>NC_139332.1:34517500-35117500 GCF_056507025.1 Lutjanus erythropterus
CTGATCCCTGAGGGAAAATTCACAAGCTTCCCAGCAGAATATAAAGTAATTAAAAAATTCACCTGCAACATTAACATGATTTCCACATTAATGCATCATTATAATCCATATTACTCTAAAACATTCTGTTCTGCATGATGAATACTTTTACTTTGGGTAATTTAAGTACATTTTGATGCTAAAAGTTTTGCTTTTGAATGCAGGACAAATTATTTCTAAACTAAAAGTTTTACTTAAGTAAAAGATCTGAGTAGGTTTCAGCACTGCTTTAAGTGAATTATGTAAAAATGTATTTGAAACATGTGCTTTAACTGTCAAAAAGTAAAAGCAGTCTGCAAAAAGGTCTTTTAATAAATGTTAAATTATTAATTCATAACATACTGTAAAGTGTTAAGAAGCTAAATATTTTATAAAATCATCACACGTTTTAATGTTCAAGTAGAAAGTAAAATTTAGATATAAAGAAAAAAAATATAAATAAAGACCTCCAAACAAAGTAAATGCAAACAAAACGTAAAATATAAAAGTACTTTATTTCTTTCTGTCTCTGCTGACAGGTGATCTCTGGGTGCATAAACGAACCAATCAGCAACAAAGATGGAGACTATATGAATAAAAGGATCCAAACATAGCTCCGACTAATGGGTTTCAAGAGAACCTGACAAGCCGTATGTGCCAACTTCTCCCATAAAGCTTCATTAAAGCTTTATTGTTCCATACAGGAGCACATAATGCAGTCACACTTATAAAAGGTACAGCTTCCCCCGTCTCTCTGCTCCGCTCTGGTCTTTAATGTTCCTGCTGTTCAGCAGTGAGGCTCTGCTGCAGACCGTTTCAGGTTCACCTGTAGAGTCCAGTTAATGTTGATTTTCTCTGTTTGTTCACCATCATCTCCTCCGATCGATAAAAGCTACTGATACAAATATAACTGATTGTTTTGAAATCAAGATTTTCCACATGCTGTGACGAAAATGGCTGAAATTTGAGTTACATTAAGTCAAATTTCAATTTCTGCAAAGCACAAAATTCCTGTCATGTATTGCCTGAGTTTTATAGCTATTTTCATTATTAGTAATGAGTAATTAGTTGTTAGTCTAGTTTTGAGTTGAGCTTATCAATCTGTTTTATTTATAGTCTTCATCACTGCCCACACTTGGTCTGTCTTGTTATTGGCTTGTCAGTCATCTGTGAAACGCTTTGAATGGCACTAACTTGCATGAAAGGTGTTACACAAATAAAGTTTGTGTGATTGATTTATGCAGTGGTCTCCAAACCTCAGAGCTACTGCAGGTGAGGCACGAATGACCAGGGTAGAAACACAGAGTGAAACTAAATTTAATGATGAGTATGAGTCGTGTTTTTATCAGTCGCTTCTCCAATTATTGTTAATAACTGGGTGGGCGACACTGGATTTACTGATGCACACAAAGTTGTTGTTTTTTTTTTTTTTTCACAAAACGTTTGTGTCATTCTTGCATAGTTTTTTTTTTTTTTAAAGTTCTTAGGACAAAAATACCTTAAATGTAATTTTTATTTTTTTTTTTTAGATGACTGTAACTCTTGCATCTAATCTAAGAATTTATGATAAGATTATACTGAGTGTTCTGGAAACATTTTTAACTTGACAAAGTTATTTTAGTTAAATTTTACTGAAACTGAACGTTTTTTGTCGACTCCTGTCAGTGTTCTTCCTGTCACAGTAATATTTACAGAACAAGAATTAAAAAACAGAAACACAAAAAATCTCATTCCTTTGAATACAGAATTATAACCATCAGCTGCTGAGTTAAATTTGCTTTAACTCTAACTTACTCCAGGGTTTCATCTTTGCCCATGGCTGAGAACATTCAGTGTGAAAAGCCCTTTTGGAGAAGCTAGAAAACATCGACAACAATGCTGTAAAGTAACATTAACGTATGATGCGAGTGAAGGGTAACCATGGTAACCATTTAACTGTGTCATCACGTCTTCACTCAGACAAGGAGACAACCTCAACGCTCGTATACGAACCTCTCAGCTCAGGGAAAAGTTTTACTTAAGTTTGAAACTTCAGGTGTTTTCTGCAACCTGGAAATTCAACAACAAACTGGACAGATGTTTCCTTTAAATAACGGTTATATTTTACAGACTTTCTATTTTTTGTTCATCCTCTTCTGTCTCTTTATGTGTCTTGACCTGAGGTACTTGTTTCCATCTGAATTTATATTTTTCTTGCACAGCACCGTCTTTATAGCAACAACACACCACAGAAAACCTACAAGATGATCACAAACAAACAAGAAAACAGACAGGAACAGTTTTCTGAAAAGTAATTCTTTTATTAATATTTTACAATCCTTTATTCATGGTTATGTCATTATTTACTTTTTCAGCGCCACTTTGCAAGTGTCATTATTTCATGCTGTCTGACGACAACAACAACAAATAAACAAAAAAAAAACAAAAGGAGAGGTTTGAAGAATGAGAGTCTATACAACACTTTGTCAAGGGGCAGAGAGAGTTTCACATTTCGGCTCTCGGATTGACCTCTCATCCCTTCCTCTTGTCAAAAAAAAAAAAAAAGTAAACAAAAGGTTAAAAGCAGGACTGTCAGTCAAGTGAATACGTGTCGAGTTGTCCGTCCGTCGGTCTGTCTGTCTGTTTGGCTATAAAAACACCCCGCACTCCTGTTGAGAAGTTTCTGATCTTTAAAAAGAACAGGGGTCCTCGATCTCCTCTGGGTTTTATTTTAAAATGCTTCCCCCGTCTCAGAAAAACGAAAAAAATAATATACAATCTACTACAATTAATCCAACAAATACAAAATATAAAGATGGTCTCTCTTCCAAGCGCTGCTCCAAACATTGGAGGACAATATTCATTTTTTTTTTTTTTTAAAAAAGCCTTTTTGTGAAATGGAAAGGGCCGCTGGCAGGTAACGAGAGGGGAGCTTCCCAAATGATGAAAGGTAAAAATTACAATTTTGGTACGAATCTGTCAGGGAGGATTATTTAGTCGTTGTTGTGCTGTGGCGTCGGGAGCTGCTGGCGGATACATTTCCTCTTAAAATGATCTATCAAATACTTCCTGAGAAATAAAGGAAATATCTACCTGGCATGAAGAGAGGAGGAGGAGGGGAGAGGAAGAGGGGGGGTGAAACAGAAAATCTGACGAAATGAGGAAACAAATAGTCTGCTGTGTGTTCAGGACGCAGGGTGTGGGGAAAAGCTGAAACCACGACTTGTTGGTAGTAAGAACTGGGCAGTGTGTGTGTGTGTGTGTGTGTGTGTGTGTGTGTGTGTGTGTGTGTGTGTGTGTGTGTGTGTGTGTGTTTGTTGTGGGCCCAGTCAGTGTGTAAACACGGAGCAGAGAGCTGGAGGACAGAGGAGATGTGGGCAGCAGTGCTGGTGTTGCTCAGTTTGTGCTCTTCAGCACAGAGAGAAGAGGAGGAGGAGGAGGAGGAGGAGGAGGAGGGAGGAGGGAGGGAGGAGGGAGGAGGGAGGCTGGTGGGAGACAAACTGGACAAACTGTCCATCCAGCTGCTGGTAGCATCCAACACCCACGACACACACAGTGATCACTGCTGGAGCTTTTTGTGATAAACCATCAGCTCACCAAAACTGCATTTTATTCCTCTTAGTTCTGCTGTATCTACTCATACAGAGGTCTGCTTTTATTTGTTTTAGATGTCATTTATTTTACCAATTAATTAACAAAACTGAACATTTTGAGATATGCCATTTTTTTTGGGCCGTCTAGTCGAGAATTATATAAGAAAACTGAGACCTCTCTCGCATCTGTAGGTGAAGATGAAGCTACAGTGAGCAGCTAGTTAGCTTAGCATAGCACCAAGACTGGAAACTAGGGCTTCCAGGCAACCAGGAAGTGACTGCTCCCAACCCAGAAAAAGTCAGACACATGACCCTCCATAAAACCTGAAGCAGTGCAGTTATTGTATAGGTCTAACAAAGACTATAGAATTGTTAATTAGCAGGGCTGCCACGATTCTCAAAATACAGAAGTCGATATGACGTTTGATTCAATTAAAACAATTTCTGTTGCACTGACATTAATTTGATGGTAACCTGGCGACCGTCAAGGAAGTCAGTTTGACAGTATCTCCTCGGTAAAGTGACATTTTTTAAATGTGTAAAACTAAATAGTTTAAGAAGTTGTACAACAAATATTTTATAAATTTTGATTTCTATCATTCTGAAATCCAAATGTTATCGTTTTCCACTGTAATTTTCACATGATTATTTTATTGATCTATTGACAGTTAGTTGCTACAGTTATTATTATTGGTGTGGACTTTTACGCTAAGCTAACAAGCTGCTGGTTGATGCGTCACATTGAATGTGCAGACTATCTTCTCATCTATCTCGCTTGGACCCTTATTTCCTCCAACGTCAACACAAATAAAGCGAACATTCGTGATGAGAGGATCCCTCCTCCACGGCACGAACGCAGTGTAAAAAATAAAAAGGTGAGGTACACAGTCAAAATTAACTACTTTTCACCCAAAACTGCAGGAAATTTTGGACATTTAGATATAAAATTATCAATCTACATTTAAGTATTTAGCTAGCTATGCTGCTGGGAGCTTGTGATAACTTTCTGGATGTCAATGAGTGAAATTTCTGCTTCTGTTTTTAGAGTTGATCCACTGAAAACTGTTTAAAAAAGTGAGTAAATGCTTTAATGTTGCGAATACCACAACATTAGAGGCAGAAATCTCAAATGGCTCTGAACACGGGCAAATAAAACCAAAACTATATGTATGAGTAGATACCAGAGGAGGAAAAATAAGAATATGTTTGCTTTTTTATGCAATTTTGGTGAACTGACTCTTCGATTTAAAGAAACAAGGTGAGCCACTCGTGAAAGCTCGAGGCCCCAACGCAGAATTTTAAATTAGACCCTGGAATATATTCTGATCTTCCCGAGTGACGATGCCTTTCCTCTAAAAGTGTTTCCGAAAACAAACTGTGATATAACACTGCCCACCAGGTAAAAGACAGTTACTACCAACACCTCACTGGCTGTGTTGTCACACTCCTCCACTGTGGCGAGATGGGAGTAGGCAGGGCAGGATATTTTTAGGCCGCAGCGTCCGGTGGATTCACAGAATGAACCAGCCGCTTTCACCACTTCACAAGAATACAACAGGACCTCTGAAAGACAGTTAAGTGCGAGAAGCCTGTGGTGCCACATAAGACCAACGTTTACCCACATCGTGTTTGTTTTTCCACCCCGGCGAGCAGACGGTGGGGTTGGTGTTACGTCGGCGGCGGTCAGGTCGGGTAAAGGCAGAGCCGCTACACACCAGAGGCAGGTTCACCGGCCGAGGGGTCAGTTTGTGAGGCGATGAAGCTCAACAAGCAGCAGCAGAGCAGGAGAACAACATTACTTAGCTCCTGTTTCCCGGCAGAAGAGTTCATATTATGAAGGTTGCTCGTGTTTTTTTTTTCCTGAGTCTTGCATAAATCCTCATTCAGTGTGAGGACGAGTCGGTGAAGAGGTGAAACTCCTCAAAAACTACTAGAATTTAAAAGGATAGTTTGGATGATTTGAAGTGGGGTTGTATGAGGTACTTATCTATAGTCAGTGTGTTCGACACGCCTCCAGTTTAGAGAAACAGCAGGAGGACCGGCGTAGGAAGCTGTGGACAGGTTCAGAAACAAAACATACTTTAGACACCTAAAATATAAATACCAGTATGTTTATGCAATATTTAGAATATTTTCACCACTTAACCTTGCTGCCAGACAGACTTTTCTGACTGAAACTTACTGTTATATCAACCGAAATCAAAATCACTCTCTTCAAACCAACCGCACTCCTTTGACAAAAACAAATTTAACCTTGCAGAACACGAGAGCCGCTGCTTTTATCCGGTTGTTTGAGTTACTGCACTACTTCGGTGCTTTTAAAGGGTTAGTCTGGATTCAGATCTGAGAGCGGCAGTTTCATAAACACAAATTGGCTGCATAGAAAGCTGTTTGATCAGGGAGCCTCCTCTGTTTCTTATATTACAGCTAAACAGTACGCGAAAAAATTGACCTGCAAATAAAAGATGGACGACGCGGCTCCACCTCCTCCCACTGTACAAAACTAAAACCAAATATATCCTGAATACAAGCGCCGCTATCTTATGCTGGTGACGTCATTTGGAGCCAGAGTCTGTGCAGTGGAGATCAGCGTCGGAGCCGCGAGTTCCTGCCCACACAGCTGGCAGACCCCCTTTTTATATCATCAAATAACTAATTAAATCCAAACTGATTAGAAAAGTTAGCACTTGAAAAAACATCAGCGTGATAAGAATAACCTAAAAGGAGAGAAACCACCTTTGGGAAAATATTTATTTGATGTGTACTTTGATTTTTTAGTTTAGTCAGCGTCCCATCTGCTAACATGGAGGGAGCAGGGTTTATGACCTATACCGCAGCCAGCCATTAGGGGGCAATCAAGATGCTTTGGCTTCACTTCTGGGGAGCTGCCATGTTGTCCATTTCTACATGTCAATGGATCAGATGTTACCGTTTTTGTATCCAACTTTATTGAGTTAACGAAGCCGCATTTCTTTAGGTCTTCGATGCTGGTGCTCTACTGTGACCTCTAGTGGCAGTGAACATCGCTTACGGCACCTTTAAAAAAACGAGATGGTTCAAAGGTAGGTGGTGATGAGAGGGGCGTGTTTTTCTGTGTTTTAAAGGCTTAGTTTTGTTTCCCCAAAACCACACAAAAACACAAATAGGCCCATAGAGGCAGGAGCAGACGAGCGACGGTGTTCTGTGAGCTAAAATCACTAGTTTGGTGGCTTTGGAGAGAGAGATATAACAGCTAATTTAATGTCCGTTTCAGGTCAGAAAAAATCTGTTTGAAGGCAAAGCAAATTCATGAAAATATTCTAAATACAGTGCACAAACTGATACTGATTATTATAAATGCGTTTTGCTGCTGACCCTGTTCACAGCAGTACATTTCTTAGCTTCAGCTGACACACCTCTCTGCTGTCCGTAGGTCAGACACTGACTATCTGAGGAGGAATTCATACAAACACACTTTAAATAATCAAAACTATTCCTTTAATGACTAATAACTTATAATGTGTGTTTAGACTGCAGGGAAGTTCAGACTATATTCTCATTCAGAAGAACATCTGACGTGTGTTTTACTGCCTCGTTATGTATTTGTCCGTATGAACTGATTGCTTAAACATCGCTGGAGTGCACAGTAACAGTTTAATTACGTTCCCTGGTAACATTTGAGCAGCCTTGGTCAGTTAATTAGGTACGCTGAGCTAAAACTAGGAGTCTAATACTAAAGCAGTCCTGCAATAAATCGAAATAAAGTCTTTTGTAATGAAACTGTTTTATCATTTTGGAGGCTGCAGGTTGCGTTGTTGTTGCATCACACTGACAGCTGCTCCTGTTATTTTAATTATTCTTCATTTATATCAGTGAGAGCAGGAGAAACTAGAGAAATAATGCAATACAATTCAAAATGATCATAAAGTTTAAACTACTCATTTTTTTTGCAGGACTGTATGACTTTTAGCTTGGTGTGCAGCTTGATATCCAAAATGTTCTGGTTTGTAGAACAAACATCTAGAACCCTTTTTGGGTTCTTACCAGTTCAGTTTATGGCAGTTTCAGTTCATCTTGGCGCCTTTCTGGATTTACAAAACTGAAGTCAGATATTTTACCCGATTCCTGCCCTGCTGCTGCATCACTGCTTCATAAAGCAACTTTTGGGAGATGTTGTATCACTGGCAGAGATTTAATGTCTGTGGTTGTGGGTTTTCTGTTGAGAAAGGGGACAGAGTCTGTACTGCAGGATCAACCAATTATCTTTGGTTCTTAAGGGGCTAATATAAGCAAAAGTTTTTTTAAAGCCAACATAACAGGATAACATGGAGGGGAGAAGCACATGATAGTCTGAATATTCGGTGTGATTTCTGTGTCTTATCTGCCAAAACAAAACAAAGTCTTTTTAAAGAGAGTTCCAGTTCAGGAGAAGATGGAAATAAAAGGTTTGATGATGGAGGTGGAGTAGAGGAGGAGGAGGAGGAGGAGGAGGAGGAGGGATGACAGGGTGAGAGGAGTAATCACTGATGAGGGTCAGAAGGAGGAAGCCGCTCGCTGTCCCTCCAGCCCGAACGTCTCCTTTTCCCCCCAACGAGCTGAGATCAAATCCAGGAATGTCAGCAGGTGGACTGCCCTTCTTCATTTGTTTGCTCTCCGTCTGTCCCTCTCTGTCTCTCACTTCCTCGGTTGTCCGTTCATCCGTCTGTCTTCCGTCTTTCTTGCTGCAGGTCACTGGAGGTCTCGGTCTTCTAGGTACCGGTACTCGAACGTGAAGCCTTCCTTCTTCCTCTGGCCCCATTTCTCATAGTCGAAGTAAATGTATGTTCCCTGAAAAAACGAGAATGAAATGCAAAAAGCAAAGTGAGAGGAATTGACGGACGAGCTGTCTGCGTGACAATTAAACCTGTGCTAGGAAAATCTTTTTGGAGCCACTCCCAGCATGCTTTGTGTCAAATTCAGGGAAACAGGTCATTCACATTTGATTGCAGGGCTTCAGTTGATCCCAAACCATAGAAACAGACTGTCAGTCTGTTCAAGGCTGAAAGAAAGAAAAATCTCTTAAATGTGTTGAGGGTTTAGGAGGGAACACTGTCTTGAATAGGTCTTTGTTTTGTATATAATTTTGTTTTTGTGTCGTGGGATTTGACCATCATTTACTGAATGGATTACTAAGAGAAACAGGCAAATGAAAGAGAGTTTAAGTTTAGTTAATATGCCTCTTTGTCTCTGTGATCAGCACAACTACCAGCAGCTGCTCGAGTCTCAGTGGTACGACGACTGTTATACGCTGAGAACGAACAAAACATAGACGCACAAATGGAAAATATTAGAGATATTTCGGTGGTAAAAGATGCTAAAGACAAAGCGCAGTGAGCTGCAAGCTACAAGCCAGAAGGATGACAGCAGCGGTGTGTATTGTGACCCGTTTCAGAGAGACACAAACACCAAATCTAATTGTTTCTGAATGTCCTCACATTAAATTGAAAAGTCCAAATGGCAGAAAAATGCAGTATTTACTTACTCTTTCCTCAGTTAGTCTGAGGAAGTTAAAAAATGTAGCCTGGTGATGAAATCAAAATCCAAGCGCAGCTTTCAAAGCCATAACTAATATATAATCTGACAATCTTTGATTTTCAACGTTTATTCTTTTCTTGGTCTTTAAACAACATATATGACATATCAGCCTTTCTGTTGTTAAATGTTTGCCGCAAGATTGTGACAATGATTTTTAAATCTCCAGCTGCCGAAGAACTTCAATCTCTGCAGGCCACAATAAGAAGCTTCAAAATGGACAACTGTTCTCAGAACTAATAACACCTGGAAAGAATCTACAGGCCTTTTATACGAGGCAAAAATGTGTTTTCTTATCTGCAGTGTTTTATTTCGATTTTGACAGTAGCATCATTTTACTAATCTTAAAAAAACATCAGGATCAAGTGGGAAACAAGCTCCTGCTCTGAAGCTTCTTAACTGCCATCCTGCAGATTAAAAGGTTAAGATCTTTTATTTAACATCATGTGTTCTTTACATTCTTGGTGATTACTTTGAAATGGATGTTGGGCAGTTTTAGGCTTTTGGATGTATTTTTTTTTTCTAGTATTTCAAGCAGCCATCGGTTTCCATTCATAACAGTTGGGAATAAAAATAAATCAGGAGACTTGAAACTTCCATGGTAACCAACGGCTGCTGAAAACAGGAGCGAAGAAGACAGTGAGCATCGTTTGCAAAACAGTTGGCTGAGTTTTCAAGTGTGAGCGATTTGTAGTAAACAGGCTGAAATTCAGAAAACCACTGGGACGGGTCTTCAACGATCTCACAGACTTTCTCCACGGGATGTTCAAGACGTGACTCTGACCTGCTCAAACTCATCAGTGATGGTCTTGGGTTCTTCGTGCCTCTGAAACCACATCATGTACTTCGTGTGGAACCTCCATGACTGCTTCTTCAGGGCTTTGGCTGCCAGATACTGGGCCTTAGTGCCCTGCACAGAGGGGAGAACAGCAACGAGAAAAAAGGAAAAGACACAGACAGGAGAGACGAGGAAGAGATAAAATAAGAATTTAATTAGTCGGAACACGTCAGACCAGTTATCTGCAGAACAAAGAAAGTTGCGTTTTGATATTGTGATTTGAAGCGTACCTCCAGGTAGTAAAAGATGAAGAAGAGTGTTTCTGTGGAGAGCCTCTGGTAAAACTCTACAGTGTCGGAGTGGGGCGGTGGCACCTGGTGGTGGAAAGGCAGGGTGGGGCACGGGTTCCTCATCAGGTACTGCCTGTAACGTCCACACAGAGGGGGAAATATGTGTGCATGAAAAATCAATGGCGTCAAAATAAAAGATTGCATCTCTTTGCATCACATTTAAAGAGCACTGCACAAAGTTAGCATTTTTCTCCTGTGACATTAGCTGCGGTTACACAGACAATATTTCTTCTGTCCGACTCTGCTCTCACACTTTTGCAATCATTAAGTAGGCATGATGTGCAAGAAGCATCAGGTTAAGTGTACGTTATGTTTAGAATATTTTCACTGCTTTACTTTGGCCACGGTTCAGTTTGATAAAGGCTGAGACCACCTGTTTTTTTGGCTTTTAGGTTCAGACTTTGATCCGGCAAAAGTTTTGCATCTGTAATTCTGGTCCAGATCAAACTGAAAAGTCTGAAATTCGGGACCAAACGAGGTAGGCGTGAACAGGCCCTCAGTTTTATGAAATTACCTGTGAATCATAATGGTCGATATTAAAATATGAACTAGATAAACAAACTATGATTAAAAAACTATAGATTAATGACGTCCAGTATCAAAACCCTGGCTATAGTGTGAAGTAAAACTGAATAATTTAATCTGAATCTGAACTGAAACCTGAGGAATAAAGCGAGCAGGTCTGCATCGAGACGGACAAAAAGGTTTTTGATGAACCTCTTTGTGGACCAATTAACAAACCCATTAGTCTGATCAATTGACAGTTTCACCTCCCTGATGGTAGGAAAATCTGAATCTGTCCACTCTGCCCCGATGCACTTTTCCATCCAAACTGCGTATTTTTAGGCCGTTAGTGACAAACCCAGTCTGTCCTCTCTGTTTCCATTAGGCCGTTTCAGCCAGGTCAGTGAGTCCCAAAAATACTCATCATGTCCCACTAACGGGCAGAAGACACACTCCCAGTGAGCTATACTATCTGACTAACACACACCTCATGTACACACACACACACAGGTTAATATGATTAAAATCAAACGAGGTGGAAATTATTGTATGTGGCTGTAAAAGAGTGATGTGTGTGTGTGTGTGTGTGTGTGTGTGTGTGTGTGTGTGTGTGTGGAGGAGACAGAAATAAAGATTTATCTGTCGTGTGTTTGTTTCACTCAACCGTTGAGGTCACAGTCGTGTTTTAAACACAGAAGAAGAAATCCCTGCAGGCTCTGTGTGTGTGTGTGTGTGTGTGTGTGTGTGTGTGTGTGTGTGTGTGTGTGTGTGTGTGTGTGTGTGTGTGTGTCGCTCTCCTCCTCTGACTGTAAAACACAACAGGTACTGTAGGACAAGAGGGTTTGAGTGTTTGGATTTAAATGTCAATTGTACCTGTGTGGGCAGACAGCTCTGTAGATACAGAAGCAGTATAATCTGTTCTCTAATTGTGCCTGCTGAGTGTGTGTGTGTGTGTGTGTGTGTGTGTGTGTGTGTGTGTGTGTGTGTGTGTGTGTGTGTAGGTATGCTACATGACTGCAGGCTGATAAAATGCCACTTTCTTCCTTGTATTAAATGACTGTGCTGCGGCTGATTAGTTCTGTGGATCTTTGATTTAAGTGAGATGACGAAGAAGCTGCAGCTGAATCTCCACCAACTTCTTCTAAATCTCTTCAAATTAAAAGCTTTGGCAAACGCTGGGAATTCAAATACAAACATTTTTTTCAAGCATGTCTGGTTGGATCAGGCGTTTTAGTCCTGTATGATTTAACTTGTGCTTATTTTTAGATTGATAAGAGATTAGATTTAATGTTAACTGTTAAACTGGAGACGGTGTTTCAGCTGTAAATTGTGTCTGATTTTCACCTGTATTTTGATATTACTTTTTTATTTAAATCGGCTCCTGGAAAATTTAATTAAAACTCAAAATGAAAACAAACTGATTGAGGGATTTTTTATAATTAAAATGCTAAAATAATTCAGACTGCTGACCAGCTGTGGTACTATTTGTACCTTTGTTTCATTCAAGCACAGCAGAATAAAAAATCCAATAATTCTGCATGCAATATATATTATCTGTTTATAAAATATAAGGCATTATTATAGACCTGCTAAAACATGCTTACAATCAAATCTGACATCAAGTATAACTGATGCAGAAAACCGTGTACAAGTAGTGATTTATAAAGTCTTATTTTGGCAGTTTAATATAATAAACTTTGTACTTTGCTGACCAAGAAAGTACTGCAGGAAGTACAGAGGTTTAGTTTTCACTCTATGCTGACTGAGTGCATCATCATCATCATCATCATCATCATCATCATCATCATTATTACTGTGTGAGGTGGAGAAAAATAACATGAATACATTTCACTGCACCTGATCCTCTCGGAGTCGGACGGGTGGGGCATGTGCGTCCACGCCGCCTCCTCCATGGCCTGTTGGTAGAGCTGGTCTTTGGACAGGGGAACCGGCCCCAACGGGCAGACCCCCAACGACGGGGGGATGCTGACCTCCGACAGCGAGGGCTGAGGTGCTGACGGGGGGCCCGACGGAGCCGTAGTACTGCTGGGGAAGATGTCTGAAGAGAGACGGGAGACGCGGAGACAGAGAATTAATGTGTGGGACAAAAACTCATGAAACTTTTATGTCATATACTTTTACCTTCAGCGAAACCTTGATCATTTCAAGCAAGAAGAATTACGCATATATGTGTTCCTAACCTGACCTTTTTTATGTATCATTTTGATCATTATTAAGAAAAACTGACACAATTTATGTCCAACATTAGAATTAATATTAAGCTTCACATCCAGCTTGAATTTAATAGAATATTAGAAGATTAATAGATGTTAACAATTACGTTACTGCCAGCAAACTAACATAATAATAAGAATATACCAGTAAAAAATCTCAAATAAGGCTTTAATATGCTAGTAAAAGCACAACGTTTTCTTATATTTTATATGCACTATGGAGTGCATTAACATTTAAATAAACTTACTGTGACGTTTTTTGATTTTCTTCTTTATTTTTCCCGATAGTTAGCTCATTATGCTGTTTACTCAAATTCTCCACCATAAAATTCTTAACAAACAAATTGAATTTCATCCACTAGGCTGAAAGATGTCATTTTAATCATAAAAGTTTGCAGGAAACACTGTTACTGGGTCCAAGAAATTTCCAGCGGGCTGTGAAGGGGCTCTGAGGATGTGGAGGGTGTGAGAGCGGATGTGCAGAAGGGGGAGGGATTGAGGATTTGAAGTCAGAGAGACAAAGAGAGAGAAGTTGAGTCAGGGCTGATAATATCATCAGCAGTTTTTGTTCAGAGGAGGCTGAGAGTGGGAGGTGAGATGACATTTTGTTCCATTAAACTACTGCTTTTCTATTTCTGCTCTGTGGCAACCCTCTATCTCCTTTTATTAAGGTGCATAGGTGTGTGTTAGAGTTTGTGTGTGTGTGTGTGTGTGTGTGTGTTACCTGGGGTGAGGTGCAGGGAGGGCACGTCTCCCTCCATCCCTGAGCTGAGTGCTGCTCGCTCGGCCATGGACTTCAGGCTGCTCAGAGGCTCCTGGGGCTGATGAGGACAGACAAGGAGACTCATGGGAAAACAGATTCTACCGGACGTGTGCGCACAGTTATCGTACCTGCCCCTGCGGACGAACTCGAGTTCCCGCACCAGTGATAATGTTGTCATGGAAATCACTTTGGCTTCACTGTCTCCTCTGTAACATCCAGCAGCTGAGGCGGGAGGGAGGGGGGGGCGGGGGGGTTTAGACCTGAGCAACAAGAACGAGATGTGGTCCAACATCGACCGTGAGCTGGACCTCACTGATGCTCCTGTGGCTCAGTGGGAGAAGTAAAAAGCTTCCCCAGCAGAGTGGAGGCTCTTACAACAGCAAATTAATGCCTCATGCTTTTAGAATGAGGAGTTTAACATCGTGTAAGCGAGGGCTGGACCCAGGGCAAGTAAATACACTGATTATCGATAAATTGTTAACGTAATTTCTCAGGCAAAAATGGCAGAAAATTACATTTTCAGGCGGAGATGTCAGGCTTTTATTTGTTTATTATCATATTACCCTGAATATCTTTCATTTCTGGACTAACAAAATGAGACGTTTAAAGACATCATCTTGGCATCTTTCACTGTTTTCTGACCTTTTATAGATGTTGCAGCCGCAGATTAAATGTGACAATTAACTTTATTCTGCTAACTGCTAATAAAACAATTCGTAAAGGGGCAAGTAAAGACTGACTTTGGGCAAGTGGGTCAGACAAAAAAAACCAAGCTTTGAACCCTGAGTGATATTAAATTATATATTATCTCAAGGGCTGCAACTTCAACAACTGATTCTTTTCTTGATTATCAATTAGCTGTTTGATCAAAATAAAATGTCCAAAAATTGAGAGGGCGAAACAAGACTAACAGCAGTTAGCAGCTACCTCACAGAAATGTCTGCAAATTAGGGAGATGATAATCCAGGTCAAGTAACTGGGACGGTAAAAGCTACTGTTATGGTTTATAAAGCTTTATTGCATGGCTTTGTTAAATACTCAATTACTCATTTAAGGCCTGTTATTTCTGTATAACAGACTGTTGCTATGAAGACCACACTGTTGCTATGGACGCAGTTCTGATCGTAGACTGTGGAGGAGCAATAAAATAATTTTTCAATTATTATTTTGTTTAAAATTATTGAGTTTTGGAAAGAAACCACGTAATAAGCCTGATGAATTACGAATGTACTGTGAAATGAACCCCGAACGGACGCTGCTGAACCCCGGCGTGACGCTGCCCGATGAATATGATACATGTCTCGTTAGACGCCAGTGCTGCTGTCTTACACGTTACACCTATTTTTCTTCCAGAACACCAGCATGCTATTTAAAAATCACTGACTGGTGCAGCATTATTCCTGCGTTGTTTGGTTCGGAGTTAAGAAGCAAAGCCGACATAATAACAGAACGTCTTCTTTACGGCACTACTGCAGGATCTCTGCTTTAAAAAAAACTGAGCCTCTTTTTGATTTTCTTCAAGATCCCAGATGTTTCCTCTGAGGGGTCAATTCAAGGTGACAGAAATAAACACATCATGTTCTGACTGTTATTCTCTTCTTCTTTTGTCAAAATTTGCAAGCAGTGTTGGAATTATTTTGTCTGAACTACAAATAAACAGTCACAATGAGAGCATAATAATCCCCACTTGGATTTCACTGTTGGCAGCGTTAATTAAATCATAGCTGAAGCACAAACAGTTTTAAGCGTGTTTGCCTGCAAATTAACAGTCTGTGGAGATTTAGGATATTAAGTTCTCTTTATAAAGGCAATAATTTACAAACACCTCGTTTGTGTCGGCAGTACTGCGAAATAAAAAGACGAAATAAAAAGATAAACGCCTGTTAACCAAAATTCTTGGCTGTAAGATGTTCATACGAGTGTGTGTGTGTGAGACCACATTTACACCTGGCATTAAAATATGATCTGTATCTGGATTTGTTATTTGTTTTTATAGAAAAACTGATTCAAACCACTGCTTTTGGTAAGCTTAAGTGTTATATAGTTTCTGTGGCAAATTTTGACGTTCACTGTATGAAAGATTTATACATGTTGGTTTAACGTGTTTTGTTAAAGGTTTTTGAGGGTTAAAACACTATTTTGTGATTGTTTATGGCTGCACAGCATGGTAAAAAAAAAAGGTCAGCCTGAATTCTGATTGACATTGTGAGTGCATTATGAGTTACGATTACTGGTTACAATTTGCATTTTCATTGAAAAAAAAAAACTATTAAAATCATGATTATGTGATATTTTCTGGGGTTTGTACCAAACAAACATGTTTTCTTACACCTGAAGACCAAGACTTTTACTACAGTACTTCATTATAATGCTGTTTTCTCACAGATTTTCTCTTCATCAAAAAAAAAATTGCTATCTGAATATTGCACTTAGCCATATTACAATTAATTGTGCAGCCCAACTCACTAAGCACAAATAAACACCCCCACACTCCTGCACACCCTGCGCTAATTGCCGCAACGCCTGACTCGGTCTGAACACAGCTTTAGTGTGGCGGTGAACGGGGGTAGCAGTGATTCAGTCTCCCCCAACAATTATCTGACTAGGGTTGAGTTAGGCAGGTAATTACTCTGGCGGGGGTTTATGACTCACTGTCGAGGCAACGCTTTGTTTGATGTAACCAGACCCTTTTGTGCTTTTTGTTAAATAGTTAAGCTGTGTTCTCCAAATGTACAGTGGAGGATTTTGTCTTCCTCTGAGGAGCTTTTGGAGCAGCGAACCAAAGATCGACTTATAAAGATTGTTTTAGTTACAGGCAGAGCGTGAACCAATCACACTGTGCACAAATACGATGATGAGAAAGAATTTTAATACCAGCTGTCAATGTAAAGATTCATAGATCAGATATCACATGTTCATACCAGGGCTGGAGTGTGTGTTTGTGTGTGTGTGTGTCTTCATATCCTCACCTTGATGACGTCAGAGGACTGTGAGTAGGACAGCGGCCCGTTCAGCAGGCTGCCGCCGCTCACCGTTTTTGCTTCACTGTAGAAGGCCGGCGACGGGGAGCTGGACGACAAACTCAAAGAGCCCAGTAAACTGGGACCAGTGTCCTTACTGGGGAGAGAGGAAGACAACGAGAGAGAGATGGATTACAAAAGGGGGCAACAGAGGCCTAAATTAAACAAAGGCAGACGAGATAAGGGAATTTGTTCATGTGCAAGTGATTTTAAAGGTACTTTGTATTTGGTGCTTATTCAGAAGTTTAGATGTTCAGTACATTTTCATTGAGATTCATCCAGGTTAGACCTATGAAGGATCAATTTTCATTCATCTGATGCCAAAATAATGAGGCAATAACACAAATTTTTCATCCATGTTTCCATGACTCTACTTAACTAGTAACCCGCTTCATCATACTCACGGCTGATTGGCTGTGGAGGTCAAAGATGAGGGTTGGCTGCTTTGTGATTGGCTGGCACTGTTGAGGGCGGAGTCTGTTGTGCTGTCTGCTACCACAGCACTGTAACCTGTGAAGTCAAAAAGACAAACAGAGGAGAGACAGACAAAATGAATATCAAAGAAAAAGGAAAATCCTGATTTGTCAACTCTGTGACTTTAACTCACATTAAAATCTGAGCATAGCTATGAAACTGTAGCTTATTATTAAAAGGAAAACAAGAAATTACTCAGTAAATGCTATGGAGTAACAGTAACGCACCTGACAACTATAATAAAGCATTTGTCATTTTTAGGATCTTCAATGTAAACATAAACACTTTCACAGTATTCCTTTAAAGAGGACCTATTATGTTTTTCCTTACTTTCTGTCATGATTATGATAATGGTGTTTCAGACAGAGGATGCACTGAGGGGCTGCATTAGGGCCCGTATAAGGTATAAAAGGAATTTTTGTCAACTGTGAATCATGCAAAGCTACTCTAGTGAAGATCCAGAATAAAATATAGAACTGGAAATCAGTGTAATTGGTCCCCTTTTACTCCACTATTGTGTTTATTAGATTTAAACATCTAATGATACTGTAAAAGCTGTTAACATTGTTTTATAATACATTTATATACACTGTATACTTAAATATGCAAATAGAAAAATAGAAAACAGTGAACAAATTTACAAAACAAATTCACAGAATAAATAAAACCAAACCAATTACAACAACTTAACATGAAATAACAGTTCTAATAACATCTAAATAAATTTTGATTTGGTATTTACGTTCGACAAACTTCAGCTTCAATCATATCTGGTGTTGGAATAATTTCGTGTCAAATACTTTCGGTTTGGCAATCTGACTGTATGTAAGGTAGCCTTCTAGCTAACGGCAGGCTACCTGCTGCCGGTCATGTAGCGTGAGTGCTGCAGTAATGTTTAAAGGCATGTTTGATGATGCGTTTGTTGTCACGTCCGTACCAGAGGGAAACTATTTTAATTGACAGCTCAGGTGCGTGACACCTAAATGAGGCACCATAATCTGTAGTGATCTGGTCTTGTAGGTGCCGGTGCCACACAGACATCAGATACTCACTAGTGCTACCGTTCTGCTTCTGTTGGCTCGGCGGCCTGACGGAGAGAGACGAGTTTCCTCCCACCACTCCGCTCCCTGCTGATCCCGAGCTGCCTCCGTTGCTCCCGATGACTCCTACTCCGCTACCCGGCGCTAAACCCCCAACCGGACTCAGCGACGCCAGGGACGACCCCTGCACCCCCGACTGACCAGAACTCAAACCGAGGATCCCCGAGCCAATGCTGGTCGGCCCCGGCGCCGAGCCCAGCAGACCTCCCGTCGAGGACGTCGGCCCGCCGACTGTGATGCTTCCGCTGCCGATGGATCCCAGCGCGCTGTTGGTCGTCGTGGTGATGACGCCGCCCAGAGAGCCCGGTAGGCCGGAGCCGACCGCACCCGAGGCCGCTGCCTGAGCATAGGGTGCCGGGGTGGAGCTGGAGAGGAGGCTCGCCATGGTGCTCAGGGACGCCGGCATCCCTGACAGGCCCAGGCTCCCGGACATGGGGCTGGTGGTGATGGAGCCGGACATGCCGCCTTTCCCCAGAGAGAGGCCCAAACTGAGGCCCAGACTGTTGGAGGTGGGCGTAGCCCCCGACAGACCCTGGGGCTGGCTGTTTGAAGTGAACAGCCCCTGTGTGCCGACGTTGGGGGGAGAGGAGGTGGAGGAGGCGGGGTGGCTGTTGGTGGAGGTGATGGGGTTGGTGATGGGAGCTGAGGAGGGGGAGCTGGCGAGGTTTTTGGCCTGCTGCTGTTGCTGTGCTGACGGGTGCGGCTGCTGCTGGGTGGCGTTGCTGTAGCTGCCAGCGGAAGTGTTGGAGAGGAGACCCCCCGAGTTGCCGTGATGACTGTTGCCCCCAGAGCTGCTGCTTCCTCCCCCAGCGATGGTCGCCATAGAGACCAGGGAGGATGAGTTCAGTCCCGAGACGGAGGAAGAAGAAGAAGATGAGGAGGAGGAGGAGGAAGAGGAGGAAGAGGACGAAGATAACGAGGAAGAGGGGTTTCCGTTCTTCACAGGTGACTGGAAAAGAAGAAGGAAGACATCAACATGTTTGTTTGTTTTTTTTATTTATTTTTTTTACTTCTTTCTCTTTTATAAATATGTTTTTATATGAAAATAGAGCAGATGAGGTCTGGGATATTCCAGCAGTAAAAACAGAAAAAAAAGGTACAGGTACAGTTCATAATGCTTATAAAAGGTTTCAGACAAAAAAAGAGAAGCTGTTAAAAGTCTAGAGGATTACAAAAATCCCATTCACCCCAGTATCTATCCCACTTCTCCTTTTGAAGTCAAAGAGTGAAAATCATGTTCTCCATTGAGCGATGAAGTTGATAAAAAAAAAAAAGAGCAGCGGCGGGTGGGTTCATCTGAAGGCAGCATTCGGTTTGCAATTTTCATAAAAATCTTCAAAACGTATGTGTCCCTTCTACTGAGACCTTTAAGAGTATTTCAAAGGTTCAGAAAGGTGAAAGAGAAATCAGATTTCAGGTCCAGAATCTCTGATACTCCGATCCTCTGAATACAGGATGTTCAACTGTGTCAGAAACATGAAACACTTTGTCTTCAGCACTGAAGATAACGAACAACACGATTATTAACAGACTACAAGTTTTACTAACTAATGGCTTTTGATTTGATTTCAATTTGTTTTATTACACAAAATTTCATCCAAAGTTAATCACTAGGGCTACTATATTGTGATAATTATTCTCATTATTGTTCTCTAAAATATCAGAAAACAGTAGAGCTATAATGATTAGTGTACTAATCAATCGAGAGAAAATTAGTTACCAACTATTTTGATGATCAGTTAATCGTTTCAACAATTTTTCAAGCAAAAATGTTAAACATTTGCTTCTTAAATGTGAGGATTTGCTGATTTTCTTCGTCATTTATGACAGTAAATGAAGAGTCTCTGGGTTTTGGACTGTCAGCTGGGAAATTCTGATGAACAATTTTGACCATTTATGACATATTATAGCCTAAACGGTTGATCAATTAATCAATAATGAAAATAATCCTTGGTTGCAGCCCTGGAAAACATTTCCCTGTGTCAAAGGTGACAGTTTCAAACAGCTTATCTGGTCCCAAAACCCCCAAATATTTAATTTATATGAAAATAAAACTGAGAAAAGATGAAAAATGCTTTACTTATCTACCTGCTGGCTAATCAATAAATGTTTTGTTTAAGCACTTCAGAAGTCACTGTCATGATTAACTGCAGACTTTGCCGTGTTGCAGACATGATGTCGAGTCTTTAAACTCACCTGACTAACTTCGCTGTCTGTTGAACGTCCCCTCTTCTTGTCGTCCTCTGAGTTCTCCTGAGGAACACAAACGGAGAACAACATGAAGCCAAGAAGACTGTGGGCGTAGGACAAGAAAAACACTAAACCAAAAGAAGCCATAATTTCCCATTGAATTGCTCTTCAAAAGTGCTATTTTGGGGACTCAGCCCCAACTTTTGTCAGTTTGAGAAGCTTGTTGTTGTGCTGACCAGCTCTCAGTTCTTTAACAGTGAAATCATTTTAAGAAACTTTCCTCGGATAATTAAAACTTAAACAATCACACTTCCCAGGGATCACTGCGGCTTACGTCCCATCCTTTACATTCCCTTTCATGCTTGAGTGTAACTTCATGTCAGCAGTGTTTAACAAAACCACGCCTTCTATTCAGACACATCAGACCTATAATAACTACTCTCACTACACGCTGCACGTGGGCGGAGAGGAAGAACAGATGATATAATGACAAGAGAGCAGAACAATAAGAGCAGATGGCAGGGCACAACAATAGCAGATACAAAGGCAATTATCTTACATTTATACTTCAGATATTGACCTGACTTGACTGCAAGTGAACTCGACAATAGGCTTAATTTTCAGGAATTACAAATATTACCACTATTAGTGACAAATTCAAAGGTCTCTGAAGAGATAATAACCTGACAGACTGTTTAGTTTTGGTGGAGAAACATTTTATTTCATAATTTATCATTTTTTAAGGCATTTCTACTTTTCATATCAAAAGAGTGAAATGAGCAAATTACTGTTTTACTTTACTGTAACTGCATGAAAAATTTTGTGCAGCCATGTTCAACTCATTTATATTCACAGCAACATGCTTCTGCATTTAAAAAATGAATAAGAATTTATGCTGATATCAAAATAAAACTCTTAAAACCGTACCGTAGTGCAAGTGGCAGGTGAGGGGGGGATGGGTGAAGATGAGGTGGTGGAGGTGGGTGTGCTGCTGGAGTGCTGGAAGATCTCGTCCTCTAAGTGCGAGTGTCCCGGTGGGGAGGTGGCGACCAGCGTCTGAGCTGCAGAGGGACAAAAGTTCAGTGACAGTTAGTGGAGGAGAAACATTCAGATGATTACTGTACAGTAAGGCTGAAACTAATGATTATTTTCTCTATTAACCGATTAGTTGTTTGATATATAGAGTGTTAGAAAATGTTGATCAGTGTTTCCCAGAGCCCAGAATGACGTCCTAAAATGTCTTAATTTGCCAAGACTCAAAAGGTATTCAGGTTACTGTCATAAAGGAGTAAAGAAACCAGAAAATATTCACATTTAACAAGCTGAAATCACAGAATTTTGACTTTTTTTTCTAAAGAAAATAACAAAAAATGATTAAATGATTATCAAAATGATGGGTGATTACTTTAATAATCAATTAACTGTTGCAGCTCTATTTTATAGTATCAGTAAGTAGAAGTAGTTGACTTTAGCTTTGGCTTTACTTCTTTCTTAACAGTTCAGGAAACAGCAACACTCAAAGCTTTAGTCAGGATCGTGATAGCGGAGGCCCAAAATATCTGATTTAATAATGTCCCATTTGACCAATTAGGTCCAGGCATTTAATGTGAATTCTGCAGTAAAATCTTCTACAAAAGACAAAATATATTTGTTAAGTTTTTTGATGAAAAACTAAAATGAACATTTTAGTTTTTAGTTTTAGTTGATGTCAGTTAGAATATTAAATCATCCATCTCTGCTCACTACATCTGATCCTTTATGACTCTTAACGCTCCAGGAAGAGAAGGTTATAAGAACTTCTTTTAAAAATACAAACATGAACTTATCTGTTATCTTATTGTTAACTATCGGCCATGAGAAGGAGCTAATGTTTTCTCCTCAACAGGAGCCACATGACAAGCTCGGCTTTTTCACTACACCTGCACATCTGTTGGCAGTGTGTTTCTTTGTTTTCTTGTTTCTTATTTGTTCGAATTTTGCTTTTTATATTTCTTACATGCATCTTATTTGCCCAAAAACAAAGTGAATTATGACTGAGTGAACTTCGGCTCCTCCTCTACTTACGGATATCTTCCAGGTCCAGGTCGTCGTATAGAAACTCATTCTCCTCAAAGTCTGGATCCTGCGACGAGTCTAGATAATACTCCACATCATCCTTTATGAAGACAGAAGAAACACATGAAAGACAAAGATGACAAGTGTATAAAAAGAAAGGAAGAAATGCTTCATATGCCGGGATGTATGTGGCTCAGTCAGCCAATGTGTAAATGTAAATGTCATAAATGACGATGACTCATAAACTGAGCAAAACAACTCTTTGATTCTCCGAAGAAAAAGCAGCATTTCAGTGCAACAGTGCGCTTATCTAATTATGAGTCACATAAACATTAAAGGTGTGAAGAATGATTAATACAAAACATAAACTGCAGTATGTATGGGTTCAGAGAAATGTGAACTCCTTGATAAAACTAATAAAGAGTTCAGAGAGCTTTAAACACTCCAGTTATTAAGTTTTATGAAGACACGAGCGAACCTTGATCTTCCTGATGGCGTCCACCTGCACTGAGTCGTTGTCCAGCATCCTCAGTATGGTCTCCAGCATCCGGATGTGATACCGATGCTTCTCGATGAACTTCTTCAGCTCCTCGATCCGGTCCTGCTTCTGCATAAACCAGAAGAAAAGGTGGAAATCGGTGAGTCTAAAACGCTTTGACACCGAGCAGTCAGGTCGACAACTTTTTTGTTCTTCCTGAACAACATCTACATCAAAACAAACTGACAAACAAACTTAATACACTTTTCAAATTGTATTATTTGGTATAAACATGGTCAGAGTTAATATTCTGGAGATTAGAGATCAAGTTTGTTGCCACCAATCTCAACTGCAGATCATCTATGAGTCACGTTCGCCAATACTATTTCTTTATTTTGTTATAGCAGCTGATAGAGTATTGAAGATCAGTGTGATATTAAGCTAAACCAGACCGGAAATACCAAATTTTAGAATCAAAGCCAATGAATGAGAGGTAGGTTGCAAGTCAGAAAGTCTTCCACAACACAATCTTGCAGATATTTTACAATAAAAGACTGAGAAATTCAATTTTTGTCCAGTGAAATGCAAGAGGGCTTTTAATTTGAAATGGATACAGGAAGTGTTAAGTTTTATACTTCTGCTACGTTACCGTACCGACAAACTATAGCTGACTGACTACCAGGGTTGGGTCAAAGTAAAACTGGTTTAATATGAAGCCAAATACTGGACCAGTAATACCACTGTTGCAGAGACTGGAGACGTACGCCACTGTATATTCTAATATAAACCAAAAACATTTGAATCAATTATTCACTAAAATATCAAGGAAAAACAAACAGAAGAAAAAGCATGTTAAAATTTTAAAGTAAAACATACAGAAGTGAGGAAATGTAAAAGGTAGAGCAGCGTGAGGGCAGGAGGTGCTCCTACATGTGCACTTTATGGCTTTATGCGCCATATAGCACGAGCACAGCACCACTTTAATATTTAATGCTTGTCCTCCACAGTTAATTCATGCATGTTCTGAAGCACTTAAATGTCATATATTTTGTAGTTTTTGTTTTCACTTATCGCTATATTCAAGGTCCAAAGGGGTGCACTGGGGGATTTTGGGACAAAACTAAACATACAGATGTTTCTTCTGGATAAAACCTTGAAAACAGAAACACATGTAACTCTGTGGATCAAAGGCTGAGCCAATGTGATTGTAAGAAACATTTCGGCTGTTAAAACACACAGGAAGAACACTTTAGATGTATGTTGTTCGGCTGCAGCTGCTGCTGCTGGTAGGCTGCATTAGTGAAGGCAGCAGAGTGGAACATATTAATGTGTTTCATCACGGTACACATTAATGCTGCACCAGTACATGTCAGAACATGAGGACGTTTCTGTGCTGAGTGCACGCAGGCTGCAAAGGCTAAATTTGAACTCCTAATGTGACAGCGTGTCCAAAATTAAATACAGAGGAAAGTATGGAACTGAACAACGTGTCTCATGCAGGCTAAAATGGCATTTAAAGTTTTTATTAGGATATTTTTAACCTCTATAACTTTCTCCCTCCCCATGAAAGACCCATTTAGTTTTTTTTAAGGAGCAGACAGGGGATCTTTAGTGGGAGTTTTTAGGTCATCAGCAGTAGAAGTGGTGCGCATCATCTAAAAGATGGAAACATGAAGACACATAAACACACCCAGACCTTGAGAACAACCACAGAAATATTCATGCCGTCATATGGGATCAAAAATTTGAGATCTCTGCAAGAATTTCAGTTTTCTGTGACTGAATTAGGAGCACTTCTGTTCTGCATATTGCTCAGAAACCCCCTTATTGTCAATATAGCGAGAAAAGCACACATCCTCTCTATTTCTGGTTCTGAAGTTTCATGACATTGTGATTAACCCTAGAGGTCAAAAAATTGTTTCACTACAATAAAATGAATCTCAACTTTCCAGTCAGACCCAATTTAAGCAATTCCAATACTGTTTAGTGACCCCAGTATGCATAAGTATTGAAATACACAAATTTAATTCATAAAGACTGCATTCTTCCCTTGAAATTGCATGGGATTAGCAGAAAGTCAGAAGTAGAAAAGTTAGCAGAAGGTCCAGGGGCATCTTTAAAATGGCATGCCAGTTTTTTTCTCACCTAAATTAACCCCATCTGGAGTGTTATTCAGCTCACTTCCCAAAAAGTAATCTTAGTGGAACTCAGGACATTTGTAGAGATTTAACACCTGAGACTGGAGGCCAAACCATAAAAACTCACAAAAAGCAAACTCAGGCTCTGGAGACTTATTTCTCACTTTTTCAGGACTAAGAATCATAGTTACAAGGTTTTTATCCAGACTGAGCCAATGAGCCATTCATCTACTGACTCTGTGTGCAACCAGCTGATGGTGTTTACAACTAAACACATCACAAACTGAGACCCTATGTGAGCTGAAACACTTCTCAGGCCAGCAGGAGTTTCACTCTTTTTTTCCCCACTGCTGGTCACAAGTCTTTAAAGCTCAACTAAAACTTCACTGTTTGCTTCCCCCTCTAAAGACTCGTGGAAGTGCGTGCATGACCCTGTGTATCGCTGATTGCATATCAGTAAATCATTAATTTATATGCAATCAGCGGTGGTAATGGTAATCATGGCAGGTAGCCTGCATTTTTGTACATAGAGTGGACGCCTCCGTTAACAAGGAGGGGTATTTTGTGATTTGTGTTCAGTTCTTATATATATCATTCTTTTACTTTTCTCTGTGTTCGAGGTTTTTCAAGATGTTTTAGGCAACACTAAGCACACTTCAAAGTCAATACACTGAAGTAAACAGTATCTGCACTCACTGTCACAACAAACAGAGTAAATTTTAACATTAAACACACACAAAACATTTTATACATTCAACTGTTATTTATGATGTTATGGTATTTATTTAATCCTTCAAAAAGGACAAAGAAATTAAGACATTTGTAAACCAAATCTGATACTTTTAAGGCCTTATTTTATGAATATTAAGTTCAGTGCATGTTTTTACAAATACTTTTAAGACGTGCAGGTACCCTGTCATCCCTGCATACAAATATGTTTGAGTTTATCTTCCCTACTAGGGCTGCACAATTTGTTTCTTTTCTTTTTTTTTTTTTAAGTCATATTGCGATTATTTTGACTGAAATTGCGATATGCAATACAATTAGGTGAAATGATCAGGTCTGCATTACAATTTTCATGATCACTGAAAAAAAAAAAACTACGAAAATCATGATGATGTGATATTTATTGGGGTCTGTACCAAACAAACATTATTTCTTTCTAACTTTTTTTTAGCCCTTGACAGCTGGTCATTTTGAAGCCTGTGTGACCTGAAGACCAGAAAGTCATCTCAGAGTTTCAGTGCTACATTTCTTATAAGATATCCACAGAGAAACAAGGTCCTACGCTTCTGGACAGCTAAGATAACTGCACAGGCAGCAGACAGAAATAAATCCCTCTGGGTCTCATTTATACAAGGTTGTTAGAACAAATACAAGCTAATTACAGAGAAATGTATCTCAATGCCGATATTTCCCGTGACATAACAAAAGAGTCATTTTTGTGACATTGCAGCTGTGAGGTATGAAGGCCACATGCAGGTCCTGCTTGTTCTCACGTTCTTTGAAATGACTGGCCAGTAGTCAAGGATAAAGCCAAAGAGTTATTTCTATAAATGAGGCCCCTGGAGAGGACTTTGAAGGGGAAGTGAGTGAGAGAGAAAGTGAAAGAAGCGGTCAGCAAGGTTATCCTCGTCAGGGCAGACGTAAAAGATAAATGGAGGACACATTATCTGACCTCTCCACCAGAGAGGAGAGAGGCAGATAAAAGAGGAGAGAGGCTGACGGCCAAGTGACCGACCGAACTGTGTCAGCTATAAACGGAGAGGGAGAATCAGGAGGCACAAAGCAGACGGAGAGTGGAGAAGAAAAGACCGAATGGATCCCAGATGAGGACACACTGACCTCCTTGTCTCCTTTCTTTTTTCTCGTCTGGACTGAAAGAGACTCCACTTCGCTCTCAAACTGGTCCACCTGCATGTTCAACGTGTCTATCGTATTCTGGAAAGGAAAGACGGGAAGAACAGCAGAGTTAATATCGCAGCTGAAGTGTGACAAAGTGATTCAGCGGTGTATTAGTTTTTTAAGTAGATCTGTCATGATGAGTCAATTATTCTGCAAATGAGAACAGAGGTAACATTCAAAGAAAAAAACATGCTTTCATTCTGTGCTTTCTCACAAACCTGCTTTTCTTTATCTTATGTAACATTTAACCAAAATCTCTAAAACCACTGGCTTAGGTAACTATAATATGACAAAAAGTATCTCTCTATTTATGCATTACCATTATTATCTTTAGGCAAAATGAGTACAGTGGAGGTAATATCCAAAGAAAAAAACATGCATTAGTTCTGTGTTGTTGTTGTTGACTGTGTAGATGTTGTGGCGGCTTTGACACAGTAGTGTAAAATGTTCCCAAATTGTCAGATAAGTTATCCTGTCCTCGACTGATTGTTGCTCCTCGATTGATTGATGTATGCTCTCATCAATATGTGACTTTAACTTCAGAGAATTTCTGATTTTTTTCTCACAAATCTTTAAGTCATAGTCTCAGTTTTTTTTTACTTTTTTCCTGAGTATTTCTTTTTCATTAAACAAAATCTAAGGAGTTTGATTGCTTTCCTATTTTTTCTCATCTTTAATCTTACTTTTATTTTCTATTTAACTCTTAATTGAATTGAAATGCATTTTTTTAAATATTGCTTTTATGGTACTTTTATATTTTGCCTTGATGCTTTTCATGTTTTATGTAAAGCACTTTGAACTGTTGTTGAAATGTGCTGTACAAATAAACTTACACAGCCTTTTTCTGTCTCCACATTTATTTAACCTATAATGGCCCACAACAAGAACTACAGCTATAACATAAAAATGTTGTTGTATAAACTGTTCAAACTCAAGTCTAATCCAGATCTCAGTGTTTGGTTGCAGTTGTGGTGTGGACTGAAGACAGTTTTTACAATATATTACACATTAAATTAATGATCAATTATCGATAGTAAGAGTATGAGATGGGTTAAAACAAAGAGGCATTAAATGACCTTAATGCAGGCTGTAAGACTTTACATAGCAACATTTAAATAAATAAGTAAATGACAATTATTTTCATTATTGTTTTTGGGGTTAATTTATTCACTGATCTATGAAATGTCAGAAAACAGTGTAAAATACCTTAACCTTAACTTAATCCCTGTATTGTAAGCAGCTCTCTTTTTTTTGTTTGTTTGTTTTATTGTGTTTCTATTTTTTAACCTGCAGTCCAAAAACCCCAAAACTAAGCAAACTGTCACATCTGAGAAGCTGGAGCCAGAGAAAATTTAACATTTATGCTTGATAAATTACTTAAATGATGAATATATTATTAAAACAGCTGTAGATACTGCTCAATATTATCAATTAAATATAACAGTTAGGTTGACTTTGGTGCTTTGGAACAAAATTAGGGAGAAACGATCGGAACTAACGTGGTCAAGATGGCGCCAGACATCATTAGGCATCGTATAATGCTGCCAATTTGACCAAAAACAAGGCTTCATTTAAGCCTTAAAGGACATATGTTTTGTCTGGATTTTTCACCCTGGTCTGAATATACAGTAAGAATTCTCTCTGTGGAGACACAGCTGTGATGTATTAGTGTAAGTGGCTGCTGGTTAATGAGGTTTTCGGTCTGTTTTTGTGAAAGTCGAGACCGTTTTGTCTTTATTTTGGTTTTGGTTCCACTTTTTTTTCTAACTTTCACTTCCAGGTTTTGTTAAAAAATTAAAAAACATTCCCGGCATCAAACGCCCTCGTGAGAGAAGTCACCTCTGACCTCGTCCTCTGACTCAATCAGTGAGAATATGAATGACAAGGTAGCCGACTCTCAATTCTTCCACGAGTGCGTTTGCATTTTGAGTTTGTAAAAGCCTGTTATCTTGTTGACCCGTATGTAATGACACTCACCGTTAGCCACGTGCCGACCTCCTCCTTCTCTTTCTGGGCCGGGTCGACCTTTTGAGCCAAACCCAACCCTTCTTTTGAGTACGCTTTCGTCTTGGTTTCTCTTTCCACTATTTTGAACCGCTCCATTTGCTGCAAGCAGAAACAAACGCAGACAAAAAGACAAATCATGAATAAAAAAGCTTGACTTGTTGATACATGTAGATCACACTGAAAAACAAAAATCAAATGATAAACCATTTCCAAAAAAAAAAATGCAGTCAGAGACGCCTGAGCAGTGGAGCCAACGAAGCAGCTGCACTTCTATTATTTGACTTGGGTGCTTTTGCATCCTCAGTTCTTGATCAGTCAACCTTGCCACTTTTAAATATTTTAGTTACGCCAAAGCAAGATCATTGCTGCCAAAATAAAAAAAAACTTTCTGCACTCAATCATCTGTAGGGTGTTCGTAAAACTCAGCCGAGCTGTCTTTAGTGTTTCTCTCGCTTTCATGTTTCCTTGAAATCTTTAATATTATTTGGTAGGTATGCACGCTAGGGTTGAACAATTTTATCACTAAAGGAAAAATGTGCACCAAACAGCATTTAAAATCAAGTACTGTATAATAATATTCTACAGACTTAACCAGACATCTTTGTTTGGTACAGATCCCTGCAAAATACTCACACCACAGTCATCTTAATGTGTTTTTAAATGAAAATGAGAATGAGGTGAAAGTTGTCACGAATCATACAGCAACTGCAATATCAGTAATGACAATTTAATATTTTTCTAAATCTTTCAGCCTGAGTGCAAGCTCTCTACAGGACAAAACAGGAAACGTCAAACCTGGGTGATTACTAATCTGATCGACCAACCAGCACTTATGTTAGTGAGAAGAAATCTATTTGAAAATGTTCTCCTCTCATTCCCACGTTCTTCTGCCACAAACGGAGGCAACGGAGGCTGGTAGAGAGTCGAGCCAACAAAATCCAAAATGTAAAGTTTGTACGAAAGAAAGAAAGCTTGTACAGTTTATATAAATGAATTATAATGATGCCGAACTGACAAGAAGACTGTCGACACATGACTGCAGAAAGTACAGGCCACAATAAATCATTTTTTTTAACATAATACTGTGATATAAAATGAGCTTTATAGAGAAAAAGCAGCTTTACTGGTCATAACTGAAGGAGCTATATTGCAGAAAATGGCACTACCAGGTGTTAATTAAATGAAAACACTCCAGCTGTACTAAACTTGCACCCCACTTTTAGCTATAAGTAGGAACCCATGACTGCAGTCACTGCAGATCATTTGAAACCACAAAGATACAGAAGAATAAGATGAGAAATTAAATCTCAATAGAATTTAAAATTCCTTTACAGCCCATAAAATAGAGGAAATAGCAATTTTTCTTCTTTGGTCTTTTATTCCACTGAGTTCTTCAATGAATTTAATAAAGACGGAGCTGTAAAATGAGAGAACTCGGTGATGAGAAATGGCAGAAATTAAAGCTCAGAAACAGGACAAGGCTACAGACTGCTACTGGAGGCTGTTATAAAAGGCCTTAGAAACCCTGAAGACGAGGCTCTAAACTGTAAAACTCATTTTACAAGACTGACTCATGTCGGTCACATCCTGTATCTCTGCGCTAACATCGAACAGATTCTGATGTTCCTTTTTTTTTTCCCTCAGTCAAGACGAGATGTTTCCAACAAACCCGGGCCGCTTCCTGCAGGACTCTTGTGACCTAACGTATAATTTCAGGTCAACCAACAAAACCACAGGAAGTCCTGAAGAGCGGCTTTGGGATAAAAACCAGCTCATCAAGATCAGAGGGAGCTGGCGAGTCGTTCTCGTCGCTCATTGTGCGGGCAGGTGGCTCACATTCAGTCCATCTCAATAACCCTCATCAAAGGCTCGCGTGGCTCTGCGGCCTGGCAGCCGCGGTGGCTACGCTGAAGAAACAGGTGCTAGATATCAGACCAGCTCCCATGTTCCCCAGCTCTCCACGAAGAATGACATAATGAGCGTCTCCTGGGTGCAGTTCTTGATTTAAAGGACTAATCTGAAAAATTAAATTAAACTAAACTATTTTTTTTAATTATTATTCAGTTTAATGATAGGAGGAGGAAATCTCCAAATTTGAGAGGCTGAAAACAGCATTTTCTGCCATTTTGCATGAAAAATTACTTTAACGATTAATCAAGATCAGTTTAATTCTTTTTTTTTTTTTACCATTTTCCCAGTTGAGCAAGTGAGTTGCAAGATTTACTGGCAACTCACAATAATCCTTATTTTTGAACACTGAGTGCCCCCGGTGCAAAACATTTTTTGATATAAAAAAAATGCCTACATGAGGACATACAATAAAGCACCATCAGATAAATCCTATTAAAACATAATCTTCCTGATGGTGTCTGTATTTTGCTGGCTCTGTTGTCACTTTCTTTTCACTTTTTTCCACTTTATCACAAATCCATTTTCTTGATTTTCATCTGTCATTCAACACCAAAAATAGTTTCCCGCCTTGTGAACGTTACTGCGTTTGTTGCTTTCTTCTTCTGTGAGGTTTTACTGTAGATGAAAGTTGCCATTACAGATTGCACTGAAAATAGAAAATTTGGTTTGATCAAACTTACATTTATATTTTTTACTGCACTTATTAATTTAAAGTATTATTTTAGGAATTAAGCAAGACTATTTTTTTAAATTAAAGGAGAAAACTCTAATATATTTACTATATATTGACCACGATATGTCATCAGCAATTGAGGAAACATTTTGTTGATGCTTCTCTGACAACAACACTACAGCTGTCGTGTCCTCCAGTCAGAAATTTGTGTTACTGTTTGCCCGTTTCATGTTAATTAGGGTTCAAACTGATGTTGAAAGTTCACTGAATTAGTTTCTGGTTATAACTCGAAAGAAATTTCGTTGGCAGACAATGAGACAGTCACTCACTGAAATCTGTGTGTATTAAATGTATTTCCAGAGCAGCTTCTGTTTTCAGGATAACAGGATTAACTTTACATCAAATGACTCTGTTGTAAACTTTTTAATCACTAAACGCGGTCGATCCCTGTAGCCGTCATCACTATAAACGGTTTCCACTGTATTTAGTTAAAAGCTGCAATAACTTTTGTCCTGTAAACCTAATTTTTGCTGTTTCTAAGGTCAAGGCTAAACAGGAAGGACACTAATGACAAACATCAACACAAATAAAGCACCAGTATATTGATTGTTATCAGTGGGTAAATCATTTAAGTGTCAGTATGTAATTCACTAACATATGGTAGAATAAAATAATTTATGAGACCTGGAGTCGGTCAAATACATTTTTTAGACTTTTCAAGACTTTCCAGAGTTCAAAACAAACACAATCCTCCAGAGTAAACACGGGTCCTGCAGGGAGCGTTATAATGAACGTGGTGCGTCCCACCTCTCCCCTGCTCAGTTCCTACTCACCGTTTCTATGAGTTTGCGGTTCTCTACTAGCTGCCTTTTGTCTTTGATCTCGTTGGATGCCACCCACGTCTTGATCTGGTCTCGAAGACGCTGGGGGACCAGAAGAAGAAGACGAGGGAGAGAAACAGAAGCGGGGGAGGGAAGGAGAGAGAGAGAGATTGGGAGAGACACAGAGAAAGAAAGAGAGAGGGAGAGATACATCAGTGAACACGTGCAGAGACTCATCTTCAGCAGTCATGGTGGTGAACTTGGAGTCTACACGCAGCATGCAAGCTTGGCTTCAAGTTTGGTCCTCATGGTAACACAGAGATGAAGCTGCACACACTGCTTCTGGCTGACCAGGATGATATTTAATACACACACTAACACAGACACACACACACACACCTCTCTGTGTGTAGGTAGGTTAAATAATTTCAGATCAGCAAGTGATCAGTTTCCTTTCATCCAATTCCAGGACCCAAACTGAAAAGACATCAGACCTCAACAAGATGACTGACTGTTTCTGCCTCACTTGCTGATTGTTTAGAAATGAGATCCCATTTACTGTACATATGCACATAATCTGTTAGCAGGTATTTGGCCTGGATAATAAAACTGAATAATTAATTGAAATGTTATCAAAATCACTCTGTGTCTGTTGCAATTTTCAAATCGCAGGATGTGTACTGCTTGTTTAAGGCAAAATATGTGTCAAAATATCATTTCAAATTAAAATATTGTGGTGCTGCAGAGGTGTCCTGGGCAACACATCACTCTCTAGACTCTATTTGTTTCTCTTGTCCCAGACACCGTGTGGGACATCTTTCATTTCAAGTGCTGCCCGTCCCTACATGAACGTGGTTTTACTGCTTACCATATTTCCCTATCATTGACGATGTTGTCATGGCGACATTGACTGCTGGTGTCGTGTGTTGTCGCTTTTGAGTTCACCGGCTCCTAAAGCAACTCGGTTTTCTTTTGCACACGATTTCTACAACTGATATTAATGTAGTCGCAAGAATATGAGAGATAAATGGATCAACTGTCTGAGCAGCGTCTGATGTGAATCAAAGCTCATGTGACTCGTTAGTTACTTATTTTGTTTTGGGGAAGACCTGAGAGGATTTAAGTCCCGTCAACTGGAGGAGTTTGGGAACTTCAGTTCTCTGTATTTACCTGTAGCTTTTTAATCTCTTTCTTGAGGTCTGCTTCATATTTCTCCTTCTGGTTCGCGTTGGCTGCATTGTGAAGCTGTGGAGAAAAAAACAACAACGGAGGGTCAAACAAGTTCTCGTCCAAAATCATACAGTGTATGTCCTCGTCGTGGAGGAAATACAATGTACATACTGATAACACAGTCTGTGAGAAGTTTGACCAGCCTGTCAATGATGTATTTGTTCATACTTGTTCAAACTTGTTTCAGTTTTTGACTATAATTTCATTTTAGGATTATTCGCCTCTGTGGGGTGATTTTGCTTGTTGCAGCAGCAAAAGTTACACTATTAAATGATGAAAAAGAAAAGCAAAAGAAAAAAGGGATTATAAAATACGCACAAAGGAAATAAAAGTAATACAAATAGAACAGGAAAATTTGGGGATAAAACAAGCCTCTGGAAAGTGAAATGGATTCGTAGTGATCAGCATAAAACTGAAAAACAACCATAGCAGCATATTAAATACAGGACGTAATGAGGGAAAAAGGGCAACTGGGGTCTTTGTAACTAAAACACTGACAATTTTCTGCTTCTTTATTAGCAGAACACATCGACACTCTGGGCCTCTGTGCTTCTCTTAGCTCAGACGCCGTTATAATAACTGTTGTATTTACTCACTTTATTATCTGTATCATGAGTTTTGCACACTGTGTTTTGGTAATGGTCGAATATTTTAGACTGTGACTGCAGAAACGTTCAACAACAGTGAGAGAAATTAACCTAAGAGGCATTAAGGGGAACAAGTTAAACTAAGTAAAGTGCACAGTTTGAAAACACAAAAGCATCTCATCGACGTCCTCCGCTTCTCAACATTTTGCTCCAAGTGTTGGTTACTTGCCAACCAAAGTGGCTGCCAGGGTAGATAAATGTATCATCCACAGGCCAAATCTACCAGGGTTTTATCAGCATTCAGCTAAATTAGAAAACAAATAATAACAATGAGGACAGAGACAAAAAATTCACTGACAACAAGCCAAGATTCTCTGGTTCTCTAGTGTTTGCTGCTGGTTTCCTTTGTCTTCCACATTTGTTAACTCAAAAACATGTCATCTGAAGAAATCAGATCATCCTGGACTTTTTTTGGAAAATTTCCACTACTTTTTTGCATTTCTTTATGTCAGATGCTACAATTACAAACTGAAGTGTCTGCTCCACACAGCAGCAACAGAACATTGTCAGCTAATCACAGTTTTGGCTAAACCGAGCCAACCTTGTGCAAGAAGTGCGTGCTCGCATCGATGTCAGCTACAGTTGTTGGGGTGAGTGTGGTGGATGTCTGACAGATCTGGCAACTCAAAACTTAATGAGCCACATCTGTGAGCATTTGCTTTGTTCATAGTAAGGAGAAGATCCATAGATCCATCTAATATTAAAGAGTAAGGGGACTAACATTACAGATATTGAGGGTCATCAAGGAATATCTTTAAGAAAAAACGAGATCAACTTCATTGATCCCACATCGGGGAAATTCTCATGATAAAGCAGCTCAAAATGCACAGGTAGAAAGACGGGTGACTGATAATTGACAGGGGTGATTGATAAATTACTTTTAAAATTAAGATAAAATAGAAAATTATATAGAAAAGAATTTAAAAAATCTAAAATATAAAGTACTAAATTTATCACACAATCTATACACACCGTTCAATGATGCAGATATATGGAGATGTCTGGACATACGGACAGATAGATGGGTATAATATGGATAACTGTGCAGGATAATTGCACACAAGATGTAATACATTATAATTAAGAGAAAAATAGTGTAAACAGTGTTGCCTTGTAAAGGCAGATTGCACAGAGAGACATGTAACATGTCCTGTGGACTCAGTAACACAGCTGTTTCCCATGAGTTTATTGACTGGTGGGAAACTTTCCTAACTGTGGCATCTCTACTGCGGTTCCAGCTTCTCAAATGTGAGGATTTTCTATTTTTCTCTGTTTTAAACCAATGTAAATTTAATATTTGTACAGTTTGGATTGTAGAGCAGAAACTGAAACCATTTTTTTACAGTCTAAACAATAATCTCTGAATCAACATTGAAAACAATTGTTTGTCGCAGTCAGAATGACAATCCATCCTTACCTTTTGCCAGATGTCTTCAAACTGTTCCACTCCTTCCGCTACTTTTTTCAGACATCGATCTATTTCACCTGGAGGAGAAAAGAGGAGCAGAATAACAGGCAGGATTAATGAAACAAGGAATTAATCTCACGTACTTTAATATAAACATTTCAAAACACACAAGGCCAGTCAGAAGAAGCAGATTATCTGGAGTCAAAGGCTGTACTCAGCAAAGTAATGTAGGTAACAAGGTAAACCTGCCTGTTAAAAACAGGCCACTGCACTAATCCCATTTTATATCACACATTCACAAAAACAAACACTCCATACAGCAGAAGGAAATTTACAAATCGTGTTTGACATCTCATGAAATATGCATATCGTAAAAAGGTACATAATGCTTGTAAATGAGAGGGAACACACACACACACACACACACACACACACACACACACACACACACACACACACATCCACTGCAAACACAAATATACACTCAGCTCAACAAAAACGACAAAGGACAACAAAAGATTGTAAGACTGTTGTGTGTGACAGCAATACTTTTAGCTAGGTGTATCTAATAAACTGGAAAGATTCATCACATAAACAGTGACAGGAAGAGACAAACACGTCTAGATTTAGGCTTCTCTATCACCACCATGTCCCAGATTTATGTCCCCCCTCGTCATGTGACACAGATTAGTTGTTCGCCATTAAATGTAAACAGGAAAAAGCTCATTTCAGTGCCTTTTTATTGCTCCTGACTTGGACCACATCAAGGCTAGTGTTTGTTCTCTTCAGCGCGCCATATCTGATGCTTTCAGTGCAGCATGAATGTAGAAATTGTTTAGTTTTTATGCCGCATTTCACAATCAACAGTGGTCATAAAATTGTGCATATTTGATGCTTAAAAACACGGAGGATGATAACAGAAACATCACACCTCCTAGACTTTTTGATCACAGAAAATCCCAACTTGTTAGGTCTTGCATGAGCTCATATGCTTGATATTTCCGATAGCACCTTAAAGGCAAGAACTACATATGAAAAGGAAAAGCTGGTGAAGAGAGACATGCACTTCTAACAGAGCCCAGCCAATAAATCACAAGACTGATAATCTTATTCTATTATTACTACTGATTTTTTGACTCATGATACAATATCTGAACAGCCGTTACATTTTAGCCTTTCTTCCCCTCAGACATGCATAAACTAGAGGTTATATCAAATTCTTTTTAAAATACAAAAATGTGCTGCGGGCTGAAAGAAAATCCCTATTGTGCATCTCTAACTTTATTTAATACTTAAATTCCAAAAAGCACAAGCGAAGAGGAAAAGGAGAGATGGAAGATATCAAGAGAAGAGACTGAAGGAGGGTTTAGTAGAAGCTGGGAGATGTGAGCAGGATGGGGACGCTACAGGAAACATGAATAAAAGGATAAAATGACAGATTTTTTCTGACATGACAGTCTGAGATTCTGCAGAACACCAGAGTTCCTGTTACGAGACACTGAAAAAAGCCTGTCCAACTCAGATTGAATCAAATATTTCTAATATATCTTGATCCTAATATTGTTCCAATTTGTATTTCATTAACTGTGTGGCCGCTGATGGAGAAACGAGGAGTAAAGAGGAAGGTTCAGTCGAGAACAGTCTTTGACCAAGTTGTGTGAACAAATTCTAGTTTGAGTTTGACCTTAAACAGTCTTGATGTTAAGATACTGCTGCGGGTGTGTTATTTTTAGATGAAAGTCTACCTCCTCTGTAATAATACATTACAATTTGACAGAGCCGAGTTGGTGCTTGTGCTTGATCTTTTCTTCTTCATGAAGACGTTTTTAGGGGAGATACACGTGTGTGCGCGTGTGTGTGCGTGTGTTTTGTTTTTAATATGACAGCCGTTGAGTTGGAGAAGTCACCGGAGCGCACGTGAAGGGATGAGTGATGCTGGCAGAGAATCATCAGTCCTGTCACAAACTGTGTTTTCAGCCTGCGGTAACAAACGTCAGTTGAAAATAACATCAAAGTGAAGAAGTCTGAGGAAAGTTTGTGTGGGACAGCAGAGCCTCCAGGTTTTCTGTCTTTACACAAAGGTCTGGGTCGGGTTACAAAGCTTGTTGCGGCGAACGTCGAGCTTTGGATACATTATCATCTGAGCACTGACATCAGTCAACATCGGCTACACTGGTGCGGTCATGCTGTTTAAAATTTTAAAAGAAAAAAAAAGCTCTGAGAACAGAGCGGAGAGGCAGCAGAGGAGTCAGACCCTGGCTGTTCTCACTAGAAACAAAGTGTGTCTGTGTGAAGCCTGAAACATGCTCTGGTAGCTGTGAAAGTGTGCCAGCATCATGAGCAGACTTTTGCACAGATGTCTGCCAACAACCACGGACGCAATGTCACCCTGTGCACAAAGAGGCAGTGTCACAGTTAGAAAAGCAAAACAGGAGAAGAAAACAAACAGAAAACTATGGCGACGGGTGGATGATATGAATAACTCTCATTTAATACAGCAATACTGATATATACCTAATAGGGTAAACGAGTTGAAAAACTGTTCGTGGACAGAAATGTCTGCTTTTAATTTTTCCACCAGACAGATTGTAAAGCCCCCTGAAGCAACTTGTGTGCAACAGATATGAGACAAAACTAAAATCATTTAAAAATACAGAAGAAACACTGCACACTTTCTGTGATAAAACATCTAAAAGCAAAAGTTTTAAAAATCTTCCCCAAACTCCAAAGCGAGCAAAATGTGAAAGGACACATCTAGAGCCAGTGTGTGTTTGTCTGCTCCAGGCTACTGTAGAAATATGGCCGTACAACATCCATGAAAGAGGACCTGCGCCTTCTGCAGATATAAACTGCTCATTCTAAGGTAACGAAAATACAATGATTCTTGAATATTATGAATATTATATTCAATTTCTGCCAATAAATCCCTGTAAATTTTGCACACTGGAACTTTAAGGGTACACTGATTACACTTACTCTCTGGCATTTAGGTTGCTGGTGAAAGCATATAAATCCTGTTGGCGCCTTAAAGCACACAGAAAAAGCATGTTTCCATCCACCTTTAAGCTAACTGGGGTGTATTCTGTCGGGGGACAGGATATAATTCCACCCAACTGCCAAAAACAACCCCCAAATCCAACGGTTTTAAGGACATGCAGTCTGACACAGTAATACAGGAGAATCCATGCAAAACAAAATCAACTGAGCATCAGTGCTCTGTTACAGTTTTCTCTCTGAGTGTTCTCATTTACAACGAGCAGCAGAGAAAGCAAAAGTGGCAAAGAGCTCAGGTAAATCCACCATGTTTGAGATGAAACTAAACCAGATTTATTTTCGACTCTCTCTGGAGCCAAACACTTCTAACCTGGCAGGATGACAGCTTACACAACTTAGTAAACAAGCTACTTGTGAGCGCATGTGACTTTAGTTTACAATCCCTGGTTCTCTCCTAACCAGGCCGCGTGAACCCCAGCACGGAGCATTTTACACTTTACGTTGCATAACATAACACAGCAGAAGGTGTGATGGACGGTAAACAATTTCTAACATTTGTTTTAACCTTCTTAGAGGGGCGGGTGGGTTGAGTTTATCACAAAGACCTGATTAGGGGGACTTTCCAATCACAGCTACAGAAATTACACTCTGACTGTAACATGCTCCTGGCATTATATCATTTGTGGTAAACCTCACCCACCTGGCACCTGATCAGACCACAACAAATTCTGCTGCTTGTATGCATCAACTCAGGTGTTTCATGACACAAACGCACACACACGCACACACACACAGAAATCTCACCTTGAAGTTTCCTTTTATCGGCCATGACTGATGACTAGGATGATGTCTTCATGCCTTCTTTCACTGCAGAAAACAGACAAAAAAAATGATATGTATTTATTTACTGGTTTATTTAAACAGGGACAGTGCACAAAAAACAGTCTGCACATAATTTTTAACCTGCAGCCTCTGGACAGATGTTACGTTTTAGATTTTAGATGTTGTTATCTTAAACATACGTGTTGTCTTTTCCTGGTTTAAAACGCTGCATCACAATAAAGCGATTTAAATTTCTGAACTTAACAGACTTATTTCTCTTTACATGCTTTGTTATTTATCTGAATTACTGCTGGATATTGTTCAAACATCTCACTGAATTCAGATTTTGTAGAAGAACCAATAGTCCTCCCCACAATGTTGTCACAATATCAAGGTATTTGGTCAAAAATATTGTGATATTTGATTTTGTCCACATTGCCAAGCCTTACTGTTGGCCAGTTTAATCTATAACAATGCATCATATTCTATGAGATGTGTTTGCATTAGAGCTACATGATATGATAGAAAAGTCACACTGTGATAATTCTGACTGAAATTGCGATTGCAATACGCGATACAATTAGTGGGAATGGTCATCTTTGCATCCTAAATTTCATTTCACAGAAAAAAAAATATTTAAGTCATTATGATGAGAGTGTAGCCCTAGTTTGCACTATTTGAGAATTTACCTTATGTTTAGAGAAAATATGTATAGTTATTTTTCATAGCAGCATAACCTAGCCAAGACAGCCCTCATAGGGATGCACAATAATCTCAACAGTAACAAGTCATCTTAAAAAAAATACATAACATTTCTACTGATAACAGTCGTCAGTATTTGAGGAGGTTCAACATAAACCACGGCCCAATGGCTCACTGCCACAAAAAGTTGCTCTGTGACGTTTTATCCCCAAACTGTTAGTCTCTGTCAACACACCGTTACAGTTTCACAATCCTGATTCTTTCTCACCTTTTAGTTCATCACTGTATGAGAACAGTGCACAGTACTCGTTGCTAGCTACCTACTGGTATATTCTGATTCTTCTTTAACACGAATCTTCAAGTAAAAACAGAAACATGAAAAGCGGACTATGAAAACCACAAACGGCAACAAAAATGTTGAAGTGAATGGAAGCGGGAGGTTAAGTGGCTAGAATCTGACACATCTAAGGACATGATGTACTGCCATGTGTGCAGCCAGTTTCCTCAACTAGTCGAGAAGTAAAACTTGTTTTTCATCTGAAACAATCCCTTCAGGAAACAACACATCACAATTCATGGGAACTGTTTTCAAATAAGCCTCCAAAAATGTACTCTGGACATGGGATTTAGGGGCCAGTCCCTAAATATATTAGCGCCCATCCCTGCACATTCCTCAAACACTGCAAATCTGCCCACAAGAGCCAGCATCTCAATCGTTATGACAAATTTGTGAAGAACAAAGAGAAAAAACCTGTCAGCAGTAGTTTTATTATTTTGCTCACTGAATGTGTAAATTTTAAGAAGTATTTTATTTTATGTCTGCATCTGCCGGTGGGCCATCACGATAAGAGAAGACATAATAACGTGTTAATTCCACTGCAGGAGAGACTCGATGTTTTCTGCAATCAAGTGGAACAAAGTATGTGCATATATCGGTATCAGCACTGGCAATCTGCCAAAATGAGTTGGAAAATACTGGCACATCGGATATACGCAAAAATCAAATATCATACGTCTCTACTATAAACACTGCTGCATGTTATTTTTCACCTACAATCCCTGGACAGATGTCACACAGTAACCCCAAAAATATCACATAAAACATACACAAATAAACCAGTTGAATTGCACAGAAGAAAAGTTTGCAATGACACATGGGAAAGAGGAGGGAATGGGGACGTACGGGGAGAAATATGGAGGCCACTGTCTTCATTATGAGCAAGTAGCTGCTCTGCTTAAGTGTCTTTGGACGAGCAGTTCTCATTTTTTTCTCAGTCAAGGACCCCTCATAGGAAAGAAAATATACTGGGGACCTCGTTCTGTATGTCCCTGGGAATAATCTGACATTGTCTCTGATTTTTACTACTTCTGCTTAGTTATGTGAAAGAACAACTTAAGGGAAAGGTATAAGAAGGATATAAAACATGTTTTAAAAATGTTTGTACCATGTCAACACAGAGTACCCATGTGGCGAGAGCTGTTTCCCACCACTAATGGGTGACATGTGGGTGACAGATGCATAACTGGTGAGAGGATGGTTTATATAGCATATGTATTCCCCTGGCCCCCCTGGCAAAGTGCCACAAACCCCTAATTGAAACCCACTGCTTTGGGCAAGACACTGAATCCCTGCCAGATCCAGAGGTGCAGCTCTGCAGCCGAGTTTGACCTTCATCCTCCAAAACTGCGACTAAAAGAAACATCGTCCTTCAGATACTTTTATATCGTCTGCGATGTTTAATATCTACTTTTCCTAAACATGCCGGCTCAGAGTCTACATCAGCTGATGATTTAGACATTTTTCTAGGATGTTTTTCAAAACACCAGAGAACAAGTTTGAACGTGTTGCATTTGATGCCCCATTTCCCCTGCCTCAGTGCAGCACGCTTCAGCTGTATTGTGGCGTGCCAACTTACGATCATATGTATTTCCACTCTGCCTACACAGCTGATTTTTAAAGACTCACACCAAATGTTGGCGTTTACGGTTGATAAATTCTTTCCTGCCATCAAACTCCGGTGTAACTGCAGGAAATATCTGAAGATGATACAAGTTTGACTAGTTTAGCACAAAAACAGCAACAATGTCATCAAACAACAATCTGAACCATGTAGCCGCTGCCTGTGATTGTTTTAGGGCATGTTTGGTGATACTGCAACCTGATGTTTTTAACCAGAGCAGATTATAATTAGGGGAGCGGGTCAGAAATGTTTGACAACAGGGCTTTTCATGGACATACTTTTGATTTTCATGGTTTCCTTAAATATCTCACAAGTGGGATTCCAGCACATGACATCAAAGCTGAAGACTCTGCAGGTTTTCATACTGTGTTTAAAACCCATCACAACTTTTTCACATTTAATCATTGTTGTCTTTAAGCTAAATATAAAATCAACTACCTGAGTCTAAATAACGACTTCAGAAGAGCATGAAACAGAATAAAAAGAATCTATTCTTACGTGCAGATACATTAAAGCTGCAGGCTGCCTGTGCGGGTAAAGAGTTCTCGCCTCAGGCAAAAGGTGTGTGAAGATTGTGAAATAAATACAAAAGGAGCGCTTCATTTCACGGACCGGTGCAGGTGTTACAATCACAAAATGTGTCAACACTGCACCTGATCCAAAGCTTTGTTAATTGCAGGGCTGGTTATTAGGGATGTAAAGATTCCAAACGCTCAAGGTACCAAAATCAAAAGTCCACGATACAATATTTATTATGAAACTAAAAAAAAAATGATGACTTGGAAAAAGTCCTTTATTAAAATAATAGTACTAATGTGTTCAGCATTGTTGTTCCTAAAAAAAGTGTTTTTAACTTTAAGGTAAAGTGATTTTTCCTTCATTCTCTAATAAAATAAAATAAAAATAGCCAGACAAGACTCGAGCAAGTGCAAAAAATTGGTATGAATTGTTTTTGACAATTAACGTTTGAATTAGAGCTGCAACAATTAATCGAGTCAAAATTCTCTGATTCCAGCTTCTAAAATGTGATAACTAAATGTTTTTTCTGTTCTCATAATGCCATTTAGTGTGATCCATGGCCTTACATGTATCAACATATTATATTAATCTACATACATTAATAAGGTGGTTTGATGTTTCCTTTCTCCGCGTAAACAAGTGAATACGGACTTTTTCTAAAAGCAGCCAGCTCAACATTTCTTTCCGCCGAGCAGCAATTTAACAATTTCACAGGCAAAATGTTCCTTGGTGGAACTGGATGCATGACTAAATGAAAAGTCGAGTCCGTTTGACCCAGAAAAGGACCCACGTTGTGTTCAGTATAGTCATGCAGAACATGGGATCTGAGGTGGAAAATGGAGCACTGACTGAGCTGACATATTTAACATATGGAGGTGAGGACAATATGCCATCTCAGCTTTAAGGCACAAACTGGCAGCAGGTCCACAGAGGGACATATATCAAGTTTGGACACGTGCAGTTAAACAAAGGCATTTCTGACCACGCTGGAAAAGCAGAAAGCTACTGTTTATGACATTTTTATTTTAGATCAACCGAGAGGAAAAGTGTTAAGTGTCCTTGAATAAACTTTCATTACATTACATTAATTTCACTTTTTGTTTTTCTTGCTGGAGGTTAAAACAACAAGCAACTGCATAAAGAAGACTGACGACTACGATAATCACATCTCCTTACAAAAGCACTACTTCTTGAGGTGATTAAATTTATCAAATGACGATCCAGAGTCGAATCTGAATACATTTGGTGTCCTTAAAAGAAAACACGTGTAATTTCTTGTTAAGTTTAATACTCTTCTTATTTACGTGAGGCATTTCTCAAATATTCAAAAGCTTTTTCTTCATTTGCTTAAATGCACCTTGCACAGAGTGAAATCTCTCATTTGTGATTTCTGCCTTGGCTTAGATGCCCTAAATAACAAACACGTGGATGGAGCAGAAATGTTTTGAGATGATGTTTTATGTTGTGTTTTATGACGTTTTAGAGTCATTTCCTTCATTCTTCCTAAAATAATAACCTTACTTATTTGCTGTCTGTGGAAGATGCTTCCTTGTGATGAGAGAAAAAAGTTGCCTTGAGATTTTTTTACTGTGCTGATGGTGTACAAATTCCTGCTGATATACGAAGTACAACCTGCTTGTCTGAATTTAACTTCAGATAAACTGATGTTATTGGAATAGAAGCTATCATGTCTCACTGTTATCATATATTCAAGGACAAGTGTGTAAGATTTAGTGGCATCTAGCGGTGAGCCTGCAGATTGCAAACAACTTGTCTCACCTTCCTCTACCAAGCATGCACGCAAACCTGCGAGCAGTGGCTGCAAAACATGCACAAAAATGCCAAAGGATCTATATACAGTTTGGTTTGTCAATTCTGTGCAACTGTAGAAACATGGACGAAGACGTGTGCCCTCTGTAGATACGAGCAGCTCATTCTAAGATAACAAAAACACAATTATTCTTATTTTCATGTGATTGTGCACACATACCTATAAATATTATCCTCCATTTTTGCCATATTCTGCCAATAAATCCCTCTTAAATCTGTGACAAGCTCATAACAGCTAATAGTACAATCTAATAGGCTAATACTGGATTACTTAAGATGCTGACGATGTACATGTAATTTCCATGTCCCCGATTCAAGTCCATCCAAGGACCTTTGTTTCACGTCAGCTTCTCTCGCCTGCCTCTTTTTCCTGTCATCTCTACTGTCGCTGACAAATACAGCTAAATAAATACCCAAAATTAGGGACGTCCCAATCTGATCACGTGATTGGAAATCAGGGCCAATCACATGATTTTCAAATGATCGGAATCGGGTGGAAATTATCGGATTTAACCTTACAAAACAACTAGCATGGCCATGTTCACGTTTTAAATTCATCCTGAGGTACAAAGAGATTGTCAAATGGAGTGACAATGGCTTAGTTTTCATTTTAATAAGTTCCACAACTTCAATATTCATTGTTGCACAGACGGAAACAACCAAACATATTGCTTTAGATGGAATTTTTACTAACTAATGCAACAGAAAAATTCATTGAGTTATGCTGTAGATTTTAGACTGTATTTAAGGAGAACAATATCTCAGAAGCAACATCATTCAATAGATTTGCTGTCATTTCCAAAAGATTTAGAAAAGGTGACAGTAACTGACAAAACATTTGCAGAAGGATGCAAGAGAGTTAAAGTTCAGGGCTCCAAACTAACTTTTACATCACTGCAAAAATTCATAAGGTAGAGCCCTAACATCATTCCACAGCAGTCACAACGACAAGGCTGCCTACAGATGTTACACGTGTGTGATTGGTTGACTTAACAATTAATCATCGCTAGCCTTGCTGCAGCCCTCCTCTCTCTGCACTGATGACCTGAATGTTGTTGTAATCGGCAAAGTGGGACAGATAACGTCTCGCAAAAGCAGCGCGGTTTGTCAGTATTTTCATCTAGAAAATGAAAATGAGGTTGTACGTAGGTTGTGTAAGCCTAAACTGGCTTTAAACCACAGAACACTGTGTAACCACATTCAGCACAGGCATGTGGACGTTAACCTGCGAGGAGAGCAAGCTGCTGGTGCTAACACTGCTAAAAATAGCCACACGGTGTGATATGGACGCTGAAGAAAAGGCATTTAATAAGTCGTCACATTTTGTAGGCTAATATGCAGTATTCATAATGCAAGGTACAAAGTGTCTACGCTACATTTTGGTGACTGCAGAATTTCATTAACAATATGTGCAATATTTTTTGGGACAATATTTAACCTTATGATGAACAAAACTGCTCAATTTTGCCTTCTTCCTGAGTGATCTTTTAATTTCAACTAATCTAAGTTAAAATATCTGTTTAATCAAGAGGGAAATTAGTCGCCATGAATATCTCTTGCAGATGTGTTTGCAGACATTTTTGTTTATCTGCCTTGTGAGCGCAGGACTTGGCCAATACTGCTGATTACCTAAAAATGCCACATACTTGCTTGCCTACTTAATGGCCTGTTTAATTACCAGTTTATCACTAAAATAAATGCAAAAAACATTAATGATATCACCCCCCCTTTTGTGATTCTCATATCAATTTGATTGATAGCACTGAGATATACCATGAAGGAATGCATTTCACTACCTTTAATTATTTAAACCTTATAACACCTTAACCTATTCTACTTTTAATTAGTGTTTTAGTCTTGATAATTTATGGTTTGTCTCGGGGTGACAACAATTATTTTCGTGGTCGATCCATGTCTACAAAATGTCAGAAAATGAAAAATGCTCATTACTGTTTCCCAAAGCCTAATAAAAGATATTCACTGTCACTGACTGTCACAAAAGAGTAAAGATATATATTGAATATACTTATATATTTAAGATGGAATCAGAAAACTGTCATTTTTTTATCTTTACAAATATACTCAAATGGATTAATCATTATCAAAATAGTTGGCAATTAATCTAATAATCAAATAATAATTGCAGCTCTCGTTTGTCTGATGTTTTGTGAAATCTATATGCTGATTCTGAGGAAACATTATTACACCTTAATATTCTGTCACAGGTGAATAGAGAAATAAACTTAGACGGTTATTTTCATCAGTTTGATTTTAACAAAGCCTGACACATTGATGGCCTGTATGTTCTAGTGTTATGAGTGCATCATGGGTTGATTAACACGACTACAATAGATGAAATGTGTCTAAAATTGCCTCAGTATTACTTTTACAGACAGGTGCACACATCTGGACACAGAGGCCCCAGTTGTCCTACTGACACACACATACACACACAAACTGACCAGCTGAGTTTGGACCAACCGGAGACACTTTTTCCTGTGTTTCTCAAGTGAAATATAAGAGCTAAACTGGTCACACGACTAGCTAAACCAAACAACCATGCAGTGTCTTCTGACCGAGGCTCCAACATTTGTTCGCCCGGGATGTTTATAAACAATGCGGGCATCATTAGTGGCAGCAGCAGCCTGTGGGCACCAACATCCGAGCAGATACACTCCAAAACAAACTCCAGACTCAAGTTACACACCGCGGCTCCGCAGGAGAAGTTGAGCTTTTCAGTTTTAAGCTAACACACAGACTACAAGTTGGTGTTGTGTCAGTGTGGAGAGCTGCAGCTTCCCACCGGCTGCGCTATTTGATGTGGGAGACACAATTTGGAAAGGGGAGAGAGAAAGGAGGGGGGAGGCATATAAATTCATCACCTTTGGGTCTGAAACTAATTTACCTTGATTTTTCCGAGTTACGATTTCTTCCTCAGTCGCCCCAGTCCGGTAAATCTTCAGCGATTCACTAAAAATGCTATTTTTCTTTAAAAAATTGTCAATTCTTCTCGCTAAACAATCACTCCGCACATCCAAGATGGCTACCAGGAACACCTCCTCCTCCGATGCCCTGTTGGACAGGAGTCCCGCCCATCTCGATTGTGATTGGTCCGTCGCGGCCGCTCCCGCACTTCTATTGGTCAAAACCCACTGTCTGTCAACAGACGCTAGTTTTACTACTTCCAGGATAACTCCCGCTATGATTGGACTGTTTGCAAAGGTGAAAGGGTAAACTGAGTTTTGTTTTACGCCCCCCTCCACTTCACCCATTTCTAGCTGCTGTTTGCAGGGTGTTCTGGGAAATTGAGTTCACCTCTGCCTTTTATTACCAGCCAAATAACCCTAAATATTTAATATTACCCTGCTATTTGTTACATGCAAAAATGAAAAAAACACATAAATATGAATTTGTTCTTTCTGTAATAAATATCCAGAGACAGTTTTACACCTGTTTTCATACCAAGAAATATTGGCAAGACCCATGTAATTTTGTCATTGATCATATTTGTAAAGATTTTACATTATTGTGGGCAAATGTGGTATTTTAATTAAAAACGTAACTGAACGTGATGGGATGGGAATTGGAGAGGAGAAAGCTGCAAAGATCTGTTGCTCTCACTGAATTAGATGGTAAATAGAAACTCATTATCAGCTTCTCCTTACTGATTTCATACTTTGATAGACTGTCTGTAAGCCTGAGTATAGGAATGATCATGATAATGAATAATCAGTTGTCTAATTGTTAAATTACCATGAATTAATTGCTCGAAAAGTCAAAATTTATCATAGTTTAGTGTGTTTCTTCCAAACAAACAGCAAAAAGGTTCATTTACTTTGTTTAGTTCATTTTCTATATCAGGTTTTTTGTTTTCCTTAATTTTTGACACATCTTATTTGCATGCATCTTTTGCTGAGTTTTATATGAAGTCTTTATGAATGGATGCACAAGAAGTCGTCTTGCAGAGCTTCCTCCACTGATCTTTGACTTTGACTCCTGGGCCTGATGCCTTTAGAAACACATCATCAGCAGCACTGTGGTGTTTCAGTGCCTCTCATCCTGCCGTCATTATTCCCATGCTGAGACACAATGGAGTCATTTAAGATAATAAGTGTCATAATCGACTGTTGTGGTTCTGAACCTGCAGTCACTGACCCTCATTATGATTCATGAGTCTCACATCTTTATAGCTGACCCCCTGCGTGCTCCGCAGCTGCCAGGTGGGTCTTATGGTGATTGATGAAAACAGCCAGTTATTGATCAGACTGTAAAGGTTTCACTGTGCTGACAGTTGCTCCACTGACCCTCCTCCCCTCTGTGGTTACTGCGGCTCGTGCTCCTCTGAATTAAAGGCCGGTCTGATCTTCATTCATCAAACAGGATATTTTCATTTTCTTTTTGTCTGTATCATCAAGGTCATAGGGTCAAGTGTTGACCCACGATGCAAAGACAAGAGAATATAATTGCCTTTAATCAATTTGCTTCTCAGTGATTATAAAATTATTATTATTATTACAATAATTAAAAGGAAAAGCAGCACATCCTCAAATTCAAGAAGCTGGAAATCATGAACCAAAAAAATAAATTAAACAAATTTCCTGTGCAAACTGTCAAGACACCTGGCTACACGTGACAAAATCAAAATGTCGATTTCTCATATTTATCATGCCCAGGGCTGCAACTCATGATTATTTTCAGTGTCTATAATTAAATTTCATTTATTTATTTTTTAAATCAAAAATATTGGTCTATAAAAGAAACCCAGAAACTTGAAAAATAGTGTCTGAGTTTCCTAAAGAACAAGATGTTCTCAAAAGTTTCCCAAATATTTTAAGTTTGCAGCCATAAAGGAGTAAAAAGACCAGAATATATTCACATTTAAGAAGCTAGAATCAGAGAATTTTGAGTTTTTTTCCTAAAAATGACTGAAACTGATTAATCAGATATCAAAACAGTTAGATTAATTTAATAATGTTAACAGCTGATTAATTATTGCAGCTCTAATCATGCCTTAATTTGTAGACAAAGTAGATTTTTCCTGTCAACACATCACAACAGTTTAGCCTAACCTGTGGACATGTGCGTTTCTCCTCTATTCCACTGGATGGCGCTCCAGTCTGTGAGCTGCCATAAAGACCATGATTTAAAAAAAACTCTCATTGATCACCCAAGTTTTACTGAGCGGGAGCATAAAAATGCTTTAAATGTAAAAGAGAGTTTGGTGTATATTGTGCCTGAGCTTCTTCATCTTCTCATATGAATACTGAGCTGAATTCTTACTTTATTTACACCCTTCATGTTCAACATCTCATCAATTGTGTCCTGATTATAAAAAAAACCCCAAAACATCACACATTTAAAGTAATTTACTTTGCTGCATGAACATTTCACAAATGACAACAACGAAAAACATCAGCACATCCATCTGATGAACTCAAATAAAATACAGAACTTAGGCATGAAGTGTCAGAACTAATATTCTTCTCAATAATGCATATTAAATGTAGTTTTTTTTTTTTTTAATTAATACATAAATATAAATAAATATTCCTTTCACTTCTGATACAAAACAAAATTCAGTGTCAGTCATTTCAGTAAACAATCATCTGGTGTCAGCAAATATTTCAAAGAACAAACCTTTCTGAACAAATTCAGCAGTTTTTGTCCAAAATAACACATTTACTCGCCGACTGCTCTGATACCTGATCTGTTAAATGTTTGCAGGCACTGAAGAATCTGTCAAATGTTTTTAAATGAAAACTATAATTCACAGTATACTGAATCTTTTCATGTGTAACATCAAGTAATTCTTGTCACTGCAACCTCCAATGAAAATCACCATCTTCAACACCAATACCAACCAGAACAGCTGCACAATAAATAAAAAAAAATCACAGATACTTAAGTTAACCAAGTAGCTTTATGGCAAAAATCCTATTTAAACTAAACTAATCCTGTAATTCTTTCTAATCCTCACATTTCTTATATCTGCTGAAAATAAAAGTTGAAAAAGTGCAAAAAAGAAAAGAAAATCTTTGTGTTTAGTGCAGACACCTTGTGTCAAATCCAGCCTTCCTCCCTCCTGTTGGTCAGTTTCTGAACCTGTAGGAGATCGGCAGCAGCTTGTGAGTCTTCTTCATGGTCTGGACCTTGGCGTGCGTCTGGTCATCCATGGTCTTGTAGCACCGCCGGGCGTAATCCAACAACTTCTCCTTCGACGCCTCGAACTCCCCGACCTCTGCCACCTGCAGGAGATCATTACACAAACTTTTAAAAGTCTGAAATCCTGACTTATCTCAGTTCAGGATGACATTTGGTGTTTTTGGTATTACAGAAACATGTTTTCTACCTGTATACAGGAAAATAAAGATCTTAAGACAGATGATAGACAGAGCTGTCGTAACTGAAGAATTTAAAGTTAGGAATCCTAAGTTAGGATGGCAACAGATCCTGTCCTAAATTCTAAATAATTGCCAGAAATGGCAGCACCACTGTTTCAGGTCTCTATGGAAATGACAATGAAGAGGGGGAACACACAAACACTGAAACATTATGACTGAAAGGGTCCTACAGCGATATGAAGACACTTTAAATTTCCTGGATCACATATTAATGTGTATACATCTACTGTGAAGATAAGTTTGTGTTTGATCGACATGACATCAAATCTTTATCCTGACCTCGATGACTGGGTAGAAGATTTTTCAAAAAGGTGGGATTTCCTCTCCTCCACCAATTTTAATTTGCAGTTCAGTTTGCAGAGACAGTAAGTTTTCATTAACTGAATTTTAAAATGCCAGAAAATGCAAATTGTGTTTAGTAACCACGTTGTGCAGCCACCAGGGCCAGAATGACTCATTTAGAAACTTAAAGAAAATCTGTTAAGTTTGGATCAACTACACACCTATCTATCTAACAACTAAAACAAGAAGAAAGTGTTATTTTCACTGTGTACCGTTTTACAATATATACAGTAGTACATGCATCATATATGTATGGAAATTACGGATGTTCCTGGCGACTTAATTCTCCTGTTAACTACACAGAAATTTAAATTCAGGCAAGCTGACAAGTCTAAAAGTAGGAGACCACTCAGAAAACAGTTCAAATTGAGCACAATTTAATTGATAAGGTGAAACAATGTACTAAAAAATATTCTGTGTATTTAAGAGACATTTGAAATCCTATTCTTCAATAGCCAAAATGTATTTTAAATGCTGCTAAAATGTGAAATGCACAAGCGTCCTGCTCTGCTTTTAGGTTAACGTCTACATCTGTGCTGAATGTAGGGCTGCAACTGATGATTATTTTCATTGTTGCTTCATTTGTTGATTATCTCCTCAATAATCGATTGGTTGTTTGGTTTATAAAATGTCAGAAAATGGTGAAAAATGTCTATCAGTGTTTCTCAAAGCCACAGATGACCTGTTTATTGTCATGAAGGACTGAAGAGACCAGAAAATGTTCACATTTAAGAAGCTGGAATCAGAAAATCTTGACTTTCCCAAAAAATTACTCAAACCTATTAATTTAACATTCTATTCATAATCAGTCAATCGATTCATTGTTGCAGCTGTAGCTGAATGGAGTGAGTTATTGCTCCAGTCGAGTGATTATATACAACAGTAAACTGGCCTGTTGTGTTAATAAAATAATATTAATAATCTGGTGTTGACAAGTGAAAGTTGCGATGTTTAACAGACTACTTGACAAATGGTGCACATCTCTAACAGGACTATGAGAATAAAAATGTCTTTGCTGGCTTTACAAAGACCAGGGATCTTAATCATCATTTAGTTTCATCCATTGTTTTGGTGAGAAGCAGAAAACAGCTCAGACCTTCTCTGGAGCCACCAGCAGCAGCTCGGCGATGGGGGAGGTGGAGGCCATGGTGTTTCTGTCGACTCCGTGGATCTGGAAGGCTCGGGACATGCTCCTCACCCGCTGGTAGGTGGACAGGATCTTCTTATACCGAATCAAAACACCGTCTGGGTCTTTAACTGCAGAGGGGGAGTGAAGACAGAGGAGAGAAACAGAGGCTGGAAGAGTGAAAATGAGAAAAAAAGAGGCTGCAGCACACAGTTTCCCACACAGATTTAAATTAAAGGCTTTCAGCTCCTCTTGTTCTTTAAATACAGCTTGTTTTCATTTTTTAAATCTGCTTGGACAAATAACTTTGTGTATTAAACTGTATATTATATAACACAGCACAGCTGGAGGGAGGGTTATGCTGGTCATGTTTTCTGACTTTCACCTCTCTGTCTCTCCCTCCCGTGGGTGATCCTAAAGATCCTCCTCATCTTCATCCTCGGCTCTCCGTTGGCTCGCCCTCTGCCCTTCTTCTTTGACCCCTTGTCCAGCGAAGAGTCGTCATCTTCCTCCTCCTCGTCCTCTTCTACATATTCATCCTCGGTGTAGTATTTATCCTCCTCCAGATGAAACTCCTGCTTGACCGCAGCTGTGAGGAGTTGAGCAGAAATTAGTGTATCAGCGCCATTTACCAATGTTAAAGTCACGTGTCATGAACAGCAGCAGCGCTGATTATTTAATTCGTGTGTGAGATACTTCCTCACCAGAGATGGCGGTGCAGCGGCGGCTTCGGTTTCCTGGGCCCTGCAGGCGTTTGAGGGTCATGCCGGACCTGGTGGTCATGGGGGAGGGAGGAGAGGGAGGGCTGGCAGGCTGGACCTTCACACCACGCTGGACGTCTCCACACCACTCTGGCACTGTATGGAGTTATAAAAATACTGTTGTGAGGCTGAAGAAAACAAAATAGCTTCAAGTGTTAAAGGGTATGTTTCGCGACAGAGACGAATTTTTGAAATTGCTCCAGTATTCAGTGAGACCGCTGCAACCATCAGTGGGCTGCAACATAATTCCTCCAGACAACTACACACCAGGGCAGCTATAACTGATTTCATGATCGATTAACCGGTCGATCATTTACTCAATTAATTTGTTTTAAAATGTCCGAAAATGATGAAAAATGTAATTCAGAGTTTCCCTAAAACCAAAGATGACGTCCTCAAGTATCTTATTTTACCCACAACCCAAAGATATTCAGTTTACTGTCATAAAGGAGCAAAGAAACCAGAAAATATTCACGTTTAAGAAGCTGAAATCAGAGAGTTTAGTAGTCAATTAATCGAATACTCATTTTATTCTTTATTATTATGTTTTCTTTTTAGGGCTATTTTCTATAATTTCTATTTTTCTTTTTTTTAAATAATCATAATCTGCTTTTTAATTTCTGTATGCAATAAGAGTTAAATAGGCTCTTTTGATGTGTGGGTTTGAATGTTATTATGGGTATTTTGTACTGGCATGGTGCAAATATTCTTAATACATGTCTTAATATCTTTCTAGCACATTTTTCCTATCTTGTTCTTTCATGTAACCAAAAATTTGTGTAAAAAAGTAGGCTACATCAAATTATTCCTCAATATATATTTTCTTATGAGGGGTCTTTGAATTAGAAAAAGTCTGTACTAACCGATCAGGTGTATTGCACGGTACAGGTAAACTACGGGTAAATCTTTTTATCATGCATGTTACTTTGGACAAATCCATAATCATGGTCATAGACAGCTTTACGTATTTTTTTCCTCATGTTCACTCATTGAATGTTTTTGATTTTTTTGTAGTTACACCTGAACAAACTAACAACCAGACGTGTTTCCTGACGCCTCACCCTCGGGACTCCTCATGCTGACGATGAAGCGGTCCAGCTGACAGCGCAGGAAGTTGCGTTCCTCCTCCAGCTCCTCGATGCGCTTCTGCAGCCAGGCGTTCTTCTCCAGAGCGACGTACAGGTGAGCTCGCAGGTTAGAGACCAGGATGAACGGGCTGTACTGTGAGTGAGGAGGCTCCTGCACCACAGGCTCTGCAGGAGGAGACCATGGATCATTTTTCACTTTGAAAAAATAATTATAATCATTTTTAAGCAGGCGTGGTGACTGAGTGCTTTAAAATCCCTAATATTCCTCAACACTTTATTCAAAGTTGGATAAATTACAGTATCTGTGAAGTGTGGTTACAAACTTTTATATTCTGACTTGAACCAAGTTATAAAACTTCACAAACTTGTTGACCGTGATCATAACAGCAGTGGTCATGTGTCGTAGATGTGGCGTACCCTCCATCATCTGCTGCCCCTGGTTCAGGTGATAAGCAGGTGGTCTCTCAATACTCTCCTCCAGGGGAAAAGAGACCTCATACGCGTCCAGATACAAACCACCTCCACCTCCTCCTCCTCCTGATGATGTTGATGACTGGGGCATGTAGTGCTCTGACAGCCACACACAAGACAAGAGGAAACGAGGTGAAGATTCGGCAAAGTTGATACTATTTTCTTAAACTACTCATAAGACAAAGATGTGTGATGGATATGCATGGCTTACAAACCTTTCTGGGGGTAAATTCTACAAAATATCCAAACTTAGTACAAAACAAACCCCAGAGGCCGAGCTGACGTCTTCAAATGTCTTATTTTCTCCTAACTGGGGATGTGCCATTTCAATTCTTAGTATCAGTATCAGTCTGATGTTGGCCAGAAGCTTACAAGTCCATTAGCCTAAAGTATTATGTAAATGCTTAACTGCACTTCTTCACATTTAAGAAGCTAAAGTCAGAGAATTTGGTTTTTTTTTTTCAAACTGACTCAAAACTATTCATCAATAAATTAATCCTGTCGCAATCTTAACAATTGAAAAATATTTTTCAAGTCCTTCCTGTAATGATTATTCTCATGATCGATTAATCTGTCAACCATATTTTAGTCCAAAAAAAGTAAGAAAATTATTTTAAAAAAGTGTTTAAAAATAAGTATTTCCCCAAACCCAAGATGACGTCCTCAAATGTCTTGTTTTGTTCGCAACTCATAAAATGTTCAGTTTACGGTCAGAGAGGAGTAAAGAACCTGACAATATTCACATTTAAGAAGCTGAAATCAGAGTATCTGCACACTGTTTTAATTTAAAAAGTAACTCAAAACAATTAATAGATTATCAAAATAGTTTCCAGTTGATTTAATAGTCAATTAATAATCCATGGATTAACTGTTACCCCAAAGCAGAAACTCAATGTTGCACTAACAGTGTCCAACATGAAAAACTGGTATTGAGCCATTAGTGCTAAAAGTCAGAAACTCAAAGAAAATAAATTAGCAACAATTTAAAACAGAGTAAAGTTGAAAATTTCTCATTTGTAGCCACAGATTGTTTGACATATTTGCTTTATAGCTCAATATCAAAACCGTTGTAGATTAATTACTGTGGACTGACAAACTGTTTCAGCTCTAATAATCGCTAAAAATAAAATTAATAAAGTTATAACTTGTGTTTTAAGTAAAATAAACGAAAATACATGGAAATAAGTAAACCTAACAGTACATCAGTTAAACAGTCATAACATAGAAAATAAGTTGAACAGTGGATAAAACTAAATGAGGTACTGAGGCCGAGAATGGATTCGCTAAACAATAATAACGACTTTTAGGAGGAAATTAAGAAACAGGAAATGATTTGGTTAAATGCACCTTAATCTCTTATTAATATGAATTACCATCAGTTCGTTCAGGCAGTCAGTCAGTGTTTACAGGCAGTAAAGTCTATTAACAAACTTATTAATGCATTTAAAAGTTATTTAAACGCTCTGAAACGTTTAGCATTAGTAGCGACGTTTGCTCAAGGTGTTTACACGCCATTTAAATGTTGCAGTTACCTGGCGGGCTTGTATCGTCTCTGCTGGTTGGAGGATTCATGACTGACTAAAGATGAATAATAACTCAAATATTTTTTGTTAAACTTGTTATTATTTGTCTTCAGCTCTTCTGTGTTTAGTTATACTTCTGTAATACAGCCTGAAACGACCCACACCTGCAGCTCTACGGCCAACAAACCACACGTTCAGCAGCAATTACCTGATTATAAGTGACCAACAGGTGCACCGCGCGCAGGTTTGGTCGGCTCGCACATGCGCACAACGACGCCGCTCCTTCACCCCCGCTGAAGAAAACTCCTCAAAACCTCTAAAACTTGTCTGTGACTCCACAGCGACTCCCATCTGACCTCGGACGGAGGTGTTTCGTCTGAGAAGGTTGAAAAAGTATTGTGACGGGTCCAAACTCGGACCGGAAACGTGTCACCTGAGGGCGGTGCGCGCGCAGGTGGGTGGAGAACACCGAAGAAGAAACAAAGGTAAACGCGGAAGTAAAGAAAAGCTGCACGGAGGAGCTTCAGGGAGACGATACATCGAGATTTTGTGCAGCTGGAGCCACAACAATAACAAGTGAGTCAAAGCTGAATTTAAATTAAAATTAAATGACATGTTTTGTTTGAGTTTGATCACAGAATTAGGTCGAAGTCAGAAACGGCCTCACCTGTCCTGTCTGGGTCTGCAGCGATTCTTCATGAAGCCAAATAAGAAAAAAAAATCTGATTGTTCAGTAAAAAAAATCTGCACAGTGTAATCAAGATAAGTTCAAAGTTGTTACTTAATCATACATAAAAACCCATTTAAAATCAGTGCTCGGAAGTTGTACCAAATATGAGATACTTGTACTTTACCTCAGTCTTTTTTATGCAGCTTTATACTATTACTATACTCTTATAGACCAAGGACTAACATGATCATGTTTTAAAAGAGAGTTTTTTGTGATTTATATGTTTTATATATATTTTTTACTTCACTACAATTATGTGAAATCTTTAGTTACTATTTAATTAGCAAATTCAGACGTACACACAAAACGTAACAGGTTTTCATATTATGAGATTGTATAAGTACAGCTGAATCGATTCACTTAAAAATTTAAAAAACAAGAACAGTTCTTTCCTGACTGCAGATGGTCCATTTTTGCTGGAACCTCCTCAACAATACAGTGTCTCCTCTGTGATGGTTTTCTCTCACTTCCACCTTAAACTGCAGAGTTGTCCACTGAAAAGCAGCACTAACATTCATGACAGTTTTCTATTTATGCTTCTTGACTTTTAGGACTTGCATTTAAAATATTTTTTCTGTTTACAGTTTTTATTGTCATGCACCAAAAGACCAAGGCAAATTTCTCATATAATATTTTTGTGTATCTGACTCCAGTCTTTCACAGTCTCATCATGGCCCTGTGTGACGGCCTCTCCCACTGTAAACTGGCTCTGGCCTTTGCTGTGTTGATGGATTTAGTGGGAGGAGCCGCTCTGCTGTTGGGAGTCTTCGCCCCACTGGAGATCAAAGGACAGGACTTCGGAGACTTACTGGTCTATACCGGTGAGAAAACACGCAAAGGATAGTGAGTGAGGAGATAAAATAAGAAACAAGAGAAAACATCAAAATAAGATTAAAAACTTTACTCCTTGTCTCCCTGCAGGAGCTCTGTTCGTGCTGTGCTCTCTGGCTGGATGGGTGCTGTGGTACAGCGGAAACATCGAGGGCCTGACGTCCAAGAAGGAGCTGGGACACATCAGCAGCGCCGTTGACCGGCTGGCTCGCAACCTCAGCCGCAAGATCCTCACATACAGGACCCAACGCTGAGCCGCCGGGACTCAGCGTCAGGAAGCCTAGATTTCAGTTTAAAAGCCTTTTGTTTGTCAGTATTATGTTAAATTTATCTTTGTTACTTTTACGACTGAAAAACACTGAACAGTGTTACAAGCATTTCAGTTATAGATATGCACCCATGGTCTGTTACGCAGTCGTTATTGATATTTTATTGTGATTAGTATTATTTCTCATAGTGTTTTAGATGTGACTGACATTTAGTGAAACTGTGGTTTCATGTTGGATTTCAATAAAAGCCTTTTTATACATGATAAAATGACTATTTGTAATTACATTTTTGTAAATTCAATGTCTATGTAAAGGACCGGTGTGTAGGATTTAGTGACCTCCAGTGGTGAGTTTGCAGACTGGGGGGCAACATAGTGGCCTCCATGGAAGAGAACCTGCTCCCTCTGTAGATATGAAGGACTATTATTACTTATTCTAAACAGAAACACAACAATTCTTATTTTCAGGTGATTGTTTCTGTCAGTTGATCCCCAAATTCTTTGGTAGTTTGTTCTTAACCAAGTACAATGTCCCTCTAAAAAATAGATTTTTTATACATTTTAACTAAAAACAGATGAAGCAGTTAAACAACAAAATAATGAGAATTTAAATATTGATATACACAGAGATGCAGCACTGCTTATATATGTCATTATACATGTTCAAAAAATAATAGAACCCACATATGGTGAGGAGAGCATATTCTGGATTATACATTATACAATATATTTACTGTATGTCATTTTATGTCATTACTGTATCACTGAATGTTTTGCTTAAAATACATTTCTGCACATATGGCCATGGCGAAACATGCATTAGAACATTTAAACAAAAACACCATTAAGTTAAAAAAAATTAGGTAGAAAATAAAATTTAAAAAAGACAAAAAGTATGGCGTGTTTACAGTGCAGTAAGTTTCCCCAAATTCAATCATGCAAGGACACATGTAGAGAAATGAATCAATCAAAGGCAGATAAATTTAATTTATTTACACAGTGCTATGCTATTTTACTGTTATAATGTCAACAAATTATGTTTTTGTACTTTTTCTCTAAATGTAAATATAACATTTGTATCTTTATCTGGTTTGTTTTTGTGCTGCCTTATTTCCTCTTGCTGGGATTCAATAAACAGTTAATTTTCTAAACTTACATTCAGAGTTAAAGGAGTAATTCTAATCTATACCGACCTCTAATGGTGACCAATGAGAATTACAACAGTATCAGTAGACCAGTATCCATATGTGGCATGTAGAGGAAAACTCAGAACAGATATTTTATTATTAATGACAGGAGCAAAGGGATGTGCAAACTAAATATACTGCAACATAAATTCAACAACAGCATGTGTCGTCCACCAGAGGGCAGTATAAAGCACAGCATCACAGTCATTTTAGGCTGATTAATGAACTTCACCTTTCCATCTGACTCTGCTCAGTTAATCTGATTCACCTTTCACCCTGTTGCTGAAAACACACGGCCATGTTCGGGGTTACGGAGTTCTCACTGTGGGATTATTGTAACCTGTTGCTCTACAGTGGCTGTAACAGACCAGTTAATCCATAAAACAAACCATTAGATCAATTACAGCAACAGCAAAACAAACAGTAATCAGGTCAAACACAAAAAGGTGACTAATCATTTTGGGTTTGCCACATTTAGATTTTGATTTATTTCAAAAACAAACTTAAATATAAAAATGTTATTGGCTGTATATGATAATGAGAATTTAAAAATTAAAAACTTTCAACACCACAAACAAAGCAAAACTTAACTTCATGTGAAGTGAAGAATATTTCACAATCATTAAAATATCTTAAATTTATTATGAAAAGCAACCTTGACAATCTGGAAAGAAAAATAAAGACATTCAAAGGAGACCTGAGTGTCAAGACACATAAAGACATACAAAACAACTCAGAGGAGCCACTAAACTGCCACAAAGTCACACAAAACTACCACAAAATGACATAAAACAACTTAAAGGGGTGACAAAAACTACCACAAAGAGACACAACACAACTATGATGAGACGCAAAATAAGTGAGGAAACACAAGACAACCACAAAGAGTCATAAACTGAAAATGAGGAGACACAAAAGTACAACTGAGAGACACAAAATCACCACAGAGAGACACAACACTATCATAGAGACACAAAACAACTCAGAGGAGTCACAAAACGACCAGAGAGAAATATAAAACCACTACTAGGAGACGCAAAACAACAACAGAGACACAAAAGTAACACAAAAGGACAAAAAATGACTACCAGGAGACACAAAACTCGGCCAAAGAGACACTGTGGAGCTTTTTGCATGTCTGTGTCTATGCAGATTTTCAGTTTTGGGACTTTTTAATAACTAATCTTGTTATAAAATTTGTGTCTGTGCAGAAATTTAAACTTTTACGTGATCTTCCAGTCAGAGACTTTCTCTGATGCCTGATAAAAACATTCATCTCTCCTGGAGACCCAGTTTGACTCGTCGTCCTGGGACAGTTCCCCTGAGTTTACCTGAGCTGGCCTGCTATGTTAAATCCTCCACCATGTGGTAAACCGAGTGGATTAAATCTGGACTACAGCAAACAGTTTCTTATTTCTATCTGCTTCTATTTGACTCAGGTTCGATCTAAACTCAGATCTGTCCTTCGGGTCGTTGGCAGGACTCTGTAGTTATGAAGACTCTGATATCAGTGTCAGCGCTCCTCGACGGCTCCCTGACCCCCCGGTGTGTAAAACCCCCTCCACTCTGAATGAACGTATCGTGAGCAGGGTAGTCCCCTCGCAGACAGTTGGTAATGGGATTATGAGGACACTTAGTATGAGTTCACCGGCCTTGTTTTGAATTCTTGCAGGTGAAGTCAGGCCGCTGAACTCAGATATGTCAAGTCTTTAAATATCAGGTACAACCCAGATTCCAAAAGAGTTCGGATGTTGTTTAAAACATAAATAAAAACAAAATGTAATGATTTGATAATTATAAGATAAGTACTTTAAGTGTACTTAATTTCCATTTAATGCTTCTTTGGGAGCCATTATTGTACTTTTTACTCCACATAGATATAAATATACAATATAAGACCATGTTTGTTATTTAGGTAATAACACCTTTTAAATCTTTAAAGCCCAGCTGTACAGTATATTAAAGTGCTTGTTTAAAGCAGTTATAATAAATAATTAAGATAATTTAAATCACAATGCAGATGACTGTGTGTAAGGTGAAAAGTGTCACTCAAACTCACAGAGTTATCACCCGAGTCTGTAGTTTTCCTCAGGTCACCAGAGCATTTTAGCGTCTCTCAGCTCAGTTTTGGTCAGCAGGCAGCCGTTTACAGTGAAAAAGACCCGCTGTAAACTACCTGCTCAACACCAGACGACAGACTTAGCAACCACCCGGTGAACATAGACGGAGCATATAGCAGCTAAAGAAGAAAATATTTCCTTCAGGAGTTGGTGGAGACCAAAAACAGAGCTAAAAGCAAAGTGAGTAGCGGACTTACATCCATCAGGTGGACATAAACACAACTCCAAATGAATAACTAAGTTGTTCCATGTCCTCTGGGTGTGTTAAAAGTTAAAAGTTAAAACTTCATATAGCTTGTTTTGCTGCCCCCAAGTAGACAAAAAAAAGTTAGCTTTAATGGGCAAATCAACTTTAAATGGCATTTAGGAATATTCTGTTTGGAAAAGACGTGTCACGTGTCATTTTGCCTCATTTATTTCTAAATGATAAACAGCCAAACCATGTTTACTGCAGTTCCATCCATTTACTCAGACATGCTGGTCATCTAACACCAAAAAGTCATGAAGTTTTTTGTTTGAACACGCAGGAATCCTGCAGTTGTTCCTCTTTGTGTTGAATTTCTTCGATCTTCTGGTTCACTGCTGATCTGACCTCCCTCTGCTCCCACAACTATAGTATCCACACTGGGAGCCATGATGCCGATTAGAGCGTCTAGATTAAACTTTCCTCACCTGAGAATAGATTTGGCAAAGTCAGGCCAAAGGGATCTAATAATCAGCCGTGTTCTGGTAACCACCGATTCTCCATTCCCTGTATCGATTCTCTGTCTATTTTGCATCCTCCTTGCCAAATCCTCCTTACGCCGCCTAAAATCACCACCTTCGCTGCTTCGCTCCTTCTGTTCCTCCATTTTAATCTCCTCCTGCAATCAAAGGATTCTCTTTCTTAGAAATGAGCCTAAACCAGGTTGTGGGTTAAGGGCGAGATTGAGACAGGCGAAGGTTCATCTCGAGAGCCAAGGGACAAAAACTCCTAATCCAATAAATCCAGACTCTTTAGTATTTGTAGCCTGAAGGGAAAATCCCCGTTCTAAAAGAAGAAAGATCTGATGAAGAAACGAGGTACAACACAGCGAGGATCAACCTGGGAGCTTTCCAAATCTTTAACACTTCAGCTCAAAAAGTGACAAAATCAAAATGTTTATTTGACCAAAAACATTTAAACCTTTGGGACAGAAATAAACTTGTTGCTTGATTTAAACATCAGTGGGTGGAGCGGAGAAGTTACAGCCCATTTTTAGGCACTGAAGTTTTGTAACAGGCCCTGAAAATCTGATGAAATATGGCTGAGCCCATTTTTGTAAATATGCCGTTATATACTGCAAATACAAATTATGCAGAAACTGTGGTCAAACGTGTATGCATAACAAAAAAAGTCTATAAAACAAATTTAGAAAATAGAACAAAAATAATAACTTAATCCAAATTCTTTTCAAAAAGCCTCCATGCTCATGGCAATTTATAAAATACTAATCTACAGATTCTTGTACGTTGAAATCTTTGTTGTCATTCCATGGTTCCATGATTGCACTTTCAAAATAAAGCTTGCTGAGACATTTCAGGTGATGGGCGCTGTTTTGGCAGGTCTGGGCACCAAAACTACTTGGTTAGGTTTAGGAAAAAATCATGATTTGGGTTAAAATAACTTCCTTAAAACAATCAACACTGATTATTGGTCTCACACAGGAATTAAACCCCTGCCTCTTACGCCTAAATCCAGCCCATCCTCCTTTTTTCACAGACTTTGTTGCTCTTTATATTTGTCTTTATTAGTTTGATCATGATGACAATTGGTGTCCATGTGCACTAATCTATAATTTAATTTTGTAACTATTTTACTTTACTTTTTTCTTTATTTCTTTATTTAAAAGACACCAGCTACAGTTACAAGCACACTTTATACCAGGTTTTGTCTTTATTCTGAAAAAGACAACATTCCTACTAAGCTGTTTACATGGATATTAAAACTGAATATTCCTTCAATATTCCTGTTTACATGCAGCTGTGCATACTCTTATTATGGAAGCTTCTTTCCATCAAAATAGTGTTTTTCCAAAGTTTTCCTCCAGTGGTGGACTTGTTTGACAGTGCAAACACAGCCTCCCTCTTTCATTCATTTACCCACGTTATTAAAATGGTCAGCATTATGATATTTGCCCAAGATCAACAAATATGTTGCTATCAAATGTTTACAATAATATTTAAGTGTTTCTCCCTCCAACTACAAATTCTTTTTATGCACATATTTCTACCTGGATAGTTGGTTTGTTAACAGCACAGAGCAGAAGAGGTTGTGTCACAAACTGCTGTAAAAACCCCAACTGAGATGCACATTCTGAATTTCCACGTCCAAATAATGCTCCTAAAAACACAATAATAGCAGCGTATTAATCAGAATATGCTCCATTCAGAATAAGGCCCAATTCAGTTTACTTGACTTTTATCAAATCCAGAATGTTGCCATATTAGTGGAAAACGTGTGCATGTAAACGTGGCCATTGTCTCAGTTTAAGGAGCCATTTTACTGAAAAGGTGACATTGATTTTGCGTGTCCTCCCGCAGAGCTCTCCAAAGCCTCTGCAGCCAGATGGCAAAATCCAAATCACCTGTGGAGCCGCGGCGGACGGTGCCAACAGGGAGGCAGGCAGGGTTGCTGAAGTTAGGCCTCAGCACGTCAGCGGAGGAATTAAGTTGTTTTATTTAAAACAGTAGAGAGATCAGAAGTTTGCCAAGAGAGCTTAATGTAGATGCTGCTCTATACTTGTCCCACGATGAAGAATCGATGCAGCCACGAAAGCAGAGGGTGTGGAGGATGTCTGCAGGGAAGTTATGTCATCTTAATCAGACTGAATGCACATACAGTGGCCATGCTCAGACTCGGACGTTGTTGTTGTTACTGTGCTTGGTGATATGATCTAATAGGGGAAAGTTTCTGAGTTAACGCCTCGATCCACAGCAGCCGTCCAGAGTTCAGGTGTTAGTTTGCATCATGTTACCTCATCACAGGTAACTGAAAAATAACAGACAAAACACGCAAGTATCTGAAACCACTGATAAATAAATCAGAAATATATAATTTAAAGGAATGTGTATCTATTGCAGTCCATTGCCTTGAAATTTTGAGTTGTCTCAACATTTTGAATTTTTACAGTGTATATTTAGAAATTATTGTTAAAGTATGCAACCCACTTTTATCCCGGAAAATGATGTAAGTAAAACTAAAATATACTGTAAGTATATTTGTGGGCATCATTAAGAGAAATGGGGAATAAGACGCAACAAATTTCTCCTGCCAGATTCAAAGGCAGCAGTAACAAGGACACAAATGTAGACGAGCACAATTCAAGGATGTACTGAAGAAGGTAAAGACATGTCAGCTAGACAGGAGGTGAGGGTGCAAAGTGCAAAGGCAGAGCATGATCAGTCCATGGATCAGGCAGATGGCTGGTTAATGCAGACACATGCAGATTTCAGGGTAAAAGGTTCAGATTAGAGGTACAAGTTCAGATTGAGGTAACAGGGTACACGCACAGGTCAACATATGTGGAAAACAAGGCAAGAAGTAACTCTGAAAATGTGGCTCTTGACTGGGGAAAAGGGGATGGTTTTTGTTCTGACTGGACTGATGAGGGAAGGTGGACAGGGTAGAGAACAAAAGGGCATCTGGAAGTGGAAATGTGGCTGGAGGGAGGGGCAGAGAGGCAGAATGGGATGGTCACTGTGATTTTTTCTCCTCCTATAACCATACATTATACTGAGCTCGTGGAGAGGCGAGGGAAGGGAGACGGGAGGTCAATGTGACTCTCACACAACAAATTCTTGCTGCCACGCTTCAATGAGGTAGTTTACAACTACCGAGGGACCACGGTTCCCTGTAAAGCAGGTGTACTGCAGTGGAAGTTGATGGACTGATTTACAGCAGAGCAGATGGTGGATCAGCAGTCAACACTCAGTTAAGCGCATATAAAATCTCCCGCCGTACTCTTGCCACCGCTCTCTGGATTTAAACTTTTAAGTCTTTCCCTGCGTGACAGTCTCAGGTAGTTTTGGAAGGGGCTCTCTTTGTCACTTCGCTTGATCAGGTTTATTTATGCAGTGGATACAACCTGCAGAATACTCGTAATCAGGTAACATTTCAGTGCCAGGTTGGGTCAGCTGACTTGTTTTCCTCCGTGGGCAGAGACAGGAGTCAAGCTGTGATGAGGGGTTAAGTCTGACTTTTGACCCGGGTCACATGTCAGCGCCCGATCAAAAGGTGGCTGTTCAGACAGGATGAGCATTTTAGGTGAATGTGAGATAACCAACTGTCTCTAACAGCTAGCTATTTCAGACTGGGCTATTTCCAGAAACAAAAGTTTATTCTGAAAGTTTGAGTGTTGATTCTTGAAATATTTGAGTTTAGTGAAAGAAAATGGCAAATTTACAAGACATTGCTATAATGTAACATCTCTCTAACATCTCTCTTTTGGTCCCCAGCAATGCATCCACCAAGTGTGAAGCTGATCAGATGAACAGCTGCGGTTCCATTTCAGTCAGATAACTCACAGTAATGACAATAATGGCATAACGATGACCATGTTTTGAGGAGGGTATGACTTCAGCTGCTCAGCAGTCCTGTTTGGTCTCTGTTGTCATATTTCATGCTTCATAATGCACCACATATTTTCAGTGTGAGACAGGTCTGGACCGCAGGCAGGTCAGTCTAGGACCTGAACTCTTTTACTATGAAGACACGCTGTTGGAACACGTGAACAATGTGTTTTGGTGTCGTCTGGATGGCAGCTCCAAAACCACAGATGTGACATTTACCCATGATGCCATGAGCACTAACACACCGCCACACCATCACAGCTGCTGTCTTTTGAAGTTAGTGCTGGTAACAATCTGGATGGTCTTTTTCCTCTTTAGCTTTACACTTTACACTTTTCCACTTTGCGTCTGTCCATCTCAGATGAGCTCGGACCCAGAGAAGTCTGCAGCGTTTCTAGATGTTGTTGATATATGTCTTTCTCTTTGCATGGTAGAGTCTAGAGTCTGCTGCATTTGTGGATGCAACAACAAACTGTGTTTATTGACAACGGTTTTCCAAAGTGTTCCTGTGCTTTAAGACAGTGCTGCCTGAGGGGTCAAAGGTCACAGACAATGGGGCAATTTCCCTCATAGTCTAAATTTCAGGAGTGACTAGAAGATCGTTGCCCAGAGGTCAGTAACGTAACAGGGAACCACACAGAAATGCCCCCAAATTAATCCAAAAAGACATCAACTAGTAAAGAAATTCATTCAATTCCACATCTTGTTTGTGTCTGTATGTGTGTCCCTTACTTCAACTTCTTTCAACCCTGTTTGTGAGAAACACTTCGTAAATTAAATGTGACTTGACCTTTTGACTTCATGTAGAAAAAAAAAACAAAAAACAGTAGCAGCAGCTCAGTAAGCTCAGGTGTTCACATGGGTTCTGCTGTGGCTCCGCCTCGGAGTGATCCAGCTTAATTGACTTATCTCAGCAAGAGGAGACTGATTTCCTCTGCTGCTCAGAGACAGAGCATCAGTGTTTGTCCTGGACTCCTCAGCTGGTCACACAGGTAGGAAACAAACAGAGCTGCGCTACATTTGCAACTTGAAATATCACACCGCTTAAGACTCGAGAAACTGAACGCTATGAATGACCATCGGACCTTTTGACTTTCTTGGACTACTGGTATTAGTAATATTTCAGTCGACTTTTATTGGATAAAACTTAATAAGTTAATAAGTTTAATCAATATTTATTTATGCCAAAGCATGTTGTATGGATCTGCCAGGGATAATTAAGACTGAATTGGTGTGTGTAGGGATGTTAACCAAAAACAAACCAGGGCTCTACCAACTCATCTATAGGCTGACTTGGACCTCTGAAGACCCTGAATCTTGTGGATGACACTTGGTGCCGCCTACAGAAGCAACATCTGGGAAGTTGTAGTTATTCGGTGGTCCCTTCAACTACTGCGCCACCCTGCTCAACAATCAAAACCATACTAAACTAACCTCATTTCCATTTTAACTACAACCCCACGGCAAAAAGTGAGAGTTGAGTCTGGGTAAATGATCAGTAGACAAAATCAATAGGTTAAAAGTTCTCAACCACACTTGGTTGGTGCGTAGAAAGCAGGGTTGAAAAAAGTCTGGTCACTCAAGAACTTTTCTCAACTTCTTGGGTCAGTGCCATGTTAGTCAGATTATCTTCTTTACATTTTGATGTGCATTTGTCAAAATGTGTCAGGTAACATAATTAAATGGCTTCTATTAAATTATTCTGCTGGTACCATCTGTATGGAAGAGCACTGTGCTTTTGGAAAACGTGATTGCTGTTCCCTCCGTACAAGATGACATTGACATGAGAGTAACCACACCCTCTCTCTCTTTTGCCAATAACAAATTGGCTTGCCGCTTTTTTTAGACTACCGGAGGGGTAGAGAACTGCCAAACTGTCTGAGGCACCACACTGTTGATAAACAAGCACATGAGGCTTGACCAGAGTTGAACCCTGTCCGTGACACCTCTTGCTGGTATTCCTGATGGTTGATTGGATTAATGAGCTTACCAAGTGGCTTCTGTTCTTTTCACAGCATATGCTTCTGTGGGCTGAATCATAGGCCAGAACCAGGATCAAGAAGGCCATACCTGAGGAATAGTCTTCTCTTTACCAGTTTGACTGAGTAGAGGAGGCAACTCCCTAGGTCAAAGCTGTGTTAACTGCCCCAGAAGAGCTTGAGGGCCACAAATACACATTTGATATAGCTCTAAAACACCACAGACACCACCAACAATGGGTAACACCAAGAGCGGCGCTGTGTCCAAGGAGATCCTGGAGGACCTGAAACTCAACACCAAGTTCTCAGAGACTGAGATTGTCCAGTGGTATGAAAACTTCAAGAGGCAGTGTCCAACAGGGCGCATCACAAAAGAGGAGTTCCAGGGCATCTACAGCAAGTTCTTCCCAGACAGTGATGCCCAAACATACGCTCAGCATGTCTTCCGCTCCTTTGACACAAATGACGATGGCACACTGGACTTCAAAGAGTACATCATCGCTCTGCACATGACGTCAACAGGGAAGACCACCAGGAAACTGGAGTGGGCCTTCTCGCTGTTTGACGTGGACAAGAACGGATACATCACCAAGTCAGAGGTCAAGGAAATCTGCTCGGTGAGTTTTTGACAAAGGGAAGTGATATAGTTGGCTTCCTGATGTTTGGGAATTGTTTGAAGAAACAGTTGAGTACTTTGAGAATGGCGACTTCTTGCTAAGAAACTCGGCATTAGCAGGAACAAACAAGAGGCATAGAAAACTGTATTATCTGCATAGAAGTTGATATTAGACTGTCCTGCGTTGTATCTGATAGCGGTTTCTGGACCAGCCATTGGCAGGTTCACCCGTGAGTACAACGGTTTAGGAGTTGGTTTAGGTTCCCTTGCATACTTTTCAGAATTTAATGTAGTACGATTTGGTGGCATGGATGATTGGTTGATTGGTATGTGATGGCTTTGCTGAAAAGCGAGAGAAAAGGATGGGTGGATGATTGAGGCGACATAAGAAAAGGCACAAAGGGAAGACGACTGCAGTGACTGACATTTGCTGACCATCAAACTCTGAACGAAGCTACATGTATGATAATTATACATGATTTAAAAGGAAAAGGTTACAGTAGTAGGTACTGCCCAGTCATGTCTCAAAAAAGATGCTGCTTTATTGGGACGAGTGACTCTTTTTAAATACAGATTCCCCTTTTTTAGATCCATTAGCATCAACTCACTCAGAAATAACACTCAATTCCCAATCATCAAACTGAACTGCAGCATTGAAAGATATTTTGCATCTTAGTTAGGTAACTTTTTTTAAGACACAGGATTAGACTTTAATTAATGCTGATAAATAGTTCAGGGTGACTTAAGGGCTACAGAGAGCTTTGGTGAGAGCACAGGCGGAGATAAACCATGATCTGTAAATTATGGTAACCACTTGTTTTAAAAATGTGCATTAGAAGAAACTTTTCCATCTTAAAATCTTGTCGGTCGTCAGGTACAAAGTTAGCAAACAGCAAATTTCTATTATTTCCTAATGTTATTGTGCACTGCAGAAATTGCCAGAAAATAGGGTCTAAAAAAGCCAAATCCTTCTTCAGTCTGACTGCAGTATGTCTGAATAAGACAATTCATTACTGATTTGACAGCTTGGCCATTTTCTTTCAGTAATATTTTCTTTAAGCCCTGCAATTTGCAGCGAAATGTGAGCTAGTACTTTCAGTTTTCTCAGAGCTGCACATCCTCCCTAGTTTTTGTGATGAGATTATTCATTGTCTTTGCTGAAATGTAAAAGGCTTCAGACACTGATCCAATCTGTTGGTGTGAAAGTCATGTCGAGTCATCGTTAAAAAGGTTAAAAAAGAGACAGGAACCCAAGGATGTAAAGATCATCACTATCGGTCTATCAGTCACTGTCTTCTGTTTGTCGTTTTCCTAACAGGCAATTTTCAAGCTGATTCCTAAAGACGAAGTGGCTGAGCTGCCTGACGATGAAAACTCAGCTGAGAAGAGGGCAGATAAACTCTGGAAATTCTTTGATAAGGGTGACAATGGTGAGATACAATCACTCAAAGTGAGACATTAATGAATAAATATGAGACCATGGAAATGATTCACGATTCTCCAAAAAGGGGCCTGATGTAAAGGTGGGAGGGACGAACATATTAAAACACAGTGGGCAGAACAAACAACCATAAACTGTCACTATTTTGCATTATAGCATTATTAAATGCTGCAAATTAATGTTCAATCCAGTTCAATTCCATGATTCTTGATACCCAATCTGATACGACAATAAATGACAAAAATGAAACACAGATTCCAGGTACATATTTTGATGACAGGACAGTATCCTAGTACTACGAGCTGTGGTTAGACTGTGTTATCCTAAACACAGCAGCTTTTAACATTTAGTCATTGCAAGTATTGTGGAACATAGTTGTCTACAAAGCAATGCCAGGTAACGTATTTAAGGATAAAGATAACATTTTTCATAGCCTGTAAATGTAATGTTAACATGAATTGAACCTCGCTCACTTTGTATTTGTAAAATAAATATGGATGTCTGTCTCTGAAGTGCTTTGCTGAGTTGGGAGTGTTTTCTCCTTTCATCTGAAAAGTTCGATGCCACTGTTTGCATGCTAATTTTTGATAAAATGCCTCGAACGCAAAGCACAACTGTCCATACACGACTGTTTTTATTGGCTACACAATGAGCTGCACCAACTCCAATATAATGCACGCGTTCTTCCGTGCCGTCACGCGTTCCTCTTCATTCAGCACTTAACAGCAGACTACAACACTTAGGCTAAATGCCCCCATCAGGTCTGGAAGAAATGCATCCCCAGTACCCTACCATACCACATCCCTATCTCTGGTACCTTTGAGAAGAGTTCATTTAATTTTATGTCATTAGCTTGAGCTAATCTTCTTTTTCTTTTCCTGTTCTCCCTCCAGACCGGGTTGCAGAAGGAGAGTTTATCCAGGGAGTGTTGGACAACGAACAGGCTCTTCGTTTGATTCAGTACCAGCCTTCAAAGTAACTCTTCTACAGATTTATTTTATCTCTTTCCAGTTCTGACTTTTCAGTTTTACCCTTCACTTTGTTGATGCAATGACACCTGACGACACCGTCACATGATGTGAACACATAGCAGGTGTGACCATGATGCCCCATTTCTCAAAATAAAATAACAATAGAAAATGCCGTCCAGGGCTTTATAACATTTGGTACCGGTGTATATGTGCTGTTTACTTTATCATACAGAGATCACCCCAGGAACTCCTAGGTTACTACTGTCTGTCTACCATGTAATATTCCCTCATACAAATATAACCTAATTGGCACTTTGCCACAGCTAAATAAAACGTGAATATAATTTGTCTGTTAAGATTAGCCTCTTAATTGAAGTTTCAATAGATAAAGCACATGTGTGTTCTAGCAACTCAAGCACACATTTTAAAAAGATACCATGTAATGTGCTTTAGTTCAAGTACCCTTATTTGTTTTTTTTCTGCTGAACAGCCACTGCTGGTCTTTGTAGTCTCTCATTTTACCCTGGGATGTTTTTTTAAACCGTGACCAATCTGTAAGCGCAGAAAGGTGTAATTGTACCTGGGCACTTGTTAATGTCTAATTTTGTGTCTTCTCCAGGTCTTAAGTCAACCGTGTGGCACGATCCTACATGTCTGATGTTCTAGTTAAGTTGTGCATATTGGAGAATAGGTTTGTTCCTGTATGACAACATGTAAAACTAAATGTTGGTCCTGGATTCCCCTTTACAGTAAATTCAATAAATCAAATCCACCAAATTGTAATAGAATTTACGGTGTCAGGAGTCTTTTTGTCATTTTTCTGTCTCGTTTTCAGTCTTCTGTTATTGCTAATAAAAACTAGGATACCGTGTCACAGTTACAGTAACTTTTGATCCAGCAACAACTTCAGCATGGAGAGAACCAGTCTGTTCTCACCAGTCGGTTCTTGTGGTCCCGGAAAGGTGCTGGTGTTCTCTGGCTGAGGTAACTTTGAGTATGACCTCTGTGATTCCAGGTGTGTGTGTGTGTGTGTGTGTGTGTGTGTGTGTGTGTGTGTCCCGCCCCCTCTGGTATTTCCAGGTATGCTCACAGTACCAACAAACCGTAAGTCTACATGTGCTCAACCCACTTTTTGACCCGTTTATACAGCGTAAGACCGCAGACACAGGTTAATCTCTAAGTGTCTGAAACCGCAGTTTCATTACTGAAACAGAAGAGAAAAAACATTTTAAAACAGTGGTTGTGAGGATAATCCACATACAGCACGGCTCTGATCCCTGTTTACAGTGAGGTCTGTGGATTATCCACAGTAACCAGGACACTCGTGTGAACTGGGTGAAATGAGTTGAACAATCTACATTTCAGATTCATTCAGAACTGTCTATATATGGTAAATCTTGATTAGATGCTCAAAAATCTGAAAATATCCTGCCTTAAGTGTTCTTTTTTAATTTTGCTCTGATATATTTAGCTCTTGCTGAAACATTGAAGTGCAGAGAAAGGTCATGGTCCTTTAAATAAAAGTTCAGTCCTTCTTTCCTTCTCCAAAGTCTCCAGATGTTCAGAGTCGGCCTGTTTCATGATGTCTGTGCTCTTAAGTTACACAAGACAAACACAGACATTAGCCTCTACATAAAACATTAATATTGTTTCATAATGAGAAGACCTAGTTTACTTTCTTGCTCCGCTTTCTGGGAGACATCTGCTGTGTGTGTGAGTGTTTTTTAAAGTATGACTGCTGCGTATTTCATCATGAAGCCAAATGAATTTTAAAGCATCTTTTGCTGTTGTTCACCAAAGAGGAAATCAATTTTGGAGGGTTCCCTCCAAAATAAAATAATCATCCTTTCTCACGTAACGGTGATGATAATGATTTCTTTATGGACTTTATATAGTTATATATGTAGTGTGCTGTACTGTATTAAATCACTTAAAAGTATATAATTAAAACTATAAAGTTAGATTATTCAACACTGGGAAATAAAAGCTGATGTTATGGCAAATGGGACTTTCAAAATAACTACACTGGATTATTAACAGTGAATAAATAAATGAATTAACCCCTTCATGTCCCATATGTTGAGTGGTTTTTCAGTAAAAACTCAGCTGTGAATGAAATCAAATCAGAGACAAGTGGTGTGAGAGGCTCGTCTTACATAAACTGTTGTATAATTCAGCCTCTTAATTTACATTTTTAATTACTTTCCGCATCGTGCCTGGTGACCCTACAGCCCTGTTTATCTCTGCCTCACTGCCTATATTATGTCAATCTCTCCCTCTCAGTCTTATTCCCCTGACTGGGGAGATTATTGACATAATCTTCTGTCCAGCATTTGAAAGCATCTGTCTAAATCTCTCTGTTGCTGTAATCTTTGATTCTCGCTTTTCTTCTTTTCTGTCTTTTGTAGGTGGAAATAAACACAGGGAAATATTTAAAAAAACCCAAAACACTCAGGTCACTGGTAAACTGGTTATTTTGGCTGCAAGTAAAACTGATCCTTATAATGTTTTACATCATTATATTTGTCTCAACAGTAGAGATTTAGGAATGAGATCAGGGTGGAGTTCAAACAGATACAAACAAATCATGTCTTAACATGTTGCTCCTTTGGGGCCAAAGTCTTATGGACAAAGTCTCGTCCCTCTTAATGTTTTTTACTAATGAACCTAAACAGTACAGAAGCGGTTCTGTATCACATGGTGATCATTTTTGTCATTAACTCAGTTTGGGCTCAATAACTTCCAGCTCAAAAGTCTAAGGGAGTAAGTTAAGTTTGAAATATTTGCTTAAAACATGCTGAACTTCACATTAGGGCTGCACAATTAATCGAAATTTTATTGCAATATGGCTTTCTGCAATTTTCAAATCGCAGGAGGTGCAATATTTGTTAATGGCAAAATGTGTGTCAAAAAATGTTTAAATCAATGAATGATTCCACAGACTTAAAACAACACCTTCATTTAGTGCAGATTCCTGCAAATAAATAAATAAATGAATAAATAAAATAAAATAAAAAATCTGATGCTCAACCTCCCTCTTGTTCCTCTCCTGCTTCACAACTCATGTCGTCATTAGCGGCTGGGCAACAGTTACCAGCAAGTAGTGGTTACTATGGCGATACGCTGCCTCCATTTGTATGCAATTTTATTCTGACACTTCTGTGACTAAAATACTATCTATCATTATTGCAAAAGTCTCAACATAAAGTGATGATTACGTGATAAAACATCATCAGACAGTGTGGTATGTTTTTATTTACCATCTTAATGGAGGGGATTTTAATCTATCTGTGCAAAACAAACAAACAAAAAATGTAAATAACAACATATGCCACAGTCATAGTCACACGTAAATCATTATCATCCCTCAGCATCTTTTCAGTTTTCATTTGAACACAGTCTTACACCCTCTCACATCTCATGAGTCATAAAATTACATGTAATCCCTGAAGAAGTCACTGTAAGGCTGGATTTACACGAGAAAACTTGTTTGTCTGTTGTGGGTAACATCTGTTGTAGCAAAAGTTTCAATTGTAAGACAATCCTGGACGCACAAACAGTTTCTGTTGCTTTTCTGATGTTCTGTGTACTGTTCATCCAGCCTGAATGAAACATAAAGAACATCCAGTTTGATAAAAATTAGCACTAAATGTACAGATACATGTGTTAACAGGATTTGAACAGAGTATAAAACTGAAAGCCTTCTATTTGCATGGCCTCACATTTTAGCCATTTGGTGCTTTTAACATATTAAAAAATATTTTACAGTTAAAAGTACACTATTAAAAAAGAGGCAGTTGTTTCTTTATTGCCAGTTCAATAAACTTTTTTACTTTTTCTTTTTAGATATTTCAAGTGCAGGAAACAATCTAAAAAAATGAGTTTAAGAACATCAACAGTGCAGCTGGGTGAAAACTGTCGAGTTTGAAAGTGTTGCATGTTATAAGAAATCCATACAAGAATATTTGAAGCTTTCTGTCAGCAATATTTTGTGTTAAAACTGACAACATTACCCACAAGAAATGGTTCAGTATGAGTGATACAGTACTTAACCTAATGAGAATCTCTGTGCAACTTTTGGTCCCTTTGAGCCAATTGACCCTTCCTAAGTCCCGCCCCCTTTTCCTCTGTGCTCCAATAACAGTCAAGCAAGCTTGGTAGCCCGTAGAACCTCAGTCAACTTTCTCATTTCTTTCCTGTTCTTGGATATGCTATCTTATATAATGCTAATGTTAGCAAAATGCCAGCTAACTTGGTAACCAATTTACTCCAATCGTTAGCTAGCTGATAAATTAGCTAGCTAGTTAACTAACATTTTGCTAACAGGTACAGAACTTGTTATTAGAGCACAGAACAAAAAGGGGTGGGGCTTAGGAAGGGTCACTTGTGCTGGTTCTTCTGCTGCACATCGACTTGAGTCTCATTGCTGTTACAAACCTTCCTTACAAAGGTGGACGTTGCTGTTTCAAACTAGACGAAGCAACTGTACACTAGGCTTCCCATCAATCTACCCAGAAAGAAGCAGCAGGAAGCAGAAGGTTTTTCTGTCGATGGAGTCCAAACCTGAACCAATGGTGCATTCTAGTTGAACTGGGAGGTCAGAATCTGCATATCAGTGAAAGCTGTAGTAATGTACTGTTCATCAGCACTTCTGTCTTTTGTGTTTCATTAAATTAGTCACACACACACTGTCCAACTTTTATCTGTGCACATGTTGCCATGGTGATTGTATGCACAAAATATTGCATAATGTGTTGTTGTCAAGCACAACAAAGATTTTCATGACGGCGTTCAACTTTACTTTTTTACTTTTTTTAAAATCATGATCAACTTGGGTGTGACATCATTAATAGCTCCAACTTCCATCATCACCACCATAAAAGGAGAGTGAATGTTGGAATACATTCATTGGGTGGCTAGAGGTGGGACTGCAATGAGATGACAATGTTGCTCTGTTTATACTTGATGTGTCTGTAAGCAATTCTCTGGTGACTTTCTGACTGTAACAACATGATAAACCAACGATACATCAGAGCTGTGAGTCTTCCTGCCCCAAGTGGTCAGCAAATTGAATGACATCACTTGAAATGACCATAGTGTAACTGCTGCAAACTTTGAAAATGGTCTAGAAATGCAGCATGCTACCATTATCATTTGAAACTGCAAAAAGCAGTTATGTTTTTTGAAGATATATGTTCAACACTTGCAGCCTGGGAATGCAGTTTTAATCAGATATAATGTGTAGAGTCAGTCGTGACGAGTCTTAACAGAGTGAGTCCTCTCTGTCCTCCTGCAGAGCGTAATCTATCTCGTCCATCTCTCGTTCACAGTCTTCACATCCTTCAGCGCCGCATCCCTCCACTACCACCACGCCATGGTCTGCCAGCCTTCCCACTCCAGCTCCCAGTGCTCCCACTGTTCCAAAGCCTGTTCCTCCAACTCCTCCCACTGCTCCCACTCCGACTCCATTTCCTCCTACCCCCATTCCTCCAACTCCCCCTCCTGCTCCCATTCCCATACCTCCCATTCCAACTCCTCCTACCCCCATTCCTGCCACTCCGACTCCTCCCATTCCCATCCCAACACCTCCCATCCCTCCAACTCCAATTCCTCCGCCACTAACGAGCAGCGCTCCTCCAGCGCCACAGGCCAGGTGTCCGACAGCTGGCCCCACTCCTCTGGGCCACAGAGGGTCCAGGAGCGCCCCCTGTTGGCCGAGCTGAATCAGCTGACTGACGGAGTAAACCCCTCCACTGCCGGCTCGAACGACCTCCTCGTAGGAGGGAGCGCGGGCAGCAGCACGGACCTCCTCCATCCTCACCCGGGCCCGGTGCTTCATCTCGATGATGGTCTTGGTGTAGGAGTTGAGCGTGGCCACAGCGGCCGCCATGCAGCAGCTGAACGACAGCCACGCCATGCTGGTGAGTAGAAGGAGGATATATTTTACCTCTTTCATTAGAGTGCCATGCCATTGTCCCGATAGACCATTATTCTGAAAATCCAATAGTTGCAATATCTCTCTGGGGCAAAAGCCCATTTGTCAGACAGCCTGTTATCCTGAAAATATACATTCTCCCTGCAGTTCAGTGTCTGCTGGCCCCGTCAGTGGTGCAGAATCAGTAATTACAGGTTTTTCCTTTAATATTTGATGTTTTTGTTATATGAAACAATATTTTAAGTTATTTTACTGTCTCAGACAAATTTCCAATGATGGAATAAAATTGTGAGTATTACCTCAGTTGGTTTGTGCCCCCATCACCTGAGTTGTTAGGGTCAACACTAACCTAACCCTAACAAAACTGCAAAGTGTGTATTTTCAAAGCAATGGGCCTCGGGAGCAATGGCCAGATGAATGGGCTTTAAGTATGGATGCCTAAGGAAATTTTAGCACCAGTTTACAGACTTGTGACAATATCGATTACACTAGACATTTTACAAGAAAAGATATGAGCGATGACACTCAATAGATCTCACCCTTACTTTGCAAAAAGCAAACACTTAGAAAGTTGGTAAATTTTAAATTTCAAGTTGTCAGGTCTATCAGACATCGCCCATGCTGACCCCAACCACTGTGGCATAAGTCCACAGATGAGTCATGTTAAGTAAACTTAGCTCCTTTTCAAGGTTAGCTTGTTTTAGCCAAGTTAATCTTAGTTTTAACAAATTAGCAGCAGCTAAGTTTAGCACCAGCTGCCTTCATGATGTCCATGTCTGTCATGTCTCATGCACCTCACTGTTTGGCGTTGCTAGGGCTCTGTGTAATTGCCCTTCCAGTGGATTTCAGTCTGTACAACCATCTCCAGCTGTCAAGCAACCTCATGTCTGGCTTGAAGTTGTGAAGCAGTTTATTCTGAGTCAAATGAGTGTTGAATAAAATGATGGTGCAAAACAGCTAACGAGCTACAGCTCTCCTATCCCTCAAAAGAATAACAATGTCAAGACAGTTTGCAACGACTCAAATTTTCATGAAAAATGTCACCAAAAGTTAAACTTTGCCCCTGGGAACAAATTTACTAATTGCAGTTGCTGGTGTGACCAAGACCAGCAAGATTCAGAAATTGAAACAAACTTACGCGAACGACCATCCGTAGTCCCACGTTTGTGGCCTCCAGTCTTTGGGTCCGATGCTCACAGTCATCTGAAACACGGTGGTGTACATCATGTGTGCGACCATCCCCATCATACCTGGTAGATTTAAAAAGTAAAAATATGAGAGGTGAAAGACAGAGGCAGGAATAAAGAACATTTGAAAGTATTAAGGCCATGAACAACATGCTTGATTAGCAAACATCCTGCCAAAACTCTTTTAAGTCACACGAGATTGAAATCACAAAATGTCACATGACAGGTCTCATGATAGGAAACATGTCCTTAAAACTGTCTTTTAAACTTTGTTCTGAAAAGAGAAAGTTTGGAATTGCGTTTGGATGTGCAGTTCAGTGTCTGCCAGTATGTAAGGTCAAAAAGTTAAAGAGTGACACTTTACAGCAGACTCAGCACAAACTGTCATCTATCCTCACCTGAGAGAACAGTGCACATGGCAGCAAAGGCGTTGATCTTGAGGGCGTTCATCTCCCTCTTGGCACAGAGGCAAATCGATTCCACACACATCAGCAGGAAGCCCATCGCCAGAAGACCGATATACGTGAACTCACTGATGACTGAAAGCCAGAGGACACCTGGAAGTATGAATGGGAAAAGATGCCTGTTCTTATCGTGAAGACAGGGTGATATTTGCTGTTGATTGGTTGTTTGGCTGTTGTGGTGGAAATTAGAATACAGTTTATATTTTCTACATTTTCTCGTTTGTTTTTTTTTTTTTGTACCAACCTTGTGTCTCTCCTGGTGTCAGCTCAATGAAGCTGCGACACTTTTCCTCCTGATCATTCCCTGGAAGAACAGTTAGAGTTATGTAGATTGCAGTAAAATGCTACTTTTCTGTCTTTAAATACATCACGTTGAATCTTTGAACTTTGAATTGAACGTCAAGCATCATTGAGAGGATTAAAGCAAAACATATGTCTGTCCTTAGAGCCCAAAGGCCCAAAGATCAGAGTGTTACAAGTGTAATATGTAGTATTTGCATCAGGATGCCACAAAAAAATCTCCTGTAAATGCAGAGAATGTACGTTTAGAACCATTATAAATCCTGAAAATATGATTAAAAAACAGCTTTAAGCCCACAGTTCATCTTCCTATGGGAATTTAAACAATCACAGTTGAAGAATAAATGCCAGCAATTGCTTTTTGTGCACATTTTCCCTCACAATGTTCACAATGTTGTAGCTCACCTACCATCCAATCACTACAGTATAACATATCTTGATTGTTTCTCTTCATTAACTGATGATCCCTGCAGCTCATTCTGTGATTCACATTCATACATACCAGCTCTCAGTTTACTTGCCTGTTAATTCTGCAGCTACAATAATCCAGCCTTGTGCAAATTGTCCTCCTTAGCGAATACTAATGAGAGGCTTAACTGCAAATCATCCATGTTGACTAAAACACATTCTTATTGATAGCAACAGTGCAGCGAAACATAGTAAAAAGAACTGACAAACTGGACTTTTTTACAGTGATTTGTGTGTTTTTTTTTTGTCTGCAGTGGTGAAAAAAAAAAAACAGTTTGAGTTACAGCTCTCTACACCCTGCATGAAAATATTACACCAAACTTCCTTTAAGAAATTTGACATATTACCAATTCCATACATATCCGGAAAAATATAAAACTCTAGAAACACAAGATAAAAGGCGTCATGTATCCTAAGTCTTCTTGTCAATTCGGCATCTTTATAATCTATAAAGGTGAACTGTATTTCTGGACAAACTTTCCATTTTGGATTTTGCACCTGAACTCATTACCAACAACCTACTTTAGTAGGAGAAGACCGTGAGAACAGTTTCAGATATCATGATTTCTCACTAAAATATGTGCTGGTTGGTGGATCAGATAAATGCAGAATTAAACACAGGCTCATGACATTGTTAATTCACCATTTATTGTATGTGTGTGATGGTATTTGACATTCGGTATTTGACGTCCTGGGAATGAGACTCAGCAGTCAACTATGTCTCTGGTGTTTTTACAAACTGCAGCTGACAACTGACCTACTTCATTCAAACTTGAAGTATATTTGCTGATATGTACTTTTAGAGGCCCGGTTTACTTTAAATGACGTGTAGAGATTTGGACCCACAGTCCCTCGCACTGTTCATGTTTTCTGCTCCCCTCACCAACCTTCATTGTGCTTCTCGCAGGAGAGCCAGAAGCCGGTGTGGAAGTAGCGCAGCATGTACTTGTCCTCGCCCGTCTCCCAGATGTAATGGACGGCGTTGGCCAGCTGCTTCCTCTTTATCCTGGCCAGCTCCTCCTTCTGCTGCGGAGAGAGCGTGATGTTGGAGACCGGGTTCCTCGGGTCTGGGGTCGGGGCCTCTGGATGGAGACAGGTGGGACACAAAAAGTGATGAAAAGATAGATGAAAGAGAAGATAATAAGAAAAGAGAGTAGAGGTGTGGAAAGAGACGAAAGTTTCATTATAAATGAAATATTTTCCTCCGTTTTGCATTTGGGGATCCTTTTTTAAAACCAGTGTGCCAGGAAACTCTGACATAAATCCTGAAGTCTCCTTTAGGTCATGGCGTGTAACACAGTCCAGCCCTGAAACACTGTTCTTTAGGTAATCTGTCATTTTCTATGTAGTAAAAATTGAGTACTACATGAAAACAAATAGGCTTAGCACTGCAGAAAGATAAGACAGCGGGCGAGTGAAAGCAGATAACATGCAGCTGCAGAGACAAAGTTCTCAGATTAGCAACAAAGCCGGGATTACGTGAATCTCTGCCAGTCAAGTCAAGTGTAAAATGCTTGAATACTGGGAGCAAGAAATATATTGTGGATTCTATAAAATTCTGCAGTTATTCTCACATTACCAGTACGCTGGCACATGTTCTTCTTCAACACCTTTTCATGGTGAATGATGACATGCATGTGACAGCGGGCCTTCACATGCAAGAAGGAGGTCTGGACACACAAAACTACAAATATCTATAATCAACATGTGTAAAATTCACGGTATGTTTGATTTTATGCAGCTTTACTTACAGCAGGTTTGTATAATAACTGATGATTTTAGATTTGACCCTTTAATTTACCATACAAAAATACAAAGTTGAAGATTTACAGAGTCAAACACTAATGTTAGTTTAATGTGAGTTGGCTGCTTAAACAGGGAGAAAGAGCTTGAATTATTATCACATCCGAGTTTAATTTCCCACTTCTTGCAGCCTGCTGAAGATGCAATGATTTCCTTCTTTCTGCTTCAATCCAGTTCAAATACTTGCATTTGAATGTCTGTTGATACTAACACCATTACAAATTGATTTCTTGCTTTTCTGTGTTTTTTTGAGATGACATGTTGAGTTAGTCTGCAACTGACTGAGTTAGTACCAGCTGGCTGTTTCATGTTAGGTTAGGGCGGGATCATGGTCCATGGTCAAGCTCCGCCTACAGGATACGTCTAACTCATAGAATTCTCTGAGAAAAAAAGAATATGGGCACAAACTGTATATCTTGTGAAAAACTTACTAATCAATTTATTCATTTGTGCTACATTTAACTCATAAAAACATCAGACTCTGAAATCTGGATCGGTACATGGATCTGTAACGTCTTTTTGATATCTAATGAGTGATTTATGTCACTATCAGCATCCAGTACCGATATTAGATCAAATTCAGTCATTATCTACTCATCCTCATGCTGATTGGAGGTCAGGTTTAGTTTTTTTAGTCCACAAAACACTGCTGGAGTTTCACAGGAAAACAGCACTGCAGAATCTTCCAAACAATGAAAGTGAATGGCGACCAGTTTTCAAATGGAAGAAAACAAACATAGCCTGAATTTTGACTGTAGATTTTTAGCTTGTAGCCACATTCACGTGTGTGTGCACACCGTCTCAATTATGTGTGTGGTGTGACGGTGTGTACATGCAAGTAAACAAGATTACACAAGATAAACGGTATGGAGTCATTTCATGTTTTCTTTTTGGTTGTTTTGTTCCGTTCACTTACATTGGGAGATTCTGCAGCACCAGTTTCCTGTGAAACTCCAACAGTGTTTTGTGAACTAAAAAACTAAACCTGACCTTCAGTCAGCCTGAGAGTGAGTAGATAATGACTGAATTTTAATTTTTGGGAGAACTATCCCTTTAAGATGTATTTGAGATGCATCACACTTTATAATATTGCACACTAAATGTTTCCTAAGAACTCTGTATTTGGCACAACACAAAAACAGTTAAACTAAGTAACTAACATGTAAGAAGGACGTACCAACCAAATAAAAAGCCACAGATACATTTATTATAATTATAACAGATAACAATTATTTATTCAGAAATTACTTAATTGATTAACAGGTAATTCTTAATTTAATTTCCATGATTTTCGGTAAACGCTCAGAAATCAATCTGTATCTGGTTAAAGATCAGACACAGCCTTTGGGATATACATACAGTACGTCTGACTGTTTTCATTCAAATAAGTTCATGAGAAAATGGGAAAACTTTCATCTCATTTTAAAACTTTATTGGATCCAAACTAAAAACCAGTAACGTGTTTATAGGCCCATACCCAAACTTTCCATCGGGTTTAAGTCTCCTGTTAATAACCAGAAAAAAACTGACTTAAGACATGACCTGGTTATTCAAGATAATCCACAGATATTGTTGTGTGCGTTTCATGTAGGAACAATTTTCTTTCTACCAAACCACATATGCCAACTGCATCACAGCGCAGAAGGACGTGTGCATCTACTCATGGAGGAGAGTTAAATAGTTATTTTTTGGCACTTTGTGCACCACAAGCTGAGTACCGTTTACTTTCATTATATTTGAAAGAAGCCAGATATCTCCAAAACTTGGCAACTCTCACCAAAACTATCTAGATGGATAAATAGCACTATAGGGAAGAGGAAAAATACATATTTTAATTTGGGGGTGAACTGTCCCTTTAAGGAACAGTTTACTGTTATCCTCGTCCTCACCTGTGGTGTACGGCTGGCTGTTGTTCTGCCCGCAGTTCTTCATCTTGACGGGCGACAGGCAGAGAGGTTTCACCACCTTGTGTGTCCCCTCGCACCAATAGGAGGTGCAGAAAGCCGAGACGGACAGGGTGAGGGCCAATGAGGTGAGGGAAAGAGACAGCAGGGAGCGGTTACGTCTGGACATGTTCTCCAGCATGGCTGCTTCTCGTCTCCGACAGACCCAGCGAGAAACGAGACAGAGTCACGACCAAAGAGTTCCGCTTCTGTTTTATTCAAAGATGGCTCCAAAAGCCTCTGGCAGGATCTGTTGACCAATCGGGAAGAGGATCAGAGTAGCGAGGAGGTTTCCGTGACACCACGGTGACCATAGATGATGACAGGAAGGAGAAGCGTGGAGGAAGGGGATTAGAGATGTGGGGAAAGTGGAACAAAGGTCAGGAATCTGAAAAGAGGTCGTGTGGCAAGATGGAGTGAGGGTGGGGTTCGAGGAAGGAGAAACAGTCGATGAGTGGAGGTCAGAGGACAGTGGAGAGGAGAAAGATGAAGAGCTGGGTTTTAATCACTTCCAGCGGGTAAGAAAGGAGACAGATGTGCAGGCCAGAGGTTGCAGGAGGAACTCCAGCTCTCCTCCTGCTCCAGTATCAGTCAGCGGAGTTCATCGAATTGAATTTTTTTCCCTTCCTTTCCTCTCGATGTCACGGCACGAGCCAGGCGACACGTTTGACTCCGCACATGTCTCATCACCGAGCTGCCGCTCTACCCCATGTCTCCACTCCCATCGTCACGTCTCGGATCCTTTCCCTGTTTGCTGCTCCCCTCTCGGATGAAGATAAACGTCTAAATCTTATCCTGCGGATTTTGAAACTAATCAGTCCGACTGTCAGGGCACATCCCGCTCCTCAACCTGTTCCTCCACCTCTCCAGGAGGGATTGAGTGATTAGTCCCGTATCTCAGGCCTACCTCTGGTCTGGGTAATCTGTGTTAATCTTGCAGGGTTAGGTGGATGAGATTAATGCCCACTGGCTCTCACGCTGTCTTTGTCTGGACGACCACCTGAAAATAAAGATGGGAAACAGAGGAAAACATCTGGATTAAGAGTGGCTACGAACAGTTGTGTCATGTCTACTATGGAAGTTCAAATCATTTGGGTCAGTGTTGTAATGTCACATGGTCTTTAGTCAATAATTTTTTTTTCTTTCTCTCTGACAAAATTCTAAAAACAAAGGAAGTTTAACACAGAGAAGTTTGGAGGAAGTGTTAATTTATTGTTTTATAATGTGGGTGAGATTATATTTATGATTATCTCAAGTATACAAACTGCAATCCCCCCAAAAGTTGGGATGTTGTGTAAAATGTAAATAAAAACAGAATGCAATGATTTGCAAATCAATTTCAACTTGTATTCAATTGAATACAGTACAAAGACAAGATATTTAATGTTCAAACTTCATAATTTTTTGTAAATATACACTTATTCTGAATTCTGAAAAGAAAAACTGTGAGGGCAAATAGTCCAACAGTTTCAGAGCAACATTTCTTAACACACACTTCCAAAGACTTTAGGAAATTCACCATCTACATTCATGAAAAGATTCAGAGAATCTGGAGAAATCTCTACATGTAAGGGGCAAAGATGAAAAGTGTGCTGTGTTCTAATGAGTCCACATTTCGGATTGTCACATTTCACACATCGTGTCCTCCAGGCTAAAGAGGAAAAGGACCATCCAGTTTGTTACCAGCGCTAACTTCAAAAGACAGCAGCTGTGATGGTATGAGGGTGTGTTAGTGCCCATGGCATCATGGGTAACTGTCACATCTGTGAAAGCCCCATTAATGCTGAAAGGTACAAACATGGCCGTAGCGCACTGTGAAATAGAAATATTCTGTCTTGTGCATTTTGTTACACATATTTTCCCCAAATTAAAACTTATGTATTAAAGTAATAAATCCTGGAAGTTAGAATAGTGTGTGTTCCCGTATGGAAAAGCAATATATGAATTTCCCTTTGAAAGTAAATGTGTATGTTTTAAGACTAATCTGTCTCATACAGATTGTGGACTGGATACGCCCATACCAGGTGAGCAACCAGAGAACTCCATGTGTTTTTCATGAAATATTTAAACGAATCTCAGTTCATTAATCATACGTTTCTTATAAACATTTAATAAAATTTGTCTCTATTTTTTGAACGTTTGGCAGCACTGCATGAGTTTGAAATGAGTGACCCGCCGACACGTCAATAACATCCCCCTCCCACCACACGTACCATCATTTTAATCAAATCATAAATGATTATGTCGTGTTCAACCAGGTGTTTGGGGTTAATACGGTTCATCAAATCATCTCATGGTGTGAAACTATAATCCATACAGTTATTGCTTGACTCTGCTTGACTTTTACTCACTATACATGCGTAGACATAATGTCTCCACACACCTGTCCATGTTATCAACAGCTGAGGCTTACCGATCAACTAATCCATGAACTCGGTCAACTATACCAACATACAGGACGTTATTTTCAGTGATTTTACTGTGGGGTTTAGTGGGAAAATGCCTGTTTGACTGGTCTGAACGTCTCCTCATAGACAGAAAAACAAAAACACACCAAAACAGCAGGAGATTCACAGTTAACACTCACAGTTCATACAAGTGGAACACAGTTTATTACTTTCCTCTGCATCATCTCATCGAGATGAAGCTGAAATCTTTCCCCTCTTGTATGTGATTGGAAAAATCCATCTGCTGTTCACGCTCAACTTTTGATCAGCTTACAGTCGTGCAACAAAACAAAAATTTAAAAAAAAAAACAGCTCCACTCACCATGTTTGGGACCCCCGGCAGAGACCCTGTGATATTTCCTTTGAGCAGGGATTCCTTCACCTTTCCTCTGCGCTCCCTCATCACTCACTCCTCCGTCTTGGGTGAGTTTCCATCAGAAACCCACCCAGATTTTCCTTTAATCCCCACAAGTCCATCTGTTACTTTCCCTCCCCTTTGCTCTCTATAGCCTACTGTCTCTATTCATCCGGCCCCACAGCTCTGTGCCTCTCGTTTTCTTCATCTGTCCTCCTCCTCCTCGCTCGTAACCTCCCTGACCTCTGCTCCTATACTGATTAATGTGACAGTATGGTATAGAACGGCTTACACTGAGACGTGTGACAGTGCTGTGGTCTCATGGTCCGTGGTGCTAAACTACTTCGACCCTTCTTAACACAAACCACTGCAGCTGTACAGTATATAAGTCGTTGGTTTGAATCTCTGATTGGAAAAACAGGAACAGTTCGTTCAAACTTCGTGGGTTTTCTTGCTTCTGTTGAGTTTGTTCGGCTCGATGAGACGGATGGAGGCCTGAAACAACAGCATTATAAACAGAAGAATATAAATAAAGCCATTTAGTAGACAATATTTTGTTGTGCTTTGCCAGGCAGAACATACTGTATTTACTGTCACAAAACTTAAAATTGTGCTTCTCTGGCAGCAACACTACAGCTGCGGTGTCCTCCTTTTAAATTTCTATTCCGGGCTGGAATAACTTTTTTCCCCCTTCCCATTTCATGTTAGTTAGAGTTCAAATTAATGCCGAATGTTTGCCAAATGACTAAGTTATCTGTTTATGAGCTGTAAGAAATCAATAATAATCCTGTAGAGAGGGTAAATGTTTATAACGGTTAAATTGAACAAAATGTAAATGGAGTTTGGTGAGCAGAAGGCAGGCAGTGACTGAACTCAAACCCCTGTGTGTTATTTCAGAGCACTTGGCGTTTGTTTTCAGGTTTTACATTGACAGACAGCTGACTAAACTTCCCTGAGACCGAGGAGGAGGGGGAGGCAGGGAAAAAACTCACTTCGAACATTTATCGTATATTAAATAGGATTTTAAACTTATTTAATAGACCTGCTGTGACTCCAGCTTGCTCTTTGGACTTTAGTACTCATTTTGCATGTGCTATTGCTACATATTACTCCCTTAAACAAACTGATGAGAACAACAAAGAAGATAACGGGTTCATTGCAGGAACAAGGCTGACAAGTCAGGTCCAAGTTGGCCTTCCTGTTTTTAGTGCATAAGTGGATTCACTTTGGGGAAGTTGAACAGTAAAACTCTGAGTTAGTCTTCACATGAAGTTGTTCAAACTTCATAAAGAAAACAGCTGTTCTAGAGCACTTGGGGATAATGGTTTTCAGCGTCATTTTTTTCCTCATGCGAAGGGAAACCGGCTCTGGAAACCTCAGTACAGGAATAAAGTACTTTAATAACTTTATTATATGGTGGTTAATAAAAACTTCTGTTTGTGTTTTGTGATCTGACCGCTGTTAAAAAGGCAACACAAGGACTTTGACCATCATGTCCCAGTGTAACACATGCTGACTAACTGGCAAATCCCTAATGTCCTCCCTGCTGTTTTTAGACGCTAAGCTTTCGCTCCATGAATGAGGAAACTCACATCCGCCTCAATCCTACATTTCCTCCTCTTCTCAACAAATTTTTATCGTGGCCTGAACTGACTCCACTGCCCTTACTCTCTTAAATTAATCAGGGGGTACAGTGAATGAATGAATGACAGAAACAGCTGAACAAATAAAAAAATAGTGTTTACCCAAATATAATCTCCAGACATGTTTTAAGAATTTGTGTTTCATGTGTTTTTTCCAGAAAAATTAAAAGCATCTAATCCTTATTGAAAAATCCAGAATCAATGACTGTGTGACTATTTTTTGTTTCAAAAGTTTAATCAAAAGTTATAAAATGTCTCCTGCTTGACTTTAAAGTCAATTCTCAGTGAAGACTTCGTGTTGTTGCATGTTGGCAGTGTGGAGAAACGATTTTAAAACTGTAATTTACCAAACTATCAGCTACTTCACAATGAAAAGCAGTCTGGCTGGGCCGCTGGAGGATGTTTTTTAAAGAGAGGATATGGAGCAGTTACAGAGGTGGAATGAGGAAAATGCAATTTTTTAGGGAAAGTTATTGTTCCTGATTGCAGATATCTCTGCTACACTAAATGGAACCAGACCCTAATTATTATTAGTGGTAACACAAGAGGCGTTTCCAGACTTTTTTTGACTGGGGAGGCCAAGGCACATTTCTCATACCTACTTTAATTACTAACATTACAGTATCTCACAGTTTTTTTTTTTCATAAATCAATGTTATTGGTCACCGTCATGTCTATGGGTTTTACAAATATATATTAAAAAAAATTAAAAAGCAGCAGCTGCATGAACGGCAAAAACTTCGTCTGAACTCATGAAGGAGGACTCCCTTTTTCAGATTCATTGAAAAATTCTAAATTCTAAATCACCAAATAGTTTTTCACAGGAAAGTGATTATGCAGATTACAGTGGTACCAACTAGCACATGAAGTGTTCCATTTAGGGCGACAGGAATGTCTTAATATGTGTGTATTTGAGGCCCTCTTGTGGTGACAGGAAGGTAGTTCTTTGAGGGTTGTAAGACCAGGTTGGACTTGAAGAAATCACCCAAAACATTAAAACAAAATACACTAAAAGTCCACAGTGTTGAAAACAGTGAGACCAGAAAACATTTCACTCATTGTATCATTTTATTTCTCAAATGTACTGTATACTGTCACAGTTTACAACACAGCTTTAAATTGAAATACACAGCAAAATAAAGTCATTTCATACAAAATTAAATTTGAGAAATGATAACAATAGTGTTGTGGACTAGGTTTTCATCCTCATCTTGCTCTACTGTAACTCCTTCAAGCTAAATTGTCTCTCAGTCAAGTTTTTCACCGAAGTTCACATTTAAAGGAGTCAAAAATACACGAAATGTACCGACACGTACAGGCCAATGAAACAAAAATACGCCAACAACTCAAAACTATGTGACCTTGAAAGTCATGTTGGTCCTGTCTGTTTTCAGGGTGGCTTTGATTTTTTATGAGTTTTAATCCCACTGCTGTGCAAGCTGTCAAAGTCAAAACATCTCAAAAATGTATCTTCAAGCAAACGGCAGCGGTCTGTAGAGCTACAAGAGACGCAGTAAACGTGGATCCTTTTATACAGATTTGAATTTTCATACAGGTGTGTGTTGAAATACTTTATTAATCACTCACACATCAAACAGATACACGCACACACGTATACGTACAGAGGAGGATCCACTCAGACAGCATGCACATTAAAGAGGTTGATATGTTCGAATTCGGTTTTTATTCAGCCAAGTCTGTAGCTAAACTTCAATACAATAACACATTTGAGTTTCTTTAATGTCAGGAGATACAGCGAAGACATGTTCAGTTACACAACGAACTACAAATCTAAACAGGGATGATGAGAAAGCCACGATTGGTTACTGAGTCGATTGATAATGCAGTGTTTGATCAGACGAGTCAGATTGAAGTCAGTCACGTCTGCAGAGGTGGTAAAAGTACACACGTCCTGTACTCGAGTAGAAATACAAATACTTGTGTAAAGAAGAAGTACACAGTTCACAGCGTTTTCATCTTGTTACGTATTCTGAGTTGTCTTTTACGCCATTTTTTTTTTTTTTAAATAATTTTTTGTCTGTCTGTCTGTTTTTGTCTTATGTTTTTTTTCATCTTGATATTTCTTTTTTGTCTTCTTACGTCTTCTACATTGTTTTTGTCTCATTGCATCTGTTGGGCGTGATCTGCACTGACAGAACTGTCTTTTTTTGTTCATTATTGTCCATTCAGGTTGAAATAAGTCTCGATGTTAGGAAGTTGGTGTGCAATGATGCAAAATAAAAATCGATAATTCCCCTCAAATGCATTAAACTAAAGCAACAAACCTGTTTTGAAAATGTTCCAAGTAGAAAGTACAGATATTTGTGTCTAAATGTTGGACACAAAAGTAAAAAATTGGCAGAAAAATAAAGACTCAAGGAAAGTACAGATACCTTAAAACTGTACTTAAGTACAGTAATGAAGTATGTGTATTTGTATTAGTATTGTACTTCCCACCTCTGCACGCTTGACATCACAGGTGATCATTACCATCAGGTGAGCCTGTCTGCTAATGATCACACTAACCTGAACTTGTCTTTGTTGGAGGCCTTTGCTGCATTCTTGCATCAATAAATAATCAAGCAATAAATCAATCAATAAATAGATCAATAAATAGTTACTCATGATTGTAACACTCTAATATACAGTATATCTTCAAGGTTTATCTGTGATTACTTCCACTATTTACATCAGCACAATATATACTGCACACACACTGCGTGCATACGGGTCACACACACACACACGCTCATACATTCTTTCTTATACAAACACACGCACACTGAATGAAAACCTACAGTGACGTCTTTCTCAGATCAGGTCTGTTAATGTTTTACAGGTCCGGTCACAGAGTCACACAACACTCAAATACACAGTAATTCTTCAGTGTTTCCACAGAGACACTCACACACAGGTGCTCTCACACACAGGTGCTCTCTGATTCTCAGGCTTGTGCACGAAGAAGAGTCGGACCGACTGAGTCAACAGATTTGAATTAAATCCACGGTTTCATACATATTTGTGTGTATTTCTGTTAATATATTATGCTGCATACATTGAATCCATGGCTATTAGATTAACTGGACATGTGTTGATCTCAAGGAGAGGCGAGTGTCAGCTGAGGAGCTGATGGCTTTAATTAAAGGATCATACAAGTGTTTTTAAATGTTTTAGCCTGACATGTTACTTACATGCAACTTCTGCCCATTTTCCAAAATTAAACTGTAAAGTTTAAAGGTTTATACAGTTTTTTACCTTCCAGACTGGTAGTGATTTCAGTCCAAAGTCAAAGTAATGCTATTATTACAAGCTCATTTGATTATGAGCAGGGACTCATGACTGAATTAGTCTCAAAAAGAGCAGGAATGCCAACAATTAACCACAGAGAACAGTTCTGATTGGTTATGCATGTTGGTCTATGGATTAATTTGCACGCATACACACACACACACACACTCTGTCTAAGGTGATAAAAAAAATAAGCTTGGTGTGGAAACATCTCCTCCAGAAAGGCAACAAAATCAAACATAAATTGACTTTAAATATATATCAGGACTTTGTTGTTGTTGTCTACTTTTTGCATATGTTGGTGTATTTTATTATTTTCCCTTTATTCTGCTCTTTAAATTGTTTTCTCTGCCTTTTCTCTTTTACAAAACTGACTCTGAGATACATGCACGCAAAAAAAATTCCAGTGTACCTGTACTGTTGTGGAACTTGGCAAATGGTGATAAATCTCTTGAGTCTTGAATCTAGTAGTACTGCACTCTGCTGTACCACATTAAGAACGAGCACCCGGCTGCAATGTCTGAGGATGGCTCACAGCCAAAGATCACATTGCTGCAAGCCAAGAGGAGAAAGTGTGATATGTGGTCAGAGGCTGACAGATTCAAAGAGGTAATGTTAGTTTGGCATCGAAAGCTACTGTGACTAAACGCACTAAAAAAACAACAAAAAAAAAAAATTGAGGATGAGCTAGAAGTCAAGCTAGCAGGGCAGAAAAGCTAGCAAACAAGTTAGCTCTGACCACCGGCTGTTGGACAGCTCTCACGTCTTGTCAAGGCCTGAATATACTCTTTTTAGAGAGTTTTGGAGACCTTTTTCTTTTTTGGTGCATTCAAGGATACTCTGTAATCTGAGCACTCAGACTCAGCTGCTGAAAAGCAACCTTTAACTGCAAACATTTTCGTGATATCAATGTTTGCTTAATCTTTGTCTTCAAATATGAGTTTCCTGAACAGTCCCTGCCTACAAAAAGAGATATCATTTGATGGTGTTGTGAGGTTGACTGAAACCAAGGGTGTCTGGAAGGTATAAAGGAAAACAATCTAAAAGTCCTATGGCTTTTTTCAGGAGCACAAGGATGCATTTAGAAGGCTAAAACATATAAAACCACCCAGTGTGGTCATTTAACAAGATTCATGTATCTGATAGGACAGATTACATGTCAAGGTGTCAGAACAGGAATGGGTTGTTGTTTTCGTTCACCGCCTCACCCAAACCGCTGCCTGAGAGCAACTGTGGCTGCAGGGGGACTCCACCCCCAGCTTGTAGAGTAGAACCTCCTAACTGATCCACTCCTGCTTGGAGATTCCCTCCATAGAAACTGGATGGACCCATTCCTGTTCCCATTAAGATGGGGTCTACCAAAGGTTTCCCCACCAGAGATCCAGGCTGCGCCATTCCAACTCCTCCATAGAGGGGGTTCATGTTAAATCCCACTCCCACAAAAATAGATTGTTCCATTCCAGTCCCTGAACTCGGAGGAGCCACCTGAGCTGCCTGAAGCATATTAAAACCAGAAGGAGACGCTCCCACGGTATGGGACGGTAGCTGATAAGGGGGAGTTTCACCGGACGGATTAGTAACTCCAAAAGTGGGTGAAGGAGCACCAAAGGAGGGAGCAAGGGTGGAACCAAAAGGACTGCAGTATGGGGCTGATGTCTCAACAGCCCCTGATCTGACCGCAGGGCCAGATGTCATGCCCCTGGCTTTGAATGCGCCTGGGAAATGAGGAGGAGTAATAGGAGGATGGAGGGTTGAGGGGAAGGAGGGAGGGAGGGATATACAGTTTGAAGTATTCCAGCAAAGAGAAAATGCACCAAAGCAGAGAGAGGGATGAGACAAGTTAAATATATGCTGGTTAATATACACTAGTCTCTATACTGAACTTCACACACACACACACACACATACACAACAACATCTATACACTACAGCGAGACCACAGGGGAGGGGTAAAACACATGATCACAGTAAGCTTGTCCATACAAACCTGTTCATAAATACTGTCATACTGTCCCCACCCCTCTCTCTGTCTTTCTCTTTAGACTGAAGACTTCAGCTGAACAATAGCGGAATGCATTTGGAATTACTGATTTTTAGTATCTCAGTGATTTTCCAGTCTTTGAGGTTGATCATGCATCCATTGAATCAAGCGCACCACAAATAATTCCACAAGAAGCCGTTGTCACAAATGGCATTTTTCACCCAGAGTGAAGTGTTGTTTCTGTCCTTACCGATGGCTTGTGTGTGGGCGGCGAGTGTGTTGACGAGGGGGCGCTGTTTGGGTTTGGGGTTAGAAGAAAATAGATCGTCCAAGTCAACGAGCGACGCCCCCGCAGAGCCCAGAAACAAAGCAGTCTTTTTATACGTCTCCTTTTCTTGCACCGTTTGCTTTCCTGCAATAAAATAAAGGTCCAATTCTACTCTAAAAGGTGTTTTCTTTGGGGGGACAGGTCAGGGAAGAAGAGAGAGCAAAGCGGAAGAGAAGTTAATTAGTTATGATAGTTAGCCAGCTGCTGACTGATGGGAAGATGGAGGTAAAATGGAGAAAATGGAAGAAGATGGAAATTACCATTAAAGAGGACCTATTAAGCTAATTTACAGGACTATATTTCATTCTGTGATTCTGCTATAGCACTATAGCAGCTTTGCATGATTCACAGTTCAAAAACACAATTATTTCTTATTTCAGCCCCTCTATTCACCCTCTGTGTTTAAGTTCCCCCTCCTTAAAAGCAAACTTTTTCTGACTGGCCAGATTCCTGGAAGCCTGTCGAGGGGCTGCAAAATTTGGTTGGTTGGTTTCCAAGGTTTGATTACTGTATACAAGCACACAACTTCATAACTTTATTCACTAATTTTAGTGAAACTGCATCATATTTTTTGGAGAAAATATTTTCTAGTTTTCCCTAAGATGTCCTCTGGTTGCTCTGCCTGAACTTGTCAAAGCTGTGCTGTGCCTGGGGCACATGACCATATAAGAGACCCACGATGAATCCACATCAGCCTGTCATCTGTTTTGCTCGCAGGGATACTTTGACATACGTTTCACTCATTATTTGGCACTTTGGCCACATTTAATATGAACACTGTAACCTCATATATATGACCAAAAATAAAGAAAAGCATAATAGATCCTCTTTAAATGCAGACAAGAAAAGGCCAGCCTATACATAAATGCAGAAAAACATAGATGCAGGCACACAAACAGTTAAGTTTTTAGAGTCACCATTTTCAGCCAAGCACTGAGCCAGCTGGCAAAGACTTCTATTGATTACACACAAGCACAAATTTTAGCAGACGACTCAGAAGACAGGTTTAGTTGATTTAATTAGAGCGAAGCATTTCATTGCTGTGTACAAGAGGTTTTACTCTCATAAATAATGGATGGATCGCAGAATTAGGCATTCAGACAGAGTGTAATGTGCAATTTACCTGTCCCGTTGCTAGGCGCATTGCTCGGTGCACCCCAAGGATCACCTTTTTTAGATGCTCCATCTCCAAAGGGGTCACTAGATGGGGAGAAGTCTGATGGCGGGGCAGGTGACCCCCATGCATCATCTGCGTTAACTGGAGCAGCAGCTAAACAGGGAAATAGAGCAGGCAGGCTCAATTAGGACAAAACACAAATGCGTCCAGTATTTCAGTCTGATGGGTTTGTTATTTCTGTGATAAAATACTCTCAACATGAGGTTCACTTATTGTCTTTTTTCAAAGCTGTCAACCATATTACACATCTTCAGCAACTCTAATCCAAGAATCATCATGTGACCTAAGTAGGAACTCTGGTCATGTAACAATTGCTTGTATGTGGGTAGACTGTAACCCCTAACTCTGTTAAAAGATGGTCTCTGATATAAATAGCCTCCTTGATCTTTCTCCAGCTGTCCACTGACTCTTGGTTGAAGACTAAATACCAAAGTGAGGGAGGGAAAGACATAAGACTAAATATAAGACTAAATACACAAATAAGGGAGGTAAAGACACTAGACAAAATACACAAGTGAGGGAGGGAAAGTAAAACAGGAAAAAATGTATTCAGTTGATCATATCAAGACTTGAGTAATTAATTTCCGATTAGTGACTTTTCTGCATTGAAACGTTATCTTTCCAGAGAGAATCTTGAATCTAAGCTTCTTTTTTTGCACAACCCTACTTTTATCACGTGATTTAAGTTCTGATGACACCTGAGGAAGTACCATTTACTAAAGATAGTCATAGTAACCAGAGGCAAGCTCTGGAAAAAAAACAAAGTAAACCTTGAGAATATTTATTGAGATAACTGTGTTCCCAAGTTCCAAGTCTTAACTTCATGCTCAAGCTTATATTTGTTCTTTACCTGGGGCTCCCCATGGGTCATTGTCTGGCTTGGATGCATCCCCAAAACCATCTGAAGTGTCAACGGGTGAGGTGGCACTTGTCCCATCCCCCCAGGGATCTGAACTGGTGGCGGGTGGAGAGCTAGCAGGGGCTCCCCATGCATCTGCACTGCCTTGGGTTGAGCTCACGGGAGGGGCATTGAAGGGATCCGAGGCATCATCTTTTGGTGGGCTGGACGGCACTGTGAATGGGTCCTCTTTAGGGGGTGTTGTTGGTGCAGCGAAGGGGTCGTCTTTTGTAGGTTTGGATGATGCAGTGAAAGGATCCTCTTTGGGTGGTGTTGTTGGTGCTGCAAAAGGATCATCTTTTGTAGGTTTGGATGATGCAGAGAAAGGATCCTCTTTGGGTGGTGTTGTTGGTGCTGCAAAAGGGTCATCTTGGGTAGGTTTAGTCGGTGCAGAGAAAGGATCTTCATTAGGTGTGGAAGCAGTGAAGGGGTCGTCTTTAGATGATGTTGGTGCTGCAAATGGGTCTTCTTTAGGGGGTGTTGATGCTGATGCAGTGAAGGGATCATCTTTTTGGGTACTGAATGGGTCATCTTTCGGAGCATTGAAAGGATCATCTTTTGGAGTGTTGAATGGGTCATCTTTTGGAGCATTAAAGGGATCGTCTTTTGGGGTATTAAAAGGATCATCTTTAGGGGTTTTGAAAGGGTCATCTTTTGGGGTGTTGAAAGGGTCATCCTTTGGGGTGTTGAAAGGATCATCCTTTGGAGCATTAAATGGATCATCTTTGGGAGCATTAAAAGGATCATCTTTAGGTGCATTGAATGGATCATTGTTAGATGAACTGAAGGGATCTGGTTTATCTTTTGGAGCAGCAAATGGATCTTCCTTGTCTTTGGGTGCACTGAAAGGGTCATCTTTTGATGCACTAAATGGATCAGGTTCACTTTTTGGTGCTGCAAAATGATCTTCTCCATTCTTTGGCGCAGCAAATGGATCTTTGTCAGTTTTTGGTGCTGCAAATGGATCTTCAGTTTTACTTGGAGCCCCCCAGGGATCACTGCTGGGTGCTGTGTCAGTTGTTTCAGGTTGTTCGGGTGTGCCCCATGGACCGGCGGCCTCTTTTGGCTCTTTCGGGGCTCCCCATGCATCTGTTTTCTCCTCCTCTTCCTTCGCTTCTCCCCAAGCACCTTTAACATCAGCACCTTTGCCAGCATCCTCCCATTTCAGTTCATCTTCACTCAACTTGGCCTACAATATTACAAATGCACAATCAGAAAAGTACACACAAACACTTACTAACATATGGATCCTGTTAACACAAGATCCATAAGTTGAATAAGCAATTGCTATTGGTATCAGTGCATACGTTTTTACTTGATCACTTTATGATTTATTGTATGTACTAGGTGATATATAGGTCTGCCTCCTGAAAATAGAAGATTCAAATCAAGAGTTGGCGACCCCTCAGTTGACAGACATTCTTCAAGTCAGGCAGTTTTTTTTTTGTCAGCGTGCACTGACAGTTCCATGCCCAGAGGTAGCTGTAGTTTGATCACTCCTTGCTTTCACGCAGCTCTCCAGGGTAAAATCATCAGCTTAAACTCATGAAACAGCCTAGTTTAGAATGTAAACAACCATTACATTTCACCATAAAATTGGTTCAGCCAAAAGGAACATACTGCCTGGTGTTACATAATTGATATAAGCAGTCATAATGTGGAGAATTGGGTGTTTGAAAGTCTGATTATTGACTTTTCTGCATCGACTCTTAATCTTCCAAGAGAAAATCGCGATTAAGAATCTATTTTCCCCCTACCCCACATGATACAGTACAGTTAAATAAATAGCCCTTGAAAAACTGTTCTGGGATGTCCAGTTTTGTTGACTGTGTTGACGTCTTGATGTTGATGTAACTATTTTTGAGGCTATGGTTTGTAGCGTTGTTGTACTCCACATCATTACACTGTACTGGTGTAGTGTTGATGCTATTGTGTCTACTTGCTATAGCTGAGTGTTGTACTTGTTATTTGCTTACCCTCCTTTCTGTTTCTTTCTTCTCAGCTTCCTGTTTGAGACGCTCCTCTTTGCGGGCAGCGAAAGAAGCAGTCAAGTCAGCCACTGAGGGTATGTTGTCTAAGGAGGGAAGCCCTGTGGCGCCCGGGACGTAGCATGGCTTGTAGTTGGGATCCTTAACGGTGTCCGTGGATGAGGCTGGTTAGATGGAAAAGAAAAAAGATTGCATCAGATTTGTGTGAGAGATGCAGTCAAAGAGAATTACACTAAAAACAGTTGCGACGCTGAGTATTTAGCAGTGATACTTTAGGACAGAGCCGCTCACCAGCAGAACTTTTTGACGTCTTCTCTCTGGTCTTGAAGGCAAAGTCTCTCTCCTCCTTTAGTTTGTCATCATCCTCCATAAGAACAAGGACAACCTTCGCTTTTTCTCTCACATTTGCCCCCTGGGAGAGATGTGCTTACATTAGACTTTGATTTGGCTTGGATCATTGAAGCATTTAAGCTGAAAGACAGAAACACCTTAACAAACCCCAAATGGTATAGCTCTTGGAAAACAAGACAAAATTTGACCAATAAATAAACCAATAAACTCTAACTAGAGCCCTTTGGATATAGTCTAGTCTACTCTGTTAGCTTTTGAATCAAAGGGTTCTTACATTTGTCTGATTGAATCTATTTTCAACCCTTGATTGTGAACCTGGCCTCGAAGTTAAAAGGAGTGTGATGATATGGATAGTATAGTACCAGTAATGGATAACCTTGACGCACAGCATGCAACCTTTTAATGGATACTTAAGGGCTGCGTGCTTTGGACATAATCAGGAAACATGTATCACCTGATCTTTGCCATCCTTTTCTACAAAGCGATACTCTGTGAGGGCTTTGACGATGTAGATGTTGTCCTTCATTTTCAGAAGCACACGATCATCACCGGTCTTTAACAGGTACTCCAGCAGTGTCAGGGACTGGGATGAAAAAAGCATGACAATGAGTAAAACTGTGAAATGTATACTGGTGAAACAAAAATAAACTGTCAATCAATAGTTTTTTGTTTGCTATATTATTGTGGAATTCATGTGACAACAACAATGAAAAACTAAATCTGTGTGAAGTCACAGATTCAATAGGAACAGACAAACAATGCAAAAGCTTCAACACAAGCAATGCTTTGCTGTAGAGGACACTACTGTCTCAGTTACTATTGTTATGCTTCAGTCACATCATCATCCTTTAACGTTGGTTGACAGCATTATTGTCGGTGTTGGCTATAGCTTCTCCCTTCTCTTAACATTTGTTTAGCGAGCTACAAAGTTGCTACAACAAGCATTAATGTTATAATGATGATAATAATTAAAACAGCTACTAATGTTGACTTTTCAGGAGGAGGGCCACAACTGAAAGACCAGTTTGAAAACTCCACATTGGTTCAGACATTTTGGGGAAGGATTCGCCATCCATTGTTGGCATTTTGAAGATGGACTGAGGGTCAAATCTATACATTCTAACAAGATGCACATCACTCATGGTGACCTGTGTTTTCCCTGTCCTGAAAAGGACAAACTGTCTTGGTATCTCCAAGTCCTCTTCAATCACCATATAGTCACCAGTTGTATAATATTCCACAAACTATGTAACTTTGAAGAGAGGCATATGTACCTGTACATTTTCTAAGGAAAATAGTCAAATAGAAATAGAAATGCATAAAGGGTTATTTAAATAACTAAGGGCAAACGACTCCTGCAACTCATTTTCTTCTAAGGCATCTAGATGAAAATTTAAGTGCAACCTTAGCCTAAGTGGTGTTATGGAGCCGGGCAGTGGTCTTTACTAAAGACAGATAAATAAATCATATCATGTGATGGACAGAAAGTGCTTTTGTTGAGCTTTAACCGTTAAAGAAACTGCTGCACAGGCAAACTTTGAAACTTTGGGTATCCCTGTACATATGTAGTCAACATAATGCAGAATATTCTGGTTTTGATCGCATATTGTGACTTTTCTAAATCAAAAGAATTTAAAGATGTCTGCAGGGACACAGCAGGATGATACTGGGCTCTTATTACTTACACAGCTGAGCAAACCTTCAATGAATTTTTTATTTCTATGCTGTTTGTGCTCATGTTACTCTTCTGTCTATTGAATTAATGCTTCTTTTATAAGTTTATTCTGGCATCCATCCTACATGGTTTAGGTTATCATATAGCTACTAATAAATTGAGATTGAGAACCAAGTTTTTGTGTCTCATGATGTATGCACTAAAAACACTGTATAAACATAATTGAACATGTTTGTTCAAGATGATTATATTACAGGATACTGAACATCGACATAAAAATTATGTCTGTGGACTGGCTCAGTACAAAAGTACTTCAGTTGGCTTTCAAAAGCCTGTATCATTTAGTCAATGTATGAAATGCTGTAATTAAAAAAACAGAGGCACTATATATTTATTGTCTGACACCAGAGGAATGTTGATCATCACCTTGTTTCAAAAAGAAAGCAACAAGTAAATATTTTTGTGACCTTATTAGGCTATAATTAAATAATATCCTATCCATCACCAAACACCACAGAGGGTCTGCTAGTACAGGTACCCATCAGCCCCAGTAGATGATGGATGTATTTGATAATGTCCTGTGTCTATAAATATACTGAAATGGTAAGTTTGACACAACAGCTACAAAAATGACAATGAATGGCATTTAAACCACAGTCTGAACATAAGGTAAGGGACTGTTACCTTGTGGATGTGTCTCCAGTTCTTGTCGTCTTTCAGGCGTTTCCAGAGCATCGTCATGATCTCGTTGCAGGCCACCACATTGTAGGTCAGATCGGAGATGTCGGCCATCTGAGAGCTGGACGGGCCCCATGGGTCATTAGACGTCGCCTCTCTCACCTGCAAAAGAAGAAAATTACAAGTTGCACAAAACAATCCTGCTAGACTTGTTCTGAGCTGCTCTATTAGAACAAGTACTGAAAAGTTGCACTCATATCATAAAGATGTCAACATATATATTTGACCAAACAGTTTACTGCAACAAAAGACATAACTGCAATACCAGATTTGCTGCTAAAGGATATATTGCAGCGCTCAGCCCAAGGACTAACTGGGAGCCATAACAAATTGGAATAAATTACAACTTAATATCTGCCTAATAAAAAATAATCATCCTTTAAATAAATATACAGAGGAATTTATTGGTATGCAGATGGCAGACAGCAGTATAACTGTAGTTTTAATTAGTTTTCTACCTAAATGTAGTTACAGTGAGGGCTGGTTTTAATGTATTAATATATACTGATGTTATTTTATGTATGTACTGTATGTTAGGTACGGACCCTAGGGAGATAAACTGATCGCCATGGCATCAGTGAAAGGAAATACTTCAAATAAACAAATATACAAACAAAGCAAGAAAGGTCAGTGTGTAAGAAATGTAAGGTTGCAGTGGCCCAAAGGTGAGAGATGCCAGCTTGTGACAAAAACATGCACAGTTAGAAATTGTGGCAGCGGTTAGAGTGTGGCAAGTCCTCCTCGCCGTCATCCCATTTCATCATGTTAGCAAAAATGGTAAGTAATCTGTTTGGCCAAGTTATTATGGATATGTTTCATCAGATCAGCATTTTAGCAAGAAACATCTCCCCATATTTCCCTAACTCTAAAAACCTGAAGGTCAGGATTTAAGAGAAGGGCCAACTATGAATTAAGAGAACTGCATGTGTCAACTGATGCAGAAACTTTAAATAAATGATTCAGACAACAATTATTCCAAAACCATAGAACTGTAAAATGCTAAATATATGATGTTCAGAGAGAATGTATCTAAAAATAAGCACAATACATCCAATATTTAGTTAAAATTTAGGTGAACCGAAGGGAATATTGGGGTTCACATACTTCTACACCCCTTGATCTCAGTGTCTCTTACCTTGACCTCAGCCTCAGAGTAGTTCTGGACCAGGTTCTTCAGCTGCCGGCGGAGCATAGAAGACGTCATGGTGTCTTGGGGGGAGGTGGGGAATCAAACCACCACGATCTGATTCAGAGAAAACTTGTGACCAATGATGAACGCTTACAGAGAACTGGTAAAGGATACAAAAATTTATAAATGCTTACACATAATCAAACTTCACAAAAACCACATGCAAACCCTCATACCTTTTGTAAAGTCTGGCTGTGCTGTCTTATACACTTATTCTAATGTCGATGGGGTGCAGCTGCTGGCTCAGTGAGCGTACATCCTGCTGGTCTCTCTTCCCCCTGACTGCATTGGCTTGTCTCAGGATGTCAGAAACCAGATCCCACAGCTGCAGGGAGAAACCAGTCAACAATAAAAGGAGCTGAGGCACGGGTTGGCACTGAGCAGACTTTCCAATCCAAATTTCCCAGGAGACTCCTGTTTTTTTTAATCAGCCTCTCCCGAATCCTCCCTACAGATGACGAACTTTCACACGTTTTTTTTATCCTTTTCATTCTCACAACCTGCTTTTGGCACTGTACCCTGTGTATAAGCCCTATAACTCTTAAAGTCTACTGTTTACACCTGGATGACAATATAACTACACCAAATGTTGTTTCCTGGCGCACAGGTGATGCATAAAAGAGCTGCTTCTACCAGATGAATCCAGTTCTCCTTAACACATCCATGCTCATGCCTCATCCTCCTCCGTGAGTGAGAGGCAAAGAGAGACATGGAGAGTACTAAGAGAAAGAAATATGAAATCAAATTGTAGACATCCTGGAAAGAAAAAAAAACTCTCTTCCTCTGGAAAGTTTTAAAAAACAGCCAGACAGATATACTGGTTGGCTAATATTATCAGCACAGTATTGACCTAGCACAGCTAAAGCTCTGTCTATATCGGTTTTATGTATAAGTTGTCTAAGATTTTTTACAAAACATAACACGGGTAGTTTGAATTTTCCCTTTTTTTAGTTTTATAGGCAGCATTTTATGCATATTTTATTCTTCCTTATTTCAAGTTGGTCTATGTGTGTATTTATCGTTATTTAGAATGATTAAAAGTAAAAATAACACTGCTTCAGTGTCCTGATGTTATTTTGGATTTTATATAAATAAAGAATATCAGTCAATACAACAATATGTCAATTTGTTTACTCCCTGATATCGCCCCCGAATATCCAGTACTGATCTGCCTCTAGCTTTAAAAGAAGGGGGCACATTTTTCCTAAAAGTGGCTTAACTAGGGTCTGGGGACCAACACGGGCCCTTGCGTGGGTTGTAAGGGGTCCCCAGCAAAAGGGAAAAGAATATTTTAATTTTTATCACATTTTTGGAAGCTGTAATGACAAGGAAAGAAACAGGGTTGGCTGTTCTGGTTGATTGTAAATGATAGGGATCCTACATTGAGTACATTTTGACTCTGAAGACTTCATTATGTTCAAACTTAAAAAAAAAATACTCAGTGGGAATTCCTTATGGCAAAATCCTCTCATTGGAGGCCTGTGGTCTGAAATGCAGCTATTGTGGGGGTCCTTGACACTAAAAAGTTTGGAAACCCCTGACCTAACTAACATACCTTCAGAAACACATTTGTAAAAAAATAATTATCTGTTATTATAATCAAATTTGAAATAAGCTAAGTAAGGCTACATGCTGTTGTCCCATTGTGTTTTACAGCTGTTTAGAGTCAGCTATAGGTCATCAGCAGACATCTGTTTGAAAAATAAAATGTGCACTTATTGTTTTCTTATCTGCATTCTTTGGAAAGCACCGGTAACCAGGAAACAAAGTCTAGGACCCCCCTCAAATCTGACTTAATGTTAAGGTCTCAATATTGCATGTATGGCACTAACAATGGAAAGCAGACAATTATGAACGTATGATTACACATCTAGACTAGAGGTGTGCCCACACCTGCTGTGTGCGACAGCTCCTGTCAGTTTGTCATAACCACTGCGACAAAACACAGATCCTCACATAGCGTTAGGACAGCCATCAAGCTAAGCTACAAGCTAGTTAGCTCCCAGCCTCCTGAGGCTGCAATGAGAAAATATGAGCTAAAACCTCTTCTATAGTGCACCTGGATGTTAAGTCTGAGACATCTCAACTGCAAGTCGACGTGCTTGCATGTAACGTGTCTGTCAGGAGCCACACATCGTGTATTCAGCACCTCGGAGAGCGACTGAAGACGACCAGCAGCCGTCAATATGGCTAACGGTCAAGCGATGTTGTTAAGCCAGCAACAACCAGTTTAAATACCAGACTTTAGCGATCACAGGAAGGATTGTGCTACAGAAACAGACGCTGCTTTTTTTGTTCAAAACGACACCAACTCGTCATGCGTTATATTGTGTGTTAAATATATGCATTTGCAACAGAAATAAAGCACTAACCCTGACAGATCTTCAGGAATCTTCGAGGAGGAGACGACACGACACGGCCGTTTCCGCTTCCGCAGTTTTCAGCACCTGCCAGGCCACGCCCCCTCTTTTTTTAACAGTTAAACATTGATAACAAGCCAGTTATAAGGAGTCATAAGGGTACCATGAAAAATAAAAAGAATAAGAAAAATATAAAGACAAACAACAAAATGCAAAAGAATAATTGTAGGCATTTTCATTAATTCTCTCACTGATTGTTCATTTAAATGTATTTATACATTAAAAACCTACAAAAGGTTTATTTTTCATATGTTACTTGATTTTTCTGTATATTTAATATTTTTAATTAATTATTTTCACATGTCATTAATTTATATTTATCTGTTTATTTTTTTCTTATTTTTTCCTATTGCTTTTGCTCGAATAAAGACACAAATTCTGCCTGGATTACTCAGCCTGAGCAGGAAGTCCCACCCAAAGCTAGTTGATTGACAACTTGACCCTTCAATGAGCAAAAGCAAAACGGAAAAGCAAAAATTTGTAGGGAGAGAATAAGGAAAAAAAAAAAAAAAAAAAAAAAAAAAAAAAAAAAATATATATATATATATATATATATATATATATATGTATACACACACACATATATATATAAAAGACAAATAAATGGCATTAAAAATTAAATTCAAAAATAATTTAAATACACATACATAAATTAACCAATAAATGTGGAAATAAGTGAAAATTCTTACTCATTTTCATTTTGTTTTCAAAAATTCTTTTTTATTTATAATTTATTTTAACTTACTTATTAATTTAGTTTAATTTATTCCTCTTTATATTTCTTTTTTATGGTACTCATATGACTCCATACATTTCTTTGTATTTTATTCTGAAACTGAAAAATAAATGACCGGAAACATTTCTTCCCATCACACAAAATTATGAAGCAGTTTTGTGACAGTAAAATGAGCTGAGTGAGCTTTAGCTAACACACACACACACACACACACACAAGCCCCCCTCAGTAAAGAACTGAATAAATGAGTCACAACCACAACTCCCACATCAATAACAGTTGAATCAAGATGGCGGCCGAGGGCGAGTACGAGTCGATCCTGTGCGTGAAACCCGATGTCAACGTTTATCGCATCCCGCCGCGAGCTTCAAACCGCTCGTACAGGTAAAGAAATAACGGTCGCTCGTTAACGGCGCCGTTAAATATGGTTTAACGGGGTTTGGTGTCGCACGGCCGGTGTGGTCATTTCACTTTCGCCGCTCGCAGTCAGTACACGCTTGTAAACCGCGAATAACGGACACTGGCTGGACGTTGTACATTTTGGAGGACCGGGGGTGAAAATAACGTCGCCACGGTTTGATTCGTTGGCTGCTTTTCTGTGTCGCTTTGTTGTTCGGAGCGGTAGAGCTGTCAGAGATGTGACGGGGGTATTTGTCATCATGCCGGGTCGATACGGGCGATTTGCCAGGACGGTCCTACTCGCTCGTGTGACAGCTTGGATGTCCTCTTTACTCAGGGAAACTACTGAATTTGAAAAAAATAGCGTTTTCAGGGTTTTTGGGACGGATAGTTTGTGCTTTAAGCTGTCAATACTGATTAAAACTTTGTGTCTGCGCTGTATTAGACATACAGGCGCATCTGAGCCAGCCTGGAAACACTGACTGGATGGTCAAGCAGGGAAAGATGATAACTGAGAATCATAAAAATTTCCATTAAGAACCTTTAGATCCATATGGACACCAGCTCCCTCATGTGATAGACTTTTTGTCCCGTTTGAGATACAGTATAAGTCAAGTTCATCTGATTTAAGCTTTTTAAATGTAAATATTCTTTGGTTTCAACTGAATATTTTTGGGTTGTGAGTAAAGCAAGACATTTGAAGATGTCATCTCAACTTTTGGGAAACACTGATTGACTTTTTATTTATTTATTTATTTATTTATTTATTTTTACCTTTTCTAACTTTGTAAAACAAACAACTATTAATCAGTTAATTAAGAAAATAATCAGCAAATTAATCAACTATGAAAATAATTGTTAGTTGCAGCCCTGAAGATGATTAAAAGGATGAGGGATGAAAAACAATAAAATTTTCTCTAATTCTTGCCTGTATTCCTTTTGTAAGATAAGATACTCCTTTATTAGTCCCACAACAGGGGAATTTACAGCATTACAGCAGCAAAGTGGATAGCAAAAATTAAAAAAGGAACAATAAAAAATATGAAAGTAAAATCTAAGAGGAAATACTAAAAATATTAACAGTTTAAATAGAGGAAATCTAAAAATAGGAACAATATATATAATATGCACAGAGGAAATATTCATATTGCCTATAGGTGAATTTTAATTTCAGTGTGCAATAATCAGGTGTATTATCATAATTCTGAGTGAGATATAGATATTACACACTGGATGAAAATAAAAATAAAAATTCACCTCTGTGAAATATTGCACAGTATGAAGTAACATTACATCTGAAAGTAACTTTTTATGTCTCTAAAAGTCTTTCAAACTAAACAAAAATATGTCTTCAGTTGCTCATAACTCACATCCATGTTGCGTTATGTGGTCACACAAGTTGACATTAAGTGGCGGTGGTGTAGACCAGTGTTACTATGGTGGGGGGGTTCAGGCTGGGGCCAGTTGTTTTGTCAGAGGGGCACATTTGACCCGTGACAAAAGAGACAAAGGAAGCGTCATTATTCAAGTTTTCAAAACTTTTAGCTTAGTATATAAAGTAATGGCGCACAGAAAAACAGCATAAAATACATTGAGTGGTATTTGTCTCAGTATTAGTCGGTCAGTGGGAAATCAGTCACCAAATAAGTTGATAATCAATCATTTCAGTCACTTCTCAAGCAAAAATGTCAAATATTTACTGGTTCAAATTTGCAGCCTTTCTTTACCATTTATGACAGTTAATAAAGACTGTTTAGGTTTTGGACTGTTGGTTGGACAAAAGAAGCAATTTGAAGATGTTGCTGCATTTACAGACTGAACGATTACTGGATTAATTATGGAAGTAATCTGCAGTTTAATCAATAATGAAAATGATCATTAACTGCAGTCCTATTAGTTTCAGTAACTCACAGTTGCAGTTATTTGTTTCTGGTGTCAGAGCCACTTGATTGCAAGACAGTGATAATTTTATTGTTACAGATGAAAAGCACACCATCTGGGTGCTTTGCCCCCCTTTTTGTGTGAAAACAGTTCTTCTAATTTGACTGGTGGTAAATACAAATTTTTAATTCTTTCCTGATTTAATAGGTAAAAATAAGGATGTGCTGTTAGGAGCTTAAATCCTATGGCCAGCTAGACAAACAATTATGTCATATTGTTGCCAATCAACAAAACGTGTTGTTATCTATAAAAAATAATTATCATCTGTCGTTCACACTGATACTAAACATACCACGATATCTTGACAGAGAGAATTTCACAGATTTTATTAATTTGAATGTTCTGTCACTTGACTAATCAATAACCTCACACATTCTGTTGTTATGGTAATATTTATGCAAAACGCTGTGATGTGTTTTGGATGATCAGCTTTTTAAAAATGACTGTCAGTTTAAAGACTACATTGATTATTGAAATCACAACATATTCACAGCGAGAGTGTGGATCTGCTCGAGGTTTCGGCCTGTTGAAAGGAGGTTTTTCCTCGTCACTGTTGCCTAAGTGCGTGCTCATGATGGGAACTGTCGGCCTGCTGTATATGAAAAGTGTCCTGAGTTAACTTGTGTTATGATTTGTTGCTATTAAAAAATAAAACATTAACATTGAACACTGGTAAAGTGAAACACCCTGTTTGTCTGCAGGGCAGCTGACTGGAAGCTGGATACTCCAGACTGGTCCGGTCGAATGAGGATCACAGCCAAGGGCAAAGTGGCGTACATCAAACTGGAGGACAAGGTCTCAGGTATGACATTCATTGTACTTCAAAGGGCCAGTGTGTAAGATTCAGGGGGCTCTATTGGCAGAATGTGGCAAACATTTAATATTATATTCATAAGTATATTTTTTATCAGTGTATAATCACCTAAGAATAAGGATAATGGTGTTTTTGTTACCTTAGAATGATCCCTTTATATCTACAGAGGGTGGGTGTGGATCCTCTTCCATGGCGTCTGTCATTTTACACCATCATGTTTTTACAGCAGCCCAGAATGGATCTTTTTGTGTTCACCTTAGGTTTCCTACTTGCTTGGAAGGGGAGGGTGAGGCGAGTTGGTTGGAATCTGAAACCTCACTTCTGGATGCCACTAAATCCTACACTGTGGTCCTGTGCAACTCTATTACGTTATACTCAATTACATTACAGCTCACATGAGCCAACTACGACTTTCCCGGCACAAACCCTCAGAAGTCCAGAGTTTTCTTGGTGACATATTGGGTACCTTACCAAGTTTTACCTCAAATTGACTCCAGCTCCCAGGGACTCTGACCAGGATTCGTAAAACAGATTGATAAATGCATGGATGGTTCACAATTTTGCACTTATCTCTTGTCATTTTCCCTCTTGTCCTGCAGGGGAGCTGTTTGCCCAGGCTCCAGTGAAGGAGTATCCTGGCATTGCCGTGGAAACGGTCAGTGACTCCAGCCGGTACTTTGTTCTACGGATACAGGATGACAACGGTAAGGATGTGGATGTCATGAAACTGAATACTAAGAGTTATTTTTATTTAGTAATTCATTGATCGTGTCTGTTTGATCCCCTTTAAGAATGCGGATTTGAAGAATTTTATGTTGGCTGTTGTTCATGTCAGTTAATTTAATGTCATTTCTCGTCCGCAGGTCGCAGCGCTTTCATAGGCGTTGGCTTCGGGGACCGAGGGGACGCTTTCGATTTCAACGTGGCTTTGCAGGACCATTTCAAGTAAGCAGCGACTCTGTGGTTTAAGTGTAAAATAGTGATTGAAAACAGGATGCTGTCTCGTAGATATACAGTACTGTACTGTACTCGCTAAAAGATGCACACTGTAGTTTTTTCTTCAGACTGCTGAGATGCATTGTTTATTTCTGTATGTGTGCTGATGTGTGTCCCTGCCTCCCTGCAGATGGGTGAAACAGGAGAATGAAATCAGTAAAAGCGCCCAGCTCGGGGATTCAGGTCCCAAACTGGACTTGGGCTTTAAAGAGGGGCAGACCATCACACTCAACATAGGGGTAAGAACCAGTTTGTCAAACTAGGATTTTAAAATTAACTTTTTTCCTCAGTGTCCTGCAACTGTCCCAAATTTGACAACCATTGTCATAAATTCTTTTGACTTAAATTGCTGCTCATTCAACCTTTCATTAAGACAAGTACACTAAGTTGTTCACAATTGAACAGTGCAAATAATATTTAGACACTTTCATGCACTTCACATTAGATGACATGTAAGAAAACACATCTATTGACAGTGACCGATATGGTGCAGCTCAGTTAGAACGCGCTACTTTTCTGGCACAGATATTATGACAAAACAACCTTGAATAAAGCTGCATATTAACAACCAAGGATGCAACATGTGGACAAAATTTTTATCTGTATAAACTCAACTCAGCTTTATTTTCATTCCTGCACTTTTAATACACACATGCAGCCCTAAGAGTAAAATGACAGTCAGGAAACAAATAAAAACATGCAAAGAATAATTAAAAATACAAATAAATGGAAAAAAGTGGCAGGAATAAAATTACAACCAAAAAATCAATAAAAGTCGAATTAAGGGTTAGCGTAACAACCGAAGGCGCCAGTGTAGTGTTTTTGTGTAGCAGTGCAGTAATGTGATCAGTTTTCTCTCTTTTGGGTTAAAACTCTGGCTGCAGCACTTTGCACTAGCTGTAGTTTTCTTACTGACTTTTTTGGTAAACCAGTAAAAACGGAATTGCAGTAAACTAAATGGTTGGTAATAAAAGCGCGGGTAAGAATTTCTGCATCCATCTGAGTTAAAAAGGGTCTAACTTTAGCAAGATTTCAATATATTAGCAAGATTAAAAAAGGAAGTTTTAATAATGTTGTTGACGTGAGAATTAAACTTTGAATGCACCCTTACCTTTGTATGCACCTTTGTAAAACTATCACAAAGATAAAAAACAAATTGGCTCCTGACAATTTTAGAGGTAGTAGAAGTAATTTTCTTTACCGTTCAGAATTGTCCCAGACACTGTATAGTTCTGTCCCAGTTGATATTTTTATTGTTCTTGGAAAAATGGAAATCCTTCCTGTGTCGAAAATGAAAAAGTCCAACTTTTACTACATTTTTAAAACTTTTAAAACAAAACAGGACCGTTGGTGAGTGTAGAAAGTAATGGTGTTTTTGTCAGCAGTTTTATAATTGAATTTGCCTGCAAGTAGTCAGAATAAATCAGAAGTGTCACATGCTTTTAGCAGCTTAATAATAACTTATGCTGCTCAAATGTAACTGCAGACCTAAAGTGTTTGTAGATCACAAATCCATCAGGTTATAAGTTCCATTTAATTGCCAATTTTTCTGTTTTGTCCCACATCATGAACTGTTAAAAATCAAATGTTCTCACTCAAGCAGCTGCTTCATTTTTCCCCAAAAGGCAATTTTGCAGCAGTGAAACAAAAACACATGAGGAAATAAACATATGATTTTAGGTATGTGTTAAAAGAGATTAAGCTAAATTTCATGTAAAGAAAACAGAGTAAAACACAAAGATAAATTGTAAACATTCCTAAAATCCGTCATGAACTTCTAAGATGTTTTCTTTTCTTCTACAGGATATAATTTTTCTGTTCTCTGTCTCTCTAGCAAGGTAAAAAGAGGGATAAACCCCGCCCACAAAGCTCAGGTGGATTTGGACTCCTTCCACCGCCACCTGGAGGCAAGATAGCCCCTCCTCCTTCGTCAGGCTCATCCAATCACAACATAGTCCCTCAGACGGGAGGCACAGCGACAGGTAGATGGCGCTCTCAGTTAAACTTTAAATCTAGTCAGACTGTGCCTCAACATAACCATCAGTTCTTGTATCAGTCATCACAGACAACATGTACATTTAATTTAAGCAAATAGAGCAACTTAACAGCTGCTGTTTGTGTGAATCTTGTGCAGCTTTAACCTACAGGATTGACCCATTTTCTTAATCACTGTGTTAATTAGTTGCTGTTAGTTATTAGAGCTTCAGGCTGCGGAAAATGAAGTGAAATGTGTGTCAGTTTGTCAGTTAATGAGCTCTGTGTTTCTCTCTGTGTCTCTGTCAGGCTGCCTGCTGGAGCTGGACAGTAGTAACTCTAACACAGTGGTTCAGTCAAACCCTAGTTCAGATCTTTGGGGAGACTTCTCTGCTCCTGCAAGGTACAAAACTCATTCTGTGAATATAAAGCACGTGACCAAAAATATGTGGACACCTAAACATTACACCCATATTTGACTTTACATGGCTGCAGGGATTTTGTTCCCAATCAGCCACAAGAACGTTAGTAAGGCTGAATACTGATGTTTGGACTCTGCAGGCCAATGAAGTTCCTCCACACCAAACAAAGTCCTCTATCAAGAAATTTTAAATAATTTAAATGAAAATAAATGGGTAAAACATGAAATGTCTGCAACAGAGAAAATAAAATGATCACATTAATAATTAAGGGAACTCAAACAGTCCAAAGATGGTAACAGTGAGCACAGCTGCTGCGCCAGTTGACAACACGAGCGAGTGACGGTGTATGTGTGTATAATCACGGGTCTGGTCGTGGGACTTCTAATGACAGGTTTGGATTTGACAGGGAGATAATAGCAGGTAAGAGGCAGGTTCTGGTAGTGAGCTTTGCAGTTGAAAGCCGGTGTGGTTTTAGAAAACTGGACTGGTGCAGTAAAACTGTAAAACATAGTAAAACATAGTCTCTAAGCAGGAAAATGCATGACAGAAAGAGTGTCCGTATATTTCTGGCCATATAATGTAACTGTACTGTGCAACTATGTTCTAAGAAAAAATACATTTTTGTGCAAATTGTATAATACACAACAGTATGAACAGTAGCACTGATACTCATCTCTTACAATTCCTTGTTTTTAGTAGATTTATTTGTCATAAGAAAGCAAAAACACTACAAAACACTGCAACTGTCCTTTATCAAAATACAAAGAAAAACACTAACATAAATATATGTGTCTTCAGCTCCGTTCCACCGCCGTCACGACCACAGGACACCGGAAACTGGATCCAGTTTTGAGTCGTCAGCTGCTGTGACGTCGGTTGTGACCTCCATCTCACCTGCATCTGTGTCTGTAGCTTCCTGTGCATCATCACACTGAGATTAACTCCCACACACTGATCCCAAAGCAAAGAAACACCACAGAGCTGTAGAAACAAACTCATGTCATCATTTCACTCAGAAAGAATCAGAGTTCTTTCAGATACTCCTGGCAGGAAACGAAGCATTAATCTGTTGAAGCCATCACATGATATGAGCCATTTCCAATAATATTTAAGGGCTATGTGTGACGTCCTGAGTTCCTCTTTTGTGTGTCTGCATCGCCTCCCCAGTAGGTGGCTCTCTGAGCAGAGCTTTATCTTTAATCTGGCATGTTTGTGTCACTGCAACAGCTCCCCCTGCAGACACTGCACAATGCTGCATCTCGAGAAAAGGCACCAGTGCTTTCTGTAACCTGCTGTGAATAAAGTGCGAACAGCTGCAAGGCTCACCTTAAGTGAAAGAAACAATAACTGTCAACTTCAGACATTTTCTTTATTGTTCTAGAATTGGCACTTAAGTCCTATTTTTGTTAATCAGCCTTATCATGTCTAATGAAATCATCATTTTCCTGAATAATTTGCAGATTACAGCAGCAGTCTGTCCAACTTTACGTATCAGAAATCCAAAACAAAGGACAGTTTCAGACACATAACACTATTTTACCTCATTTGCAAGCATTTTTCACCAAGGAAAGTAGGATTTTTAGACTGAAAAGGGGATTAAATGAGTCGCTTGTTCTCACCCTCACACTGTGAACTGTGGAGTAGTGCACCCTCATCCACATGTCTCAAAATTTCTGTATTTAACACAACTACTTTAGGTCTAAAGTATTGATAATTTAAATGGATTTAAAATGTTCGTATGAAAACTAAACTAAATATGAAAACTAAAGATTTGAAATCTTCTCTGAACACAGATTAAGTCGCCTTTATCATGCCATCTGCTGGTATTTAATAAGGATTTATCAATTGTACAATATTTAGAGTGTTTATAGACTCACTGGGATACTGTAGGTAAAATGTTTTGAGATATATTCATAGACATATATACAAGGAGCATCAGCATTCCTTTCTGGCATATTAAATGTATAAATTTATGTTTACAGTGTAAAATCATGTTTGTGTTTACTACTGCGTGCTTCTTATCAGCAGGTTTATTTTGCTGTATCACTGAAATCAGCAGCCAAATCCAGACATGTTTTCATTACTGACAGTAATTTACATTTTACTTACTTTTATTGTGTTTCTTTTGTTTGTTTATTTTGTTAAAAATGGCTAAAAGTGTAATATATCATATTTTGCTGAATTTGATGATAGGTGTTTGTCTGCTGGCAGTAAATTGTAAAGTGAAATCAGCAACTCACTCAGATTAACTCGCTCTTTTCCAAAATCCAGTTGAATTAAGTGAAGTAAACCAGAACAGGATTATGGGACTATTTTGCCTTGAAAACCACTTATTCATCTTAAGGCACAGTTTTGATCTCCTCGGTGAGGAGATCGAATTTTGGGAGGCTTGGCAAGTTAATCTTAGCTTCACTTTTTGCATTAAATATACTGTATAGTAAACTGTTAATGTCCATCAGATTTACATCTATACGTGAAGACAGCAGTCTTCTTGCTGCACCCCCTGCACCTCCTAAATGTTCCCCTCCTGCAACAACCACTTTTATGTTTAAGAGAAAATAGACCGAGGAAAGAAAGACCTCTTTCTGACCAGCTTTGAGTTTCCATGTGACTGGATGCCATAAATTGACACGCACAGTGGAAGGAGTGTGATTGCTACAGAAGTGCACATGCAATCAATTGACCTGGATTTTTCATGTTCGTGAAATGACCATGAGGCTTTTTAATTGGCAAAACGTGCAGGAAGCTGCAGTTTACCTGCAAAAAACAGCACCGATACAAACGTAAATACTGTATGTTTTATGGAAATAATAGAGCTTGATAGACAGAGCAGGAATTTAAGTAAATATAGTTCCAGATGTAGAAGCTGTCTGACATCAGTCTGAAACAGTACTGAGGTTTGACAGCAGATTTAGACAATCTGATGAAATTATTTGAGCTCAACGGAGAAGTTTGACTTTTTGGGAAATGTGCTTATTTGCTGTCTTGCTGAGAGATAGATGAGAAGTTCGATACTGCTGTGTCTGTGCTTTTAAGACAAAACTGGAGCCAGCAGCTCGGTAGCATAGCTTAGCTTAGCATAAAGGCAGTGAACCTGGCTCTTTCCAAAGGGAACAAAATGTGCTTAACAGCACCTCTTGGTTTATATTTCCCAAAATGTCGAACTGTCGCTTTCGTTTATTTTAATACCGAATGATCTTAAACCTAAAGGGAAGAACCTACCTGATGCCATTATTTCAGACTGTAAAATTATTACTATTACTGAACCCACTGTATTACTGTAGGAGATGTGAACACACCAGTCTCAGAACTGAAGGTGTGGAAAATAAAATGATTGTCTTACTTCATCTGATGAATGTCTTAATGGCAGCAAATGACATGTTAATTTTATGCTGAAAAGGCTTCGACTGATTGTGAAGTTAGATGGTGTTTACAGGACGTATGAATTGTCATGAACATTTCTCAACTGTGAATTTATTTTTGTTTGCATTAATTTTTAAGGTTTGCTGTGATAAAATCACATGAACTGTATTTGACTGGCATTAAGATATAGGGCTGATTGATATGATATGTTGATATGTGTGTTGTGTTTACATTGCTGGCTAAAATATAAAAAGAATTGTCCCATTTCTCACTCATTCCACTCTGGCTGTAAAATCACTGGACTAACACTTTTGATTTATGACCAGTTTCATGAGAAAGAGGCAATAAATCCTTTCAAAGGACGTGATGTCGTGTTCTTATTTTCTCCACAGCTTTCCCTGGCCATTGCATGACAGTAACCTAGTTAGGGTTGGTTGAGACAAAGTCACAGTAGAAGTGAGAAATATTGCGTCAGGTCAGGATATGACCTCACTGAGGAGTAGCTTTTAGCTCTGCTGACAGATAGAAAAAGAGAGCGTCAGACAGCTGGACAGACGGACTGAGCGTGAGAAGAGGAAACCAGTGACAGGTTCAGATCTCACTGGCCTTTCCTGAGAGAACGCGATTCATCTTCCTCTGATTTTCTTGTCACCACTCTTCGACTCTGAGGCCCTTTTAAGTACTTTTGGTCTTAAACTTATTAGTCTTGCATATGTGCAAGACTGAATGTGTGTGAGCTTTTGGCCACGTGTTGCTGTGTTTGGTGTGTGTGTGTTTGAATTGGGTCACCTCTTGCTCTGTAACACACACCGAGCAGCACGAATCTCCAAACGCCACCACACGTGTCATTTTGATGGATTCATTTGGATCTGTGTCGCAGCCAAACATACATAACCTACAGAGAAATTCAGGACTTTAAATACACTTGATATCTCCTCGTGCTCGCTGAAGATTTTGTTTCCTTTTCCAAGAACTTTCCCATCTGTCATCATCCGTGTGATGAGGGATCAGATTAAATGTTCAACACGCTACTCAAATACAAACTAGCTACAATACTCCAGCATAAAAATTAGTGAGTAAAACTTGCTTTATTAACTGTGTCATGTTGATTTCAGCGGTTTTAGGCTGCAGTCTCCTTGTTGTGCAGGTTACGGCAGGTGCAGCAGTCTGTGGTGTACAGGCAGGTTGGGTCAGAAGTCGGCAGGACATTGCGCCCTGCTGCCGCCGATTCTAAATGCAGAAGCTCGGCATCTGCAGCAGGAACTGCTCGCTTTCTGAAAGCACTTCAAATTTCTAAAACTTTCCAAATGCACACTGAGTGTAGAGCACAGTTTAACGAGACTAATTCTGCATCTCAATTTGTGTTCTTCTATTTCTGTACTTACACTTCCTGTTTTGAGTGCATAAGTTACGGCAAAACGAAGTGCACTGCCCGGATGTTGAACTCCAAACGGCCGAAAAGTTGAGCGTGGAATGCTGGACACTTTTCACCTTCAACGGTTGCCATCTTGTCTATGTAGCAGAAGAGGAGGGACTGTCAAACTTGTGAACGTAGCGGCCCATCCAGCGTTGGACTGGGGACTTGACTTTGGACTTGAGACTTAGATGTAGACTTACAAAACCATAACTTGGTCCCACTTGATGGGAATGTCATTAATTTTGCAGACCAAAGGATTGGACCAATCAAAAACTTTACCTGATAATCATGCTAGATGAAGTCTAACGTATCGAATGACAGTCTGCCCAGTGTTTGTAAAATGTGGACCAAAGTGGTGGAATGACTGATCCACCAACATTCCCACTAATAGTATTAGAAATAAGGTAATTCTCAAAAAAAGTTTTTAATATAATATTTTGCTCAGTAATTCAGAAACAACACTGCCAATACACATGATAAAAAGATCATCATCTCCTCACTGCCAGTTGCAAAATTCAGGTATGTGGTTTTATCACAGAGTCAGACAGTCTGTCTGTCTGATTGACCACACTGGTAGGGGTCAGACAGACTAGATGCTTTTGGAATACTTAGGTAACTGTGTCTAATCTTAGCTTAGCATCACTTTCAAAGCTATATCAGCACTTCATAAAATAAGTGGACAAGTAAATTTTTGAATTGGCTCATGGCTGTGATAAGAGGAACTCAGAACAGGTGCCCAGAGATGGTGTCACAGTCAGAAAACGACACGTACCCATTACAGGAGAAATGTTTGTCTCCTTCAGGTCCAAATGAGGTATCAGTGTGTTCATGTGCTGCTCTGGAGCAGAACTCCAAGTTCAAGGCCCAATTCCCCCTTGACCCTTCTCTGTTTTTCACGTGGACATGTAGGGCAGGATGTCCTGTTTCTTTTGGAGATCTACTGGCATAAACATCATCTAGTCCTTCAAATGTGTCAGATACAGACTTCAAACAGAGTGGTAGAAGAAAATTCCCAGAATGCTTTGTAAACTGGCTGGATAATGGATAGCAATGTTGCGGGGCTTCTCCACTGGCACTTTTGGCCAGACAGATAAAATCCTCCTCTTCTGAAACAATGCTGGTCAGACATGCAGCTGTGTGGTGCACAGATCAAGACCGTGGGGCAGACACAACATGCTCAGTGAATCAAGGAGTCATACCTGGCAGCAGGATCTGTAAAAAACATTAATAATAAAACTGAACCCGGGGGATTTGCCCTGTGTGTCCAATAAAACTGCAGTCTGCTAGACTCATCATCTTGTCTACTTAATAAAATCCTCTGCCAGGACAAGAAATGATCTTTAAACTTACAGCGATGCAAATGTGACGTCTGCATTTTCTCTCAAATATTGTCGTTTATTTATTACTGCGTTAAAATTTCATATTTATGATCTGTCCTCTTGTTACCTTCTTGTCTTTCTTTTCTCACTCTGTCACTGACACTTGGGCTAAACACACATTCACACACAGTGACACTCACTGTTACACAACCACGGCATACTGAAGACACTTTGCGTTAATGCAACATATCAGGTGAAATGTCAGGAGAGGACCGTGGATCTGAAGAATTCACAGAGCACCGGCCAGTGTCCCCCCTCAGGACCCTCGGACTCTTGGACCTGCTGCTCAAATGTGATATGGTCGTCAAACTGTCTCCCTTTAACAAGCTTGCTAATTCATGAGTTTTGGCTGAGGACGGTTTGTGAGATAACTTGTTCGTCCTCACAGATGATCTCTTTATCTCAACCCTGCCACTTCAGTAACATGAAGAATTTGTCATTGGCATTGGGCGTGATTTCAGCACTGTTAGGATAAACAGAGGGTGAGGTGGGGACAGAAGGTTTAAAGGTTAAAATCACAAACCGACACCTCAACAGCACCATTTAGATGGAGGTGAGAGTGTGTGTTTGCTTGTTTTACTACTAGTCAGAAGACTACTGTTCTTGTGGGGACCAACAGCTTTGTGGGGACCAAAATGAGGGTTAAGACCCTTAAGAATTAATGCTATATTAGAGTTGGAATAAAGGCGGGGATTACACACTTAACTGTGATTGGTAGGGTAGGTGTGGGTTATTTTATTATAAATGTGGGGTCCAAAAACCAGTAGCTTACTGTAGTTGTGGGGACCAAAATGCTGGACCCCTTAAGTTTAATGATCTGGGTTAAAACTCGGTCTGGGTTAGGGTTACACTCTTATAAATAAAGGGGCTAGCTAGAACCTTTTATAATCATTTCACTGGGAACTCTTTCAGAGAGTTCTACCTTGAACTCAGCACCAAGGATTACACCTAGAACCATCTGTGAAAGGTTTCACCCAGAAAACCCAATGAGAGGTTCGACTGAGAAACCTTTTATATTCCAAGGATTTTATCTGGATTCTATCCAGGGGCTTCTACTGAAAACTTTGCTATATTTCAAGGGTCTTATCCAGAACCCACCCATAGGGTTCTAATGAGAACCTTTTTATGATTGAAGTATTTTGTCTAGATACTAGCCAGGGGCTTCTACTGAGAATCCCTTTGTATTGCAAGGGTCTTATGCAGAACCCAACCAAGGGCCTCTACTGAGAACTCATTTATATTTCAAGGGTCTTGTCCCGAACCCAGGAAGGAGATTCTACCCAGAACCATTTTATATTATGGTACAAAGGACCCTTGACAAAGAGTTCAAGGATTTTAACAATCCCTGAAGAACTCCTTCATCCACAAAGGGTTCTTAATTGAACCCTTTGTCTTGAGGATTGCAAAATTTCAAATGAAAATACATAAAATCTGAGATAATTGTAATTTACAGTAAGTTTGTATTTCCTGTATTTATATTAAATATCAGCTTGTAGTCACAATCATGCATTTGGCATGCATCATCTATGACATACAAATAGTAACCATGGCGCCAAACCTGAACCATTACATAAAGAAGTGCAGATCAGGAAGAGAATATTTCCAACAGCCATGTGAACCGAGAACAAGTGCTTGTGGTTACTTAAGAAGTGCCAGTGAAGTGTCCACAGTACCTGTCAGCGCCAAACGGTGCAAAACAGGAAGGAGACTCAAATTACGTCCAATTAGGATTCATCTGAAGGGGGACTTAAACCTGCCTCCTGTGTGAACTGTTCTAACGTTGGTCATATGGTGGTACTTGGAGAGCTCAAATTTTCTGCGATGGTACATGTTGTAAAAAGTTTGAGAAACACTGCATTATGTCAATGACTGGTCCCTACAAATATGGTAAAACATGTGCAGGTTTGGCTGTATGTGTTCATATATGTAGCAGTTTATTGTTTTTGGGTGAAACTCTTATATTTCCAAAATCAGCTTTTCAGGAACTAAGGAAACCACGTTTGTTTTTAGCTTTTATGACCGTGTATGCTGGAGTTCATCCAACTGAACTGAGTTTAACAAGCAAACTTTGATGTGACCTTAAGAAACGACAGTGACTAAAAATGGATTTACAAGGTTGCATTTGTTAAAACATGATATGTATCTGTATGAGTGGTGTGTGTAGATGATATATGTGGGGAGGTGTGGATCAAGTAAACAAGACCTCGTCTTTCTAAAGGTTTACTGTGTTTAAACCCTCTGATGTCTCAGGTCTCTTCATTTTTATCTCCACCAGGAGCAAGCAGGGGTGGGAGGGTTGTCCTGTGTGTGTCTGTGTATTGTCTGAAACTGACTCAAGGAATGTGACAAAAAGGGAGTTCACACAAGAGTTTGGCATAAACAAAAGAATCATTTATTAAACTAATGCCTAGAAACATTTGAAATGTCTGTTAAAAGTCTTCAGTCCCTCCCACATGTCAACACAATTTAACAGAAGTGTATAGACACACACACACACAAACACACACACACACAGACTGCCTGCCTGCACACAGCTTATGAGAGGGAGAGGTCCCAAAGGCCCAGGTGAGCTTAATCAGCTGACGTCCCTCTCGTGTTAGCTGACAGACCTTTTTCACAGCAACCATTTTGACATGAGATGGTGGGGTAAACAAAAACTAATGACACCAATCAAGGTTCTGACAGCAGCTACTGTCTCTGTTTTTAATTTAGTTTGTGCTTATTACACGAACTGTTTCTATTAGCTGAGAGAAGTAGGTCAGTTTTAGCCCCATGTTACTTTATGCTTTCTAAGAGGTTAATTATTTGAAAGTAGTTAAGTTTATGTGAATTATTGATGTTAATTTACCCTCTGCACCCAGTGGTCTTTCAACAGGACAGATTGTTAAACTAAACTCCATTTTAGAAGCAGGTGCTTTATGATACAGCCACATTATTGCCAGTAAAAACTTCTGTTTGAAGTGGATTTATTCTCATGAATGAAATGAGGGTTATAAGCTGATCTAAGGCTTTAAGATGGAGAAACATAGGCAGGCTGGAGTGGCGGGTAAACAGGTAACCGGTGAGTGGTAGCTCTGAGACACAGAGAAACAAACGTGAGAGCAAAATCCAAATACAGGAGACAAAACAAACGAGCAGCAAGTTGGCTGAACCTTAGCACCACATGCACAGACCGAACAATCTGGTGACAAGTGCATTGCAGAGCTGGGGTATTTGTACTGCTGGGGTTGATTGGTGGAAGGCTTTCAGGTGTGTGGCAAGATTGGCAGCAGGACACACAGACACAGAGAGAGAGACAAACAGGGAATCAACACGAAACACAGGGGAGGGGTAGAACAGCTGACGCATGAGGAGAAGACACAGACTATGACAGCGACTTATACATTCATACCACTGAGCAGCATGGATGGGGGCAACATAAAAAAACCTTCAAAAAGTACTGTGTGTATTATTTCAAAGCTGGAACTGGCTTCTATTAAATATTCATGTTATCTTGTTTAAGTTATTTGGAGATAATTTCATGAGTTATTCAAAGCTGTGGACCCTCAACTCAACCCATGCATGAATTGGTCCAGGTTCAAGATAAAAAATGAAAAACTGAAATACTGGATAAACAAACTTTCCCTAAACATATGTAGTGTTCCACACAAAAGCTCAGGGCAGCAGCTGTGTGTTGTTCTTGAACGGAGGTGGGACAAAAAGCTGAGATTTATGCTCAAGTGAAAGGTTTTACAAGAGAAAAGACCCCACAGTGTTAGAGAGCACAGCTGCTTCCCTGAGCTTTCTATGGAAACATCTGGGTGTGGGTGAACTACATGACAGTTCAGACAGGATCTTTAGGTATTTATGTTATTGCAAATGTCCATAGGAATTTTAATGAGGTTTTCTTAAGCCACACTAGAGGGTCTGCGTAACATTTCTGAGGAAATTGAACAGGAAATGTTGAACAGGTGTGTTTTTTAATGATTCTGTTGTATTTCTATTTTTAAGGCGATCTGGGGGTGAGCGCGGTTTTACATCCTTACATAGGCCGAAGAGATACAGCAGTTTTTTCGTTGTTGTTTACACCTCGGCTTGTTATTTACGACTCCTCTGGTTTTTTATTACACTGGCAGCGTTTCGGCATTCTGCGGTCTGTCACTGCTCCTTCTCTCCCTCTGACCTCACCGTCCTCTCACTCCGTAAATGCTGCCGACTCTCACTTTTCCACTGAGGTGTCAAAGATCAAATGTTTTCTGGCAAACAAATCGTACAGTAGCCGGCCCTGACACAGTCGCAGCCTGGAAAACAGAGACCAAAGGTATCACTGTGAATAAACAAGCCTGCATAAACTAACTAGCTAGCATGCAGTTAGATATGTAAATATGGAAATGTGTTTCCAAGAGCTCGTTTGGCATACAAACTGTTCAAACAGTACATCATGTTACACGCATTTTCATTCATTATGACCCTAACATTCATTATCTTTAAAGCAGATTCTCAACTTTTTTCAGCCAAGGACCCCTTACAAGATAGAGAATATACTGGAAACCCCTCTCATGTATGCCTTTCTTGGAATAATCTGAGGTAACTTATATTTTTTACACTGCTATTGTCTTGTTGGTGTTTTGTGAAAGAACACAAGAGAAATGTAGTAGAAAGAAATTACACACAAATTAAAAAAATATGCACCATCTCAACACTGAATTTAATAAGCTGCAAATGTAATAGTGGCGATTCTGCAGATAATATATACTTTTGCATGGATAAACCTTTAAACTCAACAAACTTGATGGACATAATGTTCTTCTCTGTATCTCCCACAATGCAGCTCCAGTTGCATTTAAATGCTGTGCTTTTTTTAGTTATTAAGTCTGTTTATATGATCAGTGAAACTATGTCTTTCAAAGAGCAATGTTTGTCCATGTGTGTCAGAGATCCATGTTGGCTGTCGGCATGGTTTACTGTGCGTGTGCTTGATTCCACCTCTGCAGTAGGTATCCAGCTGATTGTATTGGCAAGAGTTAACAGTGTGTGACTGCGAGGCTGAGGGGTCAGCACATACTCGGTGCTGAAAGGTTGTAGAGTCAAATTGACGACCGTGGATCTATTTTTGAAAACATCTGGCTAAGCTCTCCGGACGGTCCTCACCGTGTGTGTCTGTGCACGCTTGCCTGTGTGTGCATGCGATCTATTTGTATTGGTGTATAAACTTACAAGGACATTGTTGAGATATGAACGTACCAGGCCATGATTTTTTAAGGTCAATCAGTCTAAAAATCAATTTATTTGTTTTTATTGAGTCTTAAATCTGGTTAATTGAACTATCAAACCATTTTAAATCATTCAAAACAGAGATTTTTACAAAAGCAAGCAGTTTATTACATTTGAAATATATAATAAATTACATACAAAATCGAGACAATGAGATATAGTTTTGTAACTATGTACAAAATGCTACAGCAACAGCAAACAGCTCAGGTCAGGCGCTAACATGCTAATATACAAAACTCATGTTAGCTAAAAGTTGCTAGCTGCCAACTATATGTTTACAGTGCTACAGAACAGTGCTACACAAGTGCTACTAAAACATATGCAATATATCAATGTTTTCTTCCAGAAAGTGCCTCTGAATATATAAGAATATAAGATATTTACTGAGTATTTCAGGCCTTTGAAACACTTCATAACTCGGTCCAAAAAATGAGCGTTGTGGGTTTTGCACTGCACTTCTCAATCTGCTAGCAGACGTGCAATAGCTGTAAAAACTGGGCCGTCTATATACAGTTACTGTGATGCCTGCAGAGTCTTCTATGATGTATACAGTCAAGACCTAAATAAAGATGCAGTGCGCTAAAGAGCGTATCTTTTACAAGGACATGCTAACATTACAGCAGTGCTAAACACAAATAATCCCCAGTTGTTAAACTATTTAGTCATTTTCAATCTGATATATAAGATACAGTTAGTGGAGGAACATTTTTTTTAGCCAATAAAGGTTAGGTTTGGATTAATTAATCAACTTCCAAAAACAAAACCATGATCAAAACAACTCTTGAGCTTCCACAGTCCGACAGTTTCTCAAAATGAAAACCAGATTTCCCATAAACCATGTTGTTTTCTTTAAAGAAAGGGGATTTTTCCAAAGTGGCTACCCACAGAGAAGAGGTCAAACATGTGGGAAGTGACTTCTCATTCAGCTTTATAATCCTTTGGACTACCTGTAGCTCTCAAACCTCCAGCTGCATTTAAAGAACAACATCCTCTCCTCTCCACTCTCTAAATTGTAATGTAGAGGCTCACAGTCCTTTAAGTAATGGACTTATGGAAACATGGCAAACACATTTCTTGCATTTTAGGTAAAACATAGGCAATGTGGTAATAATAAAAATAATCTTTTTAATCAGTGTTGATCTGTGTTGATCGCACTTAACAGACCCGTTGACTGGAAGCAACTGACATATCCTAAGCCCCGCCCCTTTTTGCTCTGTGCAAGCTTGGTACCCTGCAGAACCTTGGTCAACTTTCTCTACTGAGATATGTGTTAGGCTCATCTATGTTGAAAAGAAAACCAAATTGTGAAGATGGCTAAAAGATGTTGCTGGGGGACTTAGGCATAGTCCGCTCTGTTAGCTAATGTTAGCAAAATGCTAGCTGACTAAAGGGAAAAGGGTGGGGCTTATAATTGGTCAACTGGATAGATCTACAACCAATCAGAGCTGAGAAATGATGTGACTTTTCAAAACTGGACTGGTGAAGCTCCTCTATCAATCATCATATAGAACCCGCCCCATGTATGTTTGCTTGTATTCAGTTCTCAGATCTCCTCATCGCTCTCCTCTGCCCTCCATCTCTTTCATGTTCCTGATGGCTCCTTTCCCTCTGCTCTTCTTCCTCTCCTCCTCCAGCCGCACCCTCTCCTTCTCCATCACCCAGTCCCCTCCGAGGTAACTCAGTCCATCCTCAGGTCGTCCACGATGCCGTGGTCTCGGGTCGAGGAGCGACTGGAAGAAGGAACAGGCCAGCGGGGTGAAACATGCAAACTGTGGAGCTACAGGAGAGTGGTCTTTCTTTGCAAGTTCTGCCCCTATTAAACCGATGACACCCTCTGTATTCTCACCCTGTGGCTCTGCCCAAACATCAAGTTCATCATCAGGGCCACTGGCCCTGTCAAACCATTCCTGATATTTCAGGTATGACTGGCAGTCGCTGGCTGTTTCAGCCCACGGATGACTGCCGGTGAGCATGGCGTAGGTCAGGATCCCCAGGGCCCAGCTGTCCGTGCTGGGCTCCACAGACACCCAAACTCTTGACTTCTTTTTCTTTTCTTCATCCTTTTTAATGCGGTCCTTCTTGTCATTCATGCTGCTCCAGCTGTCCTCATTTCCACGAGCGATCTCTGCCTCAGGGGTGCAGTAAGGAGAGCTGTACCAGACCTCTGGGACCCTGGTGCCTCTGGCCTTCACCTGGTGTAGAATATTAATTTATCTGTCACTTGTATACAACACAGGAACAAGTAAAAATGCAATGCATATATCCAAAACAGCTACAACATTAGGGCCACTTCAGTGTAATGAGGTGAAGACCATAGACTGTATGATTAATAGTGAACAGAGCCAAGGTCAAGAAATAGGCAATGCAGTAACATAACCTTGAATCTATTTGATCAGCACCGCCTATTTTTGATATGGTTTGCGGGAGCCTGAAGCGTTGTAATGGATGAATGTGCTGACTGGATGCAACTGACCAATGCTAAGTCCAGTCTCTCTGTGTCTGCGCAAGCTTGGTACTCAGCAGAACCTCAGTCAACTGTCTCCTTCCCTAATATCTGTTCTGATATATGTTGGACTTGTGTTGAAAAGAAAGCCAAATTGTAAAAGATTTTCCTTGGAGACCTTTAAAACTGACATAGAGTCACGTCTGTTAATATAATAATAGTAGCACAATGCTAGCTAACAATCTTTTGTTCTGTTCACTGTAGCTAACAGATGTAACTATCTGGCTAACATTTAATGTAGGCCAGGATTAGCTAGCTAGTTAGCTGGCATTTTCATTTTAATTTTCTCATTAGCTTACATGCAATCTGACTTCTATTTGCAGCCAGTGGAGTCTCCCCCTGCTGGCCATTAGAAAGAATACAAGTTTAAGGGACATCTACATTGGCTTTACTTTTAAAACCTGGCAGCTCCATCCACTTATCATTTTGTCAGTTGAGTGTATATTTGTTTTATACTGACCATGCCAAAGTCTCCTAGTTTGACCCAGCGGCAGGCCGAGTCGCACAGGAAGACGTTCTCTGGTTTGAGGTCTCTGTGGACAAAACCAAGAGAGTGCAGGTGTGACAGAGCTCCACACAGCTGGGACACCACCCGCTGACAGCAGTCCTCCTCCATACCGACCTGAGAGATGATGGAAGGGGAATGATGAGTGAGCTTTAATGTGATCATGATCTTTTCATGCAGGATGATGCAGGAGAATGTACTGGTATTATTAGATCTCAGTGCTGTTTTCAATACTATGGACGACCATAAATTGGTAGAAAGGCTCAGACGGTGGGTGGGTATCTCTGATTCAGTTCATAATTATGGCTCATCTAATCAATTTCTGCTTTGTGGTGTTCCCCAGGGCTCTGTCCTGGGCCCGATGTTATTTGCATAATACTTACTCTCTCGAGCAATTAATAAGTCATTTTAAAGCTATCTTCTGAGCCAGTGATATTCAAGTATACATTTTGTTTAAGCCTCAAAATATTTCAAAACATTCTGGTCTACAGAATTGCCTCAAACCATAGCAATCTGAACATGAAAACCATTAGGAATACAGTATGTGTTGCACTATTTATAACACTTAATAGCTGTTTAAAGACTGTATACCTCAGGCAAGATGACATCATAGAGATCGCCAAAGAGGCCTGCTTGCTGGGCGAAGATGTAGTGTGAAGGTGTGGAGTAGGCGATTCCCAGGGCTCTGGTCAGGGATGGGTGGGTACAGAAGGACAGGGAGAGGTTGTACTCCCTCAGGAAAGAGAAAAGAGACGTGGACGCGCGAGGGAAGAACTTCAGAGCCATCGGAGTACCTGACGGGTGCAAGGGAAAGACACTGATGTAGGTCTTGTGTCGAGGCTCTAATGAAGAAGCGTTAGTTTCACCTCTCACCTCTCTTCCTGTGAACAGCCAGCATGACTTTTCCGTACGAGCCTTCACCCAGGAGCTTTAGGACCTTGAAGTGCTCCGATGTGTCCATTGTTGTCAGAGACTGAGCCGTCAGATGACACATCTCATCCAGGAGCTTCGTGGCAGCCTGGACACACACACACACACACACACACACACACACACACACACACACACGTTATTTAAGAATGTCACCTTAAGAATAACAGGAAGTTTTTCGGTTGTAGTGGGAGTTAAGCACAGTGAAAAAAGTAGCTGATAGTAAAATATCTGATAAATCACAGTATAATTTACAGCTTTGCAGACTGCTGTTAGCCCATTAGCCCTGCTAGCTCCTGTAGGTACAACCTTACCCACGCTATTTCCTGTCCCCCTCTATTTCAGGCCACACTGCGGGAGTAGACGAAATTAGGACATGGGCACTATAACTGCTAAATGGGATGCAGACATCAATAATGTGACATGCCTGCATCAAACCAACACTGCACACATCAATCGGTAAATAACTATCAATGAGAATGTCACCACTGCGACATTTAAGATGAACAAAAACAACATCTGAGTGGACTGAGTGCCTCTTTTCATAGTAGAATTCCTTGTAGCTCTTTGGCATGTTACACAACTGTTGTCGTGATGATTGTCGTCATGGTGATGCTGGTAACAGTGATCCACGGGTATAAACATGTCTGTTAATAGCCTCATCAAATCCTTTCACTCTCTCCCTCACACACACACACACACACACACACACACACACACACACACACACACACACACACACACACACACACTCACACACACACTCACACTGATCGGTGTTTTGTCTGGTGGAACGCTGATGTTTCCACCACAGCCGGCACCCTCGGGTCCAGGCTGGGATTTGGTGTCACCGTACATTCAGACATGAGGCAGCTCATTACAGCTCATTAGGGAACACGTCAGGGCCGCGAATGTGCAGTACACAGATAGTGTGAATTCCTGCTGAGGCCTCGTTAACACCAACAAACACAAGGACTCGCATCATTCTGATTTTATCGTCAAATGTGCACATTTGTCCCGCTAAAAACGGAAAATTTAAGATGAAGAACGTACACTTAGTGGGTGTTTTTAAATGGAATAAAGTTTAAATCAAATCAACAGAGATTTCTTAAGTCAACATCCGTGCAACAGGTGTGATTTTCTTAATCTGCACACTGTCAATAAACTTGACAGCGCGGCATGTACTGCAGGGCTGAGCCATAAGGTCTGATCCATGAGCGCTAGGTGTGAATACATTATTAGTATGGGTGGCCTCAGTGGAAACTGAACTTTAACCTCCTGAGTGTTTGTGCCGTGCTACAATTACTGAGCTATTCAGGTCTGAGACAACAAATGTTTTAACTTCGTTTGGCAGCTAAAATAGAAACATGTTTTTTCAGCACTTCCTTTTTATATAATTTCAGCATTTTATAAGGTTATTTTAAATAACTTTAGACTTTCGAGTGTGTCCCTGGGCAGCTGAAATGACACTGACAAACATATAAATACATTAAATAAGAATATTTTATCATAAGAATTAAGTTAAAATGTTTAATGTTGAAAAATAATAATAAACTTGATTCTCGACATTTAACTTTATTCTTGGCATTTCAGCTTCAATCTCAACCATTTGACTCTATTCTTAACATGTCAACTTAATTCTCGACATTTAAACTTTGCTCTCAGTATTTTGACTTTGTTCTCCACAATGTGACCCTCTTCTCAAAATGCAAAATGAAAGAAAATCTTCCTCATTTCATTTTCTTCCTTATGTCTGACCGTAATGCTCTTCTGTCACTTTCACAAGGTTCTTGATGAAAGATTCAAATGTTTGTTTAAGATGTATTTTACAAACCAACACATAACCAGCATCATGTTTGGTTTCTGTCCTTTGAAAATCTTGTGTCTAAAAAGTCAGATTCATGTGAGCTAAGAAAAGCAGCTCTGTTCTCACCGTTCTGACAGCACATTTCTTGCATTTGCATAACCCTTAATCCCTTAATCCTTCAGTTTCCTGGAAAAACTCCAAATCACCACATTTGGAAATACATTGTTTATGAAAAGAAGCTTAACAGAACTTCAGATTCCTGCTCAGATGAGTGTAAAAATTAAAATTTAGTTTTTTTGTTTTTGGTACGCTGTGGAGGATGAGGGGTTAAGAAGGTCCTCAGAGAGCAGCGTAGCTGACACGCTCAGAGCCGGTCAGATTTAGACGAGGGTAAGAGGAGGTGACACTGGTCTGAACCAGCACACAACAACTACAACAGCTTCTCTGCTGGACGCTGGCCGGGTTGACTGTTACATAAGACACACACACACACACACACACACACACACACACACACACACACACACACACACACAAGGCCGGACCTGGTATGTGTGTGTGTGTCGAAGATAAATGTCCTGATGATGTCCTCTACATGGAAATGTATCTCTGTGGGCCACAAACACCAGTGTGATGAATGACACGATTACTCTGTGTGTATGTGTGTGTGTGTGTGTGTGTGTGTGTGTGTGTGTGTGTGTGTGTGTGTGTGTGTGTGTGTGTGTGTGTGTGAGACAGTGTATTAGGACATACACACTTCTGTCAGCGCTGGCACACAGCCAGAAGTCAACTGCACTTTTGAAATGTCACTGTAAGATCCAGCATGGAAAATGACACCAACATACATTTTCTACATGTGTGTGAACAAGATAGAATCTATAAAATACATTCAGTAATCATTAAGGTTTTTAAATTCATTTCACAATGATTACAGTAAATATTACTGTTTTAAGAAAGACAATACCTGCAAAATAATTTCTTACATTTATAATCAAACTATTAAAGTGTTCAAATTCATGTCTGAGAAGAATTAGTTGATGTAAATGAAAAAAAATGAAACAACCTCTAGTATGTTCACATATGATACATGGCATGTATGCATGTGTTAAATGAGACATCAAACCCTCAATATGTTACTTATCATAATGCATACCAAAATATTTTTATCTGATTAATTTTAAACTTATTCTGAATCTGAGCAGCTCACAACAAGTAGTATTTACTTTAGAAGAAGCAAGTAGTTTTAAGTGCATCGCAAAAATATATTTGTGCCTCTAAAATGGGTTTAAAATCTGCTTCACAATGTAATTCAGGTGAAGAATACAAACATCATGAAATTATACTCCATGAATACCACATTCTACATCTGATAATTATGTTTTATTTAGAAGGTCATCTAAATTTGCAGACATTCTTAAATGTTGTTGTCATGTTCTCCATGCAGATACGGTGTTCTTGTTTGTCCAGGTTATGACATATTTATCACTCGGATTTCTGCAGTTTCAGAATAACTGCCCTCGTTCCTCCACAGAACATTATTAGAAAGTAGTTTCCATGACAACTGTTCACAGAGGTGTTTAATGCTGTGAGCACCACAAACTAAATTCCATTCACCTCCAGTGATTCAGGCAAAGGCAAGAGGAGGGTCATCACAGAACCTGCACAAATGTCACCAAAAACCACCAAGTACTGAGTGAACTGACCCTTTAATCTATAAAAGCGCCTCACGTTGGTGTCGGAGCAGTGAGGGAATCCCTGCACCACGTTTGACTTACTGTCATTTTGCAGCTGTGGTTCAGTTCACCGCCGTTGATCTTCAGTAAGAAATCTGTCCAACATAAACGCCCGTCCTGCTATTCATTCAGCGGCAGGTGCACCTGTCAGGAAAACCTTCACAGATCCTTCAACCTTCATCTGCTGAGACTTCTGTCCAACTTCAGAGCAGGACAGACCTGTGTGAGACTCTCAGACTGCTGCAGGGGGAGTTTGGTTGTAGCTCACAGTCAGTGAAGTAACTCTCCACACTGTCCGACCGGCTCGTTGGAGGATTTCATGTCTGCTGCTGCTGCAGCTTTTATCCCAAAGTGATCTGTCCTCACCTCCACTCCTCCCCCCGTTGTCCCCCTGGACCCTGAAGAGCGTGTGTGTGTGTGTGTGTGTGTGTGTGTGTGTGTGTGAATATGAGATAGTGTGTGTTCTTCCTGTTTGCCATGCCTCATTGGTACATTAATTTCTTCATTCCTCCCTACTTTACCTCTGTGTGTGCTATGAAGAGGGAGAAATAAAAAGTTAGTGTGCTTATCTGCATGTTTGCATGCATGTGCGCGCGTGTGTGTGTGTGTGTGTACATGCTGTTGTACTTCTATGAGTGTGAGAGCATTTAATGGGTTAAGGTTTATGGTTGGGATAAAAGTTGTTTGCATCATGTCACTGATGATCTTCACAAGTTCGCCTGCAGGCCATGCTGATATTAATGTTTCATGCTACATGTACGTACAGTGTATGTATAATAATAGCATAATAATATTGTTATCCTTAAAAGTCCTGCAACAATTAAATCATACTTTAACCAGTACAAACCATTAATGCAAACTGAGTTGAAAAAAACAACAACAACTGATTTAGCACTAGTGTATTGATACATCTCATTAGCACATATTTTTCACTTTTGGCATTAATGCCCGCCCCCTTCGTCTCCTCCTCATTCCCTCAAAATAGACAGCCCTGAAAAAAGACAGTCCTTCATAACGCACAAGTGCTGAATAGGTTTTGGTTTTGTAAGAAAGATGAAAAACACTGCTGCAAATCATTTATGCAAAACGTGTCAGACAGCAGAGTACAGAGCCACGAGCCTCCGACACACGGAGACGTCATGTCGCTGTGAGAGCAGGAAACTGTTCCTCCACGCCCCACTTCCTCTACACGGTCTAATTCGATCAAAACCACGGCACTATTCACATGAAACAGAGCTGCAGATCATCTTACTGCAAAAATGCATTTTAAACAGTTTTAAAGTTTGATCACAGATTCTCATTTACACATGAAAATACTACTGAGATGTTAACACCACTGTAATGTCCACTTTTCTGTCTCTACTGTTACTATATTTAGTAAAACTATCAGGATTTCTTTTTGCAGATAATAGCACCCTACAAATGTTGCATTAGTGTCTTAGTGCCAATGTCTTTTTCTTCAGTTGTTTTAAAATGATTATGTCTTTTTAATCGGTACTTGTAATGGTATACAGTAACCTTTTTTTGTATCCAGATTACATAATCCTGTTACCATTACTCCCCAAGTCTGCATATGTGTATAATGTTCCCTCTCTGTGACATCCAGACAGTTGTTGATCTGTCAGTCAACAAATTATCACTTGTCACTCTCACTCTCTACATACACGTCTGTCTTTCTTTCTTTCTTTTTTCTTTCTTTCCCTCCCCACCTCCCTCCCTTTCTATTTCCAGCCAGAGGATTTTCCTCCAAACCCAGCCCCTCAGGGGGGTTGTGGCTCTCAGCTGCTACCATGGACCGCAGTCCTCCACACTCCTCCACACTCCTCCACAGCGCTGGATCAGTCAGACTCTCCCTGGAGGTCGGCATCAGTTACACAGTAAAAGTCTGTCTGTGGGTGAGATCATCTGTCTGCGGCCACATGTCAACACACTGACATTATGCAAGTCACTGTGAGCGGCTCCAGGTCCTTCTGATGAACAGCGGAGGTCTGTACATTCCCATATGTGTCACCCGGCCGTGTGTGGACGCTTTTAACTTTGCTCTTTATGACTGTTTGCATTTCAGCAGCAGATGTGGAGTTTTACTGACAATGTGACGTTTGTTCAAGTCTGAGCTGCTGCAGGCAAAGTTACTGTCAATAGTTCAACTACTTCAACATCGGTAGAAAATAACAGTAGGCCTAGTTGGCCTTTTCATGCCAACAGATGAAAAAGTTTTGGTAAAGCTTTAATTTATGAGTCTGTTGGGTAAATTGGTCATAAATATAAGATAAATAGGGACAAAGTTAACAAGATGTTTTGGGTTTAAAAGAAATTATTGTTTTTTCAATGTGTTTTTTTTTTTTTTTACAGAAAAGTAAAAGGCATAGTCTTTGTATATGCTGAAAGCAAAATGGCCATTTCTGCATGCTCAGCTGACCTGCTGTGCATTGTCCAAGCTTCTGCTAGCTTTGCATTTTGCTGCAATTAATGAGTCAGATATAGAGATTTGTCTCTATTATCATTATTTTAACTTTGTTGTATATATTTGAATTAGAGCCAAATTACATTCCTTAATAAGGTTAAGTTATGTAGGGATCTTTGTTATAAAACCTATACTCAGTTGTACAATTCCTGTGTTTGTCCTATCCTAGATTATGGCGTGGGGGTCTGGGGTTATCGTAAACAAACAAAATGTGATGCAGTCCAGAACAGAGCTATGCGCTGTTTCCTTGGCGTGCATAAAATGGCCCCAAAACTTGCTGTATGTGGTGACATGGGATGGGAGCCATGTGAAATGCGGCATAAGGGTGACATGGTGCGATTATGGAATAGATTAATTAATATGTCCGATAATAGACTTACAAAACAAGTTTTTTGTTGGGACCTTTTAAATAAACATTTCTGGACAAAAGAGATTGCAAAAATATTTGATAAAGTAGGTCTTCAATACATTTTCAGAAATAAATTATCTTGTAGTGTCAGTCAAATTAAAATAATTATATTTGAAAATTATAAACAGAGGTGGTCAGAAGAAATTCTGTGTAAACCTAAATTGAGAATGTATAGTATGATTAAATGTACTTATCGCCCTGAGCACTATGTCACCCTTAACCTGACTAGAACACAGAGGTCTGTTTGTGCCCAGCTGAGATGTGGTATCTTGCCTTTGGCAGTTGAAACTGGTCGATTCCATTCAATTCCTGAAGGGAATAGAAAGTGTCGTTTGTGTGATTTGGGGGAGATTGAAAATGAAATGCATTTTCTGTTCTATTGTCCTTTGTATCATGACTTTAGACACAGGCTTTTTCTTAAAATGTCTGATGAGTGTTTGGATTTATTCTCCATGTCTGACGAATGTAGACTTAAATACCTGTTTACAGACAAAGTGTTTCCTTTAGCTCAATGTGTGTCAAATGCCTATCAGCAGCGTACAAGGGCACTCTTTATTTGATCTGTTAAAAGATAGTGATGTGCCTTAGATATGCTCAAGGTCTGTGATATCATTTTAGTAAGTAGGTCTGAGACCTCAGTATTTGATTTGAGTTTGTCATGTATGACCTTGTTTCTTTCGCTCTCTTTGTATCTTGCTGTTTGCTCCTGACTTGTTTTGTGTTTGTTGTTTGTAGTGTCTTATAAGCCCATGAGGGCTGGGCACCTTTCTTTTGGTGCATGACACTGAAAAAAATTAAATTACCTTACCTTACCTACCTTACAGTAAACTTCCTTGTATTTTTTTTATTTTTTTTTTTACAAATCTACTCCTTAAATAAGGCATTGGAAAACTGACTTCATACTTCTTCATACTTCATACTTCTTTTAATTTGAAAAAGAAAGTTAGCATACCTAAACTCGTGTTAAAGCAAATTCATAATTAAACCTCCTAAACTCCCAGAACCAAACAACTAGAAAGATCCAGTCCAGTTTTTTGGGTCCAGTTGTCCGACATTTTGATGTGGGCATTAAAGTGGATCAAGTCACACCGACAAAGCTGCTCTTGCTTTACCCACAGCTACACAGTAGTTTAATTCAGGTTTCACAAGTAAGTTTATAGTGAAGGCAAAGAGAAACCCTGTCTTACAATATTTTAATCAGAGTTAACCCTCTTACCATCCATGTTTCGCTTCGCCCATTGAGATTCACTTCAAAAAAGAATCTTATTTCCACCTCCTCAATTTTCAGGTTTTGGAAAAAAGATCATTGCTTAAATGTTGTGTAAAGTGTGATTATGTCAAACAGTCAGCAGTCAGATCTCTGTTTCAAGTGTAACATTTTATTAATGACTTCATGTAAAACATATAAAAAACAAAACATACAAAATGTATAAATAGTAATGCAAAAGTCACTAAAACAATACATTATTATTAATATTATTATTAAATATTACATAATAGATAACATAGAAAAAAAGTGAGATGCCAGCATCTCACTGTTACACTGTCACATAATATATAAAAAGCTCATAAATAGCATCCCCTAAAAAAAAAACAACAGTAGAAAAATATTAATTGTTCCACAACATCTTTTTGTCATTTAGCTCATTGAGGAGATCAACACTTAGCAGGCACTGTGACTGTAAACAGTCTCACAGGGACTAAAGGTCACAGGTGGGGCTACGTCTGCACAGTGCATCAGTACAGCACATTTCAAAGGCTACATGTAAAATGTGACATATGCATATTTGCTTAAACATGTGATAAACTTACATTCCGTTTAAACAGATGTTAATGTGAACACAGAGATGAAAATGAAAATTCCCAAAACGCCTCTACATGAACCTCAGCATCTTGCTGTTATTGTGCCAAAAAACAGTTTCAATTCTGCATTTATTTAACTTCTAAAACTTGTTTGTTTGATATTAAACTGTGTGCCACATCCTGCACATCACCTCATGCAAACTAGCCCAATACAGCCATGTTAGCAGCTCTGAGAGGCACGGCGGTGCTTTGAGCTAAATGCTAACATTAGGTTGCTCAAAATGACAGCGCTAACATACTGATGAAGCTCGTACGATGTTCACCATCTTAGTTTAGCGGGGTCCAATCCCAGTGTCCACCCTAAACCCTCATGCTGCATTCCAGACAATTCAGAACTCGAAAAATAGTCAACCTCCGACTAGAAAAAGTTCAGCAGAACGCCACTTGCAAATCCCACAAATCCATCTACCCCAACTTTACAAAGAAACAGTCATCTGATGTCAAACAACAACAGCACTCATGGAAGCCTAAAATAATACAGACTATCGTATATTTCTGTATGTAAATTGATGTCAGATTATTTTGCTAATGTTATAAAGTGCACCAAAATAAAATATATAATGGCGTTTTTACTTTATTATTACACTGAATTACTTTACCCAATTCAGTTGTGTGCACTCGCCAATCAAACTCATCAATTTGTCACAATCAGTCATATATTTTGATTACTTCTGACATTGAGCCCCTGCAACAAGTCAAAAGTTGAAAGTTACAACTGTTTTTCTGTTCTGACAGAACACCGCAATCAGTGCCGAACCCTCACAAACTTATGATGCGTTCCTTCTGAGCTGGGAAGTTGGAAATGCCTAGTTCCCAGTTGGAAATTTTAACTGGAATGCCCCTCAATATTGGATTTCTGACTTGGAAAGTTGGAAGAACCTGTTCACCTCTTTAACAGTCCTCCAGGCTTTCATTCATGATCAATGTTAGATATGGTTATTGTCGAATAATCAATTTACTCATTTTTGTCAAAGCAGCATCGTACTTGCTGCCTCTATATTTGTTTACTGTTTTTTTTAGCCCTTCCCCCATTTAACCTGTGTTTACCGTCACTATGAACTATGGGTGATTCCCTCAGGCAAAGTCTGCATAGATACAGACTTTCGGAAAGTCTGCACAAAGGGCTGAAAATGCCTGCAATAGAGTCCTTATGGACTAGACGATCTGACAGCAGGACAGCTTGAAGTGGGTGAGTGAATGTGGACGTTGGGACTGGACCCTGTTCAAAGTTTTGCTACATGTAAAGATGTAAAGTCAGACGATCACCAAATCATTCTGAAGGAAACATGAATGTCTCTACCAAATTTCATGGTACTTCATAATCAATATCTGACCAATTGATCAGAAAGATCCAACCTATGGGAACCTTGAAGGCCTAGCCAGCCACTAGTGAAAAGCCAGAGGATCACCAAAGTCATTAAAATGCATCTCATGGGCACCATGAATATCTGACCTGACAATCCATCCAATAGATGATGAGATAATGAAATAATTCAGTCAAAGCGGTGGACCAACAGCACTGCAGTCCAGTGAGTCATGCAGCTAGCATGGCTAAAAATCCTTGCTGGGTGAAAAATATGTAAGTTAACAGTGGTTTTTATGGGAAAATAGAAGCAGTCGCTTATGTGCTGAAGGCAGAGGCTTAATGTCTGTGGCAGCGGGAAAGTTTCTGGAGAGACCGCAGCACTCGTTTTGACCAGTCGCAGAAGACCTGTAACCGTTGAGAGATCTCGATGGAGGACTGGAGCACCTCGAAGGCCGTGGAGACGACGGGGAGGGAGGGAGACGGCAACTCAGGAACCTCTTCACTGATCTGAAGACAGAAAGGGTGGTGGAGGTTTAGAGGCTGAGGCAGCAGCTTGGAAATAAAATCTGAGTATCAGGATTTTAACTTTGTTTCTTTTCTTTTCTTGGTTTTCTTTCCATTCTCTTTGAGAAGTCCAGTTCCACAAACCTGTACTTTATTCTTTTTACTATGAAGTTGAACCAAACTAAATGTGATACGCTAAAAATCAGGCAATTTTAATTTAATCATGAATGTAGCTTTAAGCTACTCCATGTGTCATTTTCATTTTTTAACTGATGATGCCAATTTCAAGCATTTACAAAATATTAGAATTTAAATATCACATTTCCTTCTGCAGCTTATGTTTTCAGGTGTTTGTTGTTGTAATACTCATTTTGGCCACAAGAGGCTGAGATGCACCATGAGTCCAGGTTCTAAATGGAACTACAAACATTCACATTTTCTTTGAGATAAGTTTTAATAGTGGTGACCTTCAGCCTCTTGTGGCCAAAATGAGTATTATAACAACAAACACTTAAAAAAAAAAAAAAAAGATCCTGACAAAAAAACAGTCAAAAGTAATTTATTTAACATTTCTCTGATGAATCAAACCCTGTCTGTTCTCACCTGTTGAAGAGACGTGTTAACGAGGTTGGACAGGTGCAGCAGGTGAGCGCTGGCGCTCTCTGCTGACTGAGAGGGCAAACTGACGTTGTCTTTGGCTGTTTTCAGCCAGTTGACGTGCACTCTGAAGGACTGAGTGTGCACGTACAGCTGGGAGAGGGACTTGTTCACCTGCAGGAGACACAGAAAGAACAAGAAAAATTTACCTGTTGTTCTCCTCAGACATACACAAGAGTAAGAAAGAGTTGTAGAGAAATGAATTGTCTTGATTTCAGAAACTTTACCTTCAACGAGTTGAAAGACGCAGCACTTTGTTGTATATGAGGAAGACTGTCCAGTCTGTGTTCCACCGCGTCAAAATTTTTGAGTTCCTCGTCGGTCTGTTGTGAACATGATGAGAAGTCACTTTAAAAACAGAACTACATTTCCAAGACATGAATAATAAGAAATGAATGAACAGACTCGGCATTAAAAATATATGATTTTTTATTTTGTTAATCAATCTGTCTTTCTAAAGCTCGTCCTCTGACTGCCATGTGTTCATGTGAAGAAATAATCATGTCTAATAAAACTGATATACAGACAATTACACCATCGCTGGTGGGCTTTCTATGTCCAAAAGTGTTCCTTTTTTAAAAAACACAATCTTTTATTTTATTTTATTTTTTTTTCAATCAGAGACTGCCAGGAAGTCCTTTGATTACATTGGTTACATATTTGTAAAATATGTAACGGAAACCTACAGTGGCAGAGAAACTAGTGAAAAAATGCAAAAGGCTGTATCTAGAGCCAGTGTTTGGTTTGTCTGTTCTGAGCCACTGTAGAAACATGGCAGAGCAACATATGTAATTTATAACCCTTGTTTGACTTGATGACTTGACGTGACATCTATAACCTGCACAGATCTAAAATGATAATATATTTAAATGTATAATTGAGGAGATTATTTTGCAAAATTCACTTATGGTGCCCATCCAGGCAGGATACAGTGAGATCTTACCAGGTCATGGAGTTTTTTGGATAAGTTTGTCAGCCTCTCCACTTGATGGGTCATTGATCCAAACATACCACAGAGGGACGGAGAGTGGGTGGGACAAGATGACGAATGGACAAACAGCTCAGCCAATAGCAGCAGGTGGAGAAGACAAGAGGTGGAGTCATGGATCACTGAAAAGACAAGAAAAGATGAAAGCGTCTGAGTGTTTCTGTATTTGCTTATTTGTTTCCTCAGGCTGCAGCGTGTTGAAACCTTTCGCATACTTGTTAACCACATTGCAAATAAAAAGGTCTGCCAGCTCTTTAGCTCGTAGCACCACATTGTTTCAGTTTAAGAGCATGAAACGGCAGGACAGCATTCAGCGATAGTTGCTCACTGTGTTTACAGCTGCACCCGCAACACTCCCACAACAGGTGGCTGCAGGGCTGCATTCACTCTGCAGCCGAGAGCGGAGCAACTCACAGCTTCTGCCCCCTCACTGACCCAGACCTGGTGTGTGTGTGTGAATCAGCATGAAAACCACAAAGCTGCATGGAAACACATTTTTATTTCCAACCTAAACATGCAAATGTCACACAAGATTAATCCAGAAGCAGCTGTATTCTGATTTTGTGAATGCTTCGGTCTGTAAGTAAGGAAACAATTTATCTGACATATTTGCCATATTTTTTTAATAAGTGATTGACATGAAGAACTAAGCTGATGTTAATCAAACAACCAAAGCGGCACTGTCAGTTCTTTTTAGAATGAGATATAAGTTACATCCTGTCATCCAGATACGAACAGTCATTTAATAGGTCAGATTATTGCAGGTCAGATTCCAGATCAAAGGTCTGCGGTGTGGATGAATGACATAAATTTGAGACATAAGTAGGTCAGACACTGATTTACTGTTCGCAAGTTCAGCAGCTGAACGTGTGTGAGTGTGAGGGGAGGTTTTCTGCAGAGTGATAATTTGTTTTGTTTCTGGGAAATGTATAATCAAGGCAAATAGGTCAGTCCACTAAGGGAATCTATTTTTATCTTTTGTCTAAATATGATCTGACCTGGATGAGCATTTTTCGGTGTATTTTCTTGTTTCCGTTGACAACTCATGTTTATGTTTTACTGATAATGTTGTGGTCCTGCAGATAATCGTCTCAGCAAAAAACTTGCATGCTGCTTGTTTCAGCTGCTGATCTTTCCTAGTTCATTACAACTTTATTTATCATAGTTCTGCACATTGTTCCTATTGGTTAATTTTAATAATATACACAAGACGTTAATGTCGGAGATCTGGCATTGTAGTGACATGCTAAAAAGACTTGAATTCGACTTAGACCTTCATGACTATTATCAGGGGGTTGATTTTCAGTTTTATCTCCAATAAAGTGCTTTGAAGGAGCAATTGAACATCTCAAAATGAGCACTTCAGTCCAAACAGCGCGTTGGGTCTATAGATTGTATATTTAATAGACTGAATACCTATAATTTGTACACAATCGATGTACAGTTAAGCCTGCTGTGGAGTTCACTGACTGCCTGCCAAACTCCATTAACATTTTGCACGATTTAACAGTCATAAACATCTGCCTTGTAAAAGATTATTAATGATGTCTTACAACTCATAAACAGACACTTAATCATTCAGGGGAACATTCGGCATTAATTTGACCTCTAATTAACTTGAAATAGGCAAATAATTTCAAAAGAAATTTCAAAGGAGGAAACTGCAGTTGTATCGTTGTTTTCAGTAAAACAAGTATTTCAGTTTTGCACGTTTCCTTAATCTCAGATGGCATATAATTGATGAATTTCAGTAAATGTATTACAGATTTCTTCTGTAAATAACCTGGAAAAAACTATAGCCAGTTCGATGGTCTGTTTGCACGTTTCTTGTTGTGTTGGACATTGTTGTAGCAATTGTTCCCATGTTTTAGCAGTTACTTTGTTTAGTACAATGTTATCGTCTATCACTGATAGAAATCAGAGACAAAACTACAAAAACTTGGCCAGGTTGTCATAAAAAAGAATGATCCTTTAAGAACAGCCTGTTCTCAATCCCAAGTCATCAAATAGAAAAGTTTTATCGTGCCCCTTGGTGTCTCATACAGATGCACAAGGTACCTTTGTGCATCTGAGATGCACTGATAACTTCCATGTAAACCACATCAGGTGAGGTAGTATACAAAGTCAAACAAGCGTACTTTCACCCAGGAGACCACTGTTTGTGTACTGTGTGAAACCAAAATCAAACTAATGTTTAAGGTTACATGATGTTACCTGCATCTCATGAACTCACTTAAATCACTTCACTTACATATTGTAACATATTTATTTGAATCCAAATCATGATTTTTTCCTGAGAACATTTCACAATATTAACCACATGTTAAAAAAGCTTTCTGGCAGCGTCTCATTGCTTGTGCATCAGCATGAGATGCTGAGGGACGTGACAAAGCAGCGTCAGTATTTGATGACCTAGGATGGGAACAGAGAGTCCATCTTTCCTTGAAGCTGCAATCACTCTCACGATTTTTTGGCCATTAGGGTGCAGCTCAAGAACACTGACATCTTACAGTATCGACTCATAAAGTTGCTATGTTGAATAAGTTAGCAAAAAGTTGCAGATGCTGCATCCAGCAGACTCGGAGCTACTCCAAAATTCTCTTTAATTTTTTCCTCTGTTTTCGGTCTGCACTGTCTCCTCCTCTTTACCTCCTAAACACTCCACTATGTTCATCAGCTGGTCTCTGATTGTGTCTCTCTGCTGAGCAGGTTGTGACCGGTGGGATTTTTAGAGCTTTTTCACTGCTTGAATGAGGTAAATGAAGCAGAAGTTGTGGACTGTAAAACTGAAACAATGAGCTGAATGACGCTGAAAAGCTCTGTAAAGCTGTGGGGAACTTAAGGCTGTGGTGGTTATTCTGTGTGGGTTTTAATCTTTTTATTCTTTTATTCTATTTGATTCTATCTGTATATAGACAAGACAACATTATATGATGTCCTCTGCACATTATGGGATGACGTCTTTTCTTAAATTCTTTATATTTCTTATTTTTTTATATTTACGTTTGTTTCTTATTTTTATTATTCTTTTCTCTTTTATTATTGTCTATTTTTCAACTATATTTCTGTATCATTTGCTTTTAATCTGACCTCAGCTTTAGCTAAACTTTGTCTTGCTTTTGTTTGGCCTCACTGGCTTTCGGTTGTTTTTAGTTTAGTTTATTCTACAAAGAATCAAATAAAATAGTAAAAGACGTTATACTGCTTCCTGGGGATCCTACTTTTGCTTTGTCTGTCAAAGCATTTGTAAACTCTGCTTTTGAAGGTGCTATATAAAGAAAGTTATGATTATTTTATTTAAAAAATACAGCAAAAAGGCATTAAATCAACAAAACACTTATATTTTTAGGTCACCTTTATTTTTAGTGTTGCTCATTAATCATGAGAACTTGTGGATTGCAGCATTTTTATGTAAAACACTTTGTTGTTGCACGTCTGGCTGTGCCTTGAATGAATGTGCCTTCATGTTTGAAAATCCTGTGTTTAATAAATGCAAGGATAAGAATCATAAAGCTGTCATTTCCTTGTCTTTTTATCCAGAACCCTTCCAATCAATCTGGGAATGAATAATTCCCCCAAATCCTGTGCGGTTTGTTTTGTCTTGGTCTCTTAAGCTTTTAATCACTGGTGATCTCTGTTAAAGGAAAATAACACAGTAATCAAGATTAGTTCATGACTGTAAATTTATGCAACTTCAAAAATCCCATAACCCAGAGCAACAAAGAACCAATCTGTCCGTTAGTGTTAGGTCAGGCTTAAGGAATGAGAGGTATGCTGTGGGTTTTTTTTTTCCCAGCCTGCTTTGGGCCTCCTGTTGGAAAAGGAGAAGGGAGCTGGCAGAGCGGTCTGACTCAGATTAATCTGTGTGGTGACATCACCGGGCAGATGCCTCAGGCTGCACTCTTAACAGAGAAAACATCCACTTTGCTGCGAGAGTCTGACACAGTGCGCTTAAGACACTTTTACTATCGTTCACACACTAACAACAGAAATGACTTTGGTTTTTATTTAGAAAGTCAAAGATCACAGAGAGGGAAGTACAGTCCAAAAACACTAAACTTCATATGAAGTTTTATCTATTTGTGTTTTCATGGGCTAAAAAATATATATCCCATTTACAGTAAAGGAAAAAAGTCTTAAGATTTATTTTGGGTTTGCTTTCATTTAAAAACCCTTCATTGTTTAAAACTTGATGCAGTCATGTTGATCATCCATGTTTCTACAGTCGCCCAGAACAGATAAATGAAACACTGGCTCTGCATGTGACTGTTTGTGTTTTGTGTGAGTTTTGCAGCCACCATACATGTTTGGAAGCAGGGAGTGAGATTGAGTGTTTGCAATCTGCAAGTTCACTGCTAGATGGCTAGTAAAACTTTGACCCTGCCTCTGATGTACCCAAAAAGGAGGAACCCCTTTAGTGCCACATCTGGCTTATACTTATGTTTAGATTATTTTTTTTAAGTTACATAATGTAACATTAAGTAATGAAACTTTAATAACAAATGTACTTACTTTAACCCAAACCTTGACCTGTTCCTGAGCCAAACCAAGTCGTTTTTGTACTTTTATTTTGAAAGTGTATATTGCTGACAAGTTTTTTTCTTTCTTTCTTTTTTTTTTTTAACTTGTTTATTCCTGTTCATATGGCAGCTGCAGCCCATCTCAGCATTAACTGGGCAGGGAAACAGGCAACATGAACAGCTGTTGCGTCTGGATCTTATTCCAGCACCTCGGACGTAGCACTGTCTTGTCTGAAAATAATAATCCTCTTAAAGGAGAAAAATCAAATATTGTATCATACACTTGTATGTCTCACTGTGACTCAGATGCAGACTTCCAGCCAAAAATGACAAAGTCTAGTCTGTTTGACAGCATGTCCACGGCAGACAGTCGTAGGTGAGCTCACGTGAGGTGATGTGAAGTAACATCTGGAAGTCAGACCTTTCACTTGTCCTCTAATAACATGGAAAACTGTGGTTTAACTGCACCAGTAAGGTGATTTATGCCTCATTTTCCCATTAGAGCCCTAAATGACAGCAAACAGATGTTCACATGCAGGTCACTTTTTACTCCAACGCCAAAACTGAATGAGTATGAGAATGAGTAAGCGCACTTAAAGCTTTTGGCAACACGCCCCTTTAAATATCAGTCGTGGCGTCAAAGATTTTCAACATCCAGTGGGCTTCATGTGAGCTTTCAGGACACAAACAAGAAATTTGGAAAAACTTCTTAAAGCTATTGGAAAATTACTGAGGAAGACATCAGCAAAAATCCTCTGTCGTAGTAGAAAAACATCCTCCGGCAGCGTTGTGTACAGTCATGTATTTGGCAGAGCAAACAGCTGTGACAGCATTACAACTCAGAGCAGAACTGCTTAAGAGGCAAGAGTGAATTGACCGCCTTTGATGCATTTTGCAGGTCGTTTCGTCAGCACACGCTCATTCACTCACGCAAGGCACATCAACGCACGCATGCGGCGTCTCACACGCTTCTGCCGTTTCCGTTCTGGTTGGCCAGACGCTGTGCAGAAACGCTGGAGTTTCCTGTCTCCTCTCTCTGAGCGCTGCACGTCCTCAGATGGTCCCTTCCCTGTACTTTCAACAACTTACAATGAACTTCTGCATGACGTCTGTCAGGAAGTGCCCCGAACATGCCCTATCAACTTCCTCCGAAACCAACCACTCGAGTGAGAGACTGTTAACTGTCAAGGAACTGGCGAAGCATGAGTGTCATGTGTGTAATGCAGCGTGCTGGCCTCAGTAAGATAACCTGAACTTTCCTTTAAAGCTGCACTAATATTACTAATGGGTCAAATAATTATGTGCAATGTGAAAGGTGTCACCGAGAGGTCAAAATCACAACTCCAGATCTAGGCCGACGTTGCTCTGTGGGTTTGTAAACAGGCTGAAGATATTCTGGGAGAACGCCAGGGTTTTTTTTTTCATCCGGCAACAACAAGAGAGAAAACATCTGTGAATCCTCATATCAGATGATCAGGGTCCTGTTTTGGCATGTTGATAAATGCAGTGATTACATATAATTTAATATAACTCTGCATGCACTGTCATGAAAACTCCCTGTTGTTGATGTCTTAAATCCAAATGTTCAGAGACAAATGAAACTTCAGTTTCTGAGCTGTATGTTAAAGGGACAGTTCACCCCAAAATCAACATCCGCAATAGGATCTACTGGAACTACTTTATTTTCTACTCTGTCATCTGTCATTCTGTAGTGAAATGAATCGGAACTTGAGACCATCTTGTGACTGGATCACACCAGCCACAGTGCCCATTAAGATGCTGACGTTCCACCCCATTGCTACGTCGCTACATGAGGACTCAGTGCTTATGGGTCGGGTCACAAACATATATACGACCTGTGAACAGCAAGTTTTTCTGGATAAAAAGTACTACCGTGTCAACATTTCTCAACCAATTACAATAGGGTTATTTTCAAGAGTTTATGATCTACATGCAGTAATACAAAAAAGTTTGATTGTTTTTGTAATTCACACCACATAGATTACAACTTGAATATAAAAAAGAGCTTGAGACATAAATGTTATAGTGTTTTTATCAGAAAAACCTCAGGTATTTTTTCACAGGTCAGTCTTGACCTCACAATAATGGTGGCAGCAAGCCAAACCACACTCATCTTCATTTGATCTCCCCTGCACACCTATAAAGTTTGGTGGTGCCATCATGTTGACCAAATCTGTCCACAGACATATAAACACCTGCAAAAGTCCTCAAAACCTTCCTCTCCAGGACCACGTTTTGCCATGATCACATACGAACAGACTACTAGGATACAGTGACCTATGACTTAAAACAAATGTGGGCCAGGGGTGTAAAGTAGGGGGACTACTGGCCCCACCCCTACTTCCTGTGCCCCTGCTCAGACCATACCCACCTTCAGACTTGACATTCATTTTGATCTCAGCTACACTGCCCTATAAAGCCAAAGTACAGTAACTATGCAAAAAGTAAAACTGACAAAAGACAAACCAAACAAAATTGCAATTTGTTACAAGATAAAACAGAGAAGATTATCAGTAATAACAACAGTAACTTCTGTTTAATGAGCTCCGACCTTTCAGACTGTTTCTATGTGCAGTTGTACATGTTTCATCGTCCTGTTTCCTCATGTTTCATTAAGCTGGTCACAGTCACCGCAACATCATGTGATGTTTTTCCAGTTGCAGGTCCACAGTTGACTTCTAGGGCAAAAGCATCAACACTGACTCCCTCTCCTGATACATCCATGATCCATTGCCTTACAGTGAGTGTGCAGATTACATTACAGTAAGTGCTCTGATGATGTGCAATGATGACATCATCGTCTGCCTCCATGACTCATGTGTTTCATCTCTCAGACACACGCGGTGTTTAACGGCTTCTGTTGTTTTTGTTACAAGTCACCGGGTTGTCTTGGTTAGTAATTAGTTAGTAATCGACTAGTTGACTTTGATTTGATGGGTGTGTTGCGTTTTATCAGACAACACAATATCAGCCCCCGTGATGACACCTGGTGGGAGTGACATCACCATCCAGACCACCTTCACTGCCCAGTGACCACAACTGGTTCCAGCCTCGCTTTCATGTACATACACAAGCGTTTGTCACTTGCGCTGGCAGGTGGAACGAGGAAGTGAGTCCCTGGCACTTTCCATGGACATCACACAAATTGCAAAAGCTCTGATTGGTCCAGGTCAGCATTCAGCTGCCAAGGCACAGGAAAAATTTATGACTCTGTGACCTCCTAAAGACAAAAATATTGTGCAGTCTCATCCCAGCATGACACTACTTGCATGTTTTCATACTTATATCATTACTGAATTTTAATTTGGGAACATTAAAGCTGAATAATAGAGCTGCAACTGGATTATTTTCATTATTGAATAATTTGTTAATAATTTTCACAATGAATCTGTTGGTTTTGGTCTATAAAATGTCAAAAAAAAAGGAAATTGCTCATTATAATTTCCCTTTTTTGTCTCTCACAAAATGGCTAAAACAATTAATCAATCATCAAAATAGTTCGAGACTTTTCTTTTGATTCCCTAATCGATCAATCGACCACTCATGTATGTTCAAGAAATGTTTTTCTGTTAAACTACAGTAAGTCCGAGGCTGCAGGACACAATCATATTGCTGACTAATTCAAACTACTCAGGGAAACCCCCAACACACACACACACACACACACACACACACACACACACACACACACACACACACACACAGGATCAGCCAATCACAGCACAACTTGACAACAAACTTGCCTGTGTTTAAAATTCAAAAGAAACTCACATTTTAACACTTTAACTTGCAGCTAACAGATAAATCTCATGTATTTCCTCACTCATTCATTCATTCACTCACTCACAGACTCTCAAACTCACCACAGGCTGAAAGTAAAAGTAAAGACCACGTGCAGTGAAGCCCCCCTCGCCTCCTCCTCCTCACAAACACTCACACACTCTTGCTCTCTCTCTCTCTCTCACACACACACACACCTCCAGTAAAAGTATCTGAAACAAACTTACATTTCATCTTTGTGCTCCTGCTGAAGTAAACAAACCTCTTCCTGAGTCCAGTGTGTGTACTGTACTGTATGTGTGTGTGTTTGTGTGTGTGGACAAAATGTAAAAGTTCCCTTTTATAGCATTGAGCATGACACATCACCTGAGTCATCAGCCATCGTCGCCATTCAGCATCAACGCCCACGCCGGACAGCCCCCCCTCCTCTAACCCCCCTCATCTGAAAAAAAAAAGCTTCAAATGTCTTTGTTTGTTGAGGTGAAGCAAATCATAATTAAAATGTAAGAATCAAAAAACACAAAATTGAGCAATTCTCCTTCCTCCTCCTCCTCCCCCTGCCTCTGTAGCCTCATGTCATCACCTCACTTTCTTCTTTGTTTCACCAAATTTTAGTTTAGTAATAATTTAGCTTCTGTTTGCATATAAGACTGATCTTAATGCAAAAAAAGGGAGAAAAGTAACAATCTATATGATAAATTGAGTTTTGGACACTGAAACATCTCTTATCTCATTCACATTTTTTTTGTTTTCAGAAAATCATGGCACTGGAGGGTAAAAAAGGAAAAGTCAAGCATGCAAATGAAGATTCCACCAGCACAATAATAAATGCAGGAAATAAACTGAAGTAAACAGAGACCCAATTCCTCCTGCTGTCACAGTGAGGCCAAATACTCTCAACCACAATGAGTATGCTCTTGAACTCCAGCTGCTACACGAGTTACAAGCCTGTGGTCAAACTGGGCAGCTCCCAGTGTGGCTTCCTGCCAGTAATGAAGTTAATGAAACTGACCTGGATAACCGAAACTAAAACAAGAAGGAAATTTGGCGGTTTAAGAACACGTCTCTCACTTCCGTTTTTTTTTTAACGCTTTTACTACGTGTTTACCTTTGTGGAATTTCTTGAGTTTCTCAGGACAGTGATTTTTAAATTTTATAACATCCTGGCCGGCCAGGATACTTGCCAAGTAGCGAAAAAAGAAACGTCATAGACTGACTAGATCCTCCTTTTCTGGAAATTGAGATTGCACTTGTGAAATTCTCCAGAGGTCAGAGTTGTTTTAGTCTTTAACAGATTTGTGTGTGATGCAACATCAGGATAATGTCACTTCCTCTCTGTGAAAGTCATCTTTGTATACTTTCATGACTTGACATAATGACTTTCTGTCAGTCATGTTTTTAAATTTGATCGTGAATGTAGCCTGATTAAAATCTTTTCGAGTGTAAGAAATGACAGTGTGAAAAGGTCACTCATATTGATGAATCCTCAGAGAATTATCACCAGGATCTGCAGCTCGACTCGGCTTTATGGAAACTGACAGTGAGTTCCAGCTCATTGCACTGTTCTGGTTCACTCTCACTGCTCTCATAACGGAACATTCTCGCTGCCAACGTGTCAAATCAGATTGTATATTATACAGAGGACGAAGTGCCTTAAACCTGCATTCTTTCTAATGGCCAGCAGGGGGCGACTGAAAGAAGTCTGATTGTATTAACTCTTATGGGCAAAATGACCCTACTTCTCTTTTGATGTGTGACCTCAGTAAACAGCTTCCTAATGGGTTTTCTTCATCTATACAGCATGATGTTGATTTTGTCAATTATGGTCACATTTAAAGTAAAATAGATGATAAACCTGGTTATGCTTTAGGGCAGAGCTACTGTGTGACTGACAAGTCATTCTGATCCCGTCTCGACCGGGGTAAATGTGATCTGAAGTGTTTCTTTAGACTTCAAATTGACAATAAGTGGGTAAACGCCAGGCTGGTGCCCACAAAAGTGCATTGAAAATGTAATTTAACCAGATTTTATTCCAGAGCCACAGATCGTCTCACTCTGCTCCGGTTTAATCCCACCCAGCAGCTGGTAAGAAAGACACAGGAGCTTCTTGGACTTTTTTCTGCAGTGTTTTCATGGGCAAACTGTACATTTACTGCCACTAGACAAGTTTCCTGCTAAACTTAAATCCCTCTGCTCTGTTCTGAGCCACCTGCACTCTCTTCTTTTCTTCTTCTTTTTAACTCTTTAGCTCATCCACTGTGCGCACAAAAAGGAAAAAAGGAAGGTAGTTACAAAGTTAAAAAGAAGTGAATGTTTAATCTTGGTTTTAGATGGGACATTAACGTTATACTACAACACTTGACTTTGACAGCACATCAAAACATTCTCCCCTTGAAAGGATGCTAGATGGATACCTTCAGGGTAACAGTTTAACGCAGCATTTCCCAATTCTGGATCTTGGGGCCCACCACCCTGCATGTTTTAGATGTTTCCCTGCTCCAACACACCTGATTCACATGAACAGGCCATTATCAGGCTTCTGCAGAGGCTTGATGATGAGCTAATCAAACATCTAAAACATGCAGGGCAGTGGGCCGCGAGGACCAGGACTGGGTAATGCTGGTTTAAAGCATAGGGGCACTGATTGTGTGGTCTTATTTGTCATAAAGTGCCTTTTTCACCACACAGCAGATAGACACAATTAGAGACAGCTGGGGAGGATAGTGGAGCACCAACAATCATCAGGTAGACACAGTCACAGCTCCAAATGAATGATAACGGAGCTCCATAACTGCTGGATGTGTAAATAAGCAACTGTTTTCACAGAAGTTTGCCATATTAACTTTGGTTGAGTCAGTGTTTTTTTTTTTTTGAGCTTTTCTTAAATGCATCAGGATATCAACATTTTGGGTTGGTGAAATGTCCTGAGCACAACAAAACAATAATTATTAATTCTTATTTATAATAATAATAATAAAAGTAGCGGTATACAGGCAAAGGGCTGTAGGGTCTTTGCAGACACAGCCACCACCACACACTCCTACTGGGTCATAAGTGAACACGATTATGTTAATAAGTTTATGCATAGTTTCCTTTGGGAAAATGTTGCAGATTATACCTTTAAAAGGTGATTTGTCAATGTTGCGTTGACAGCTTGTTTCTGTGGCTTCAAAGTGGCCCAAAGTTCCACTCCAGTACCCTCAAGTCATCAGTGTTGATGTTGGAAGCATTTACAGAAACGATTTTTATGATTTTATGTTGCAACATTTTCCCTCCAATGCTTTCGTCCACTTTTGTGTCATTTCCAACATTTCTCAGAAAATTATTATTCCAGAAATGAGTCACAAGTGACTTCAGCAGTGAATTTCACATGACTGTAACAGTGACACAGCAATAGTAACAGAGCAGAGTGTTTGCTATTAGAAAAAATAAAACCTGCACATGGCTGGAGTCGTACACTGTTGTCCGCTGTTTTCAGGTAAGACAAAAGAAATGAGTAATAAGCCCATTTTATTTTCCATAATTATAATTACATCATTGATAAGAAAACGTAATTAGTTACATGTCTAATTACTGCCAAAAGTAGTGGAATTACAGTAACTTGTTAGTCCTAACACTGCACATGAGGTAGTTATGGTAGAAAGTGACTTGTTCTCCAGCAGCAGTCAGGCAGTGCTCGTGTGTTTTGGGGGATTGGCTTTGGACAGATGCTTCTTTTCAAAATCTAGCTTACTGCTGCTTTTTTTCTCCAACGTTACCAACATTAACTTTAACACAGTGCTTTGAATTCCACAGACATAGTTGGTGGGAGTTGATATTGCAGGAGAATTCTGTGGTGTAGTTATGACCATCTAAACCGTGACCAGGTCATAACCAAGACCGGTGTGTATTGACAGACACAAGACCAAGTGCTGTCACATCTCCAACTTACTCAAGTGAAGGAGTGCTACTTATCAAATGCAAAATTTAATTTAGACTAGTCAACTAGTCTAACAGCAAGAAAACACTCAGAGAGAAACTAAAATTGAGCACAATTTATTCATTTATAATGTTAAACTGTCTGAAAAAATGAAATGTGTGCCACTTTGCACTCTGCAATACAAACATTGCACATTAACCCACAAAACATGACAATTCATTAAATGCTTCACCTTTTCAGACCGAACAGTATCACACTGTTAGCTGCCAGCCTGCTACACAGTGTGGCTAACGTTAGCTGCTGCTCTGCTTGCAGGTAAATGTCCGTGTCTTCGCTGAATGTGGTCACATGTTGCTCCAGTCGATTGTATATCACTTTATTCTGTTACAGTCTACATTATTTCCATTTTCTATATTAAAACACAGCCAAACTGCGCTGGTTTTACGCAAATTTGCTGATAACAACATCCAGGGTTGCCTGGGCCATTGGGGCATACACGCTTACAGCGTATGGGGAGAGGGGCTGCGGTCTGATGGGGCCAGAGGCCTGACTAGTGGTGGGCGACTGCATAACATCTTAGAGGCAACAGATAACTAGCATTATGTATGAATAAAGTATTGATAAATAATTAAACTGACTAGTATTTCTGGTGCCGACTAGCGAGGGTGGCGATGTGTAGTCCACTAATCGTGCACATGCATATTTATCACAAGCAAAAACATAATGTTGGCTAAATAGTTTTGCAAGCATCGCTTAGCTTTATGCTTCCTTTCTAAGTGCAGAAAAAAGTTTGACACAGTCCCAACCGTCTCAATAAGTGTTCACACACTTTTTATTTTGGATGCTGGTGTGACACCTGACAACACCAAAAAAAAAAACAAAAAAAAAAGTTATTTGTTGCATTTGAAGCAGGATTAGGGTTAGCAGCAAGTTTTACACCCAGTGACAGACAAATCCAGAGTCCTCTTTCACAAAACCGAGACAAGACCAAGCAAAACTGTAGCTGACGTTGAGACAAAACCTTGAAGAAGTGGAAGAACGAGCTTTAATCCTACAACAGTAGGAAAACTACTAAAAAAACACTGACAGTTAATATTTTGCAGGTATGTTCCATATGAACATTTTCAGCTTCACTCCCAGCTTGTCAGATAATGATGATTTGTCACTGCCCCTTGGTGACTCATACAGAACTGGAGGGTACCAGTTTGCACCAGGCTTCGGTGTAAACCCAACTGCAGCTGGGCCCCCCAGGCTGTTGACGTAGTGTAGGAGGGAGAGAGTCGGGTGGATGGACGCCTCAAAGAAACAAGGGACTTTCACACAGGAGAAGCATTAAAGTTTGTAAGGTACATAATGTTATGTGCATCATGTGACTTTTGTGTTGTGAGTCGCTTCAGTCACACGTAACGCACCATAAAGTAATTTAACATAATACAACATCCTAAACTTAACCAAGTAGTTTTTGTGGCTAAACCCGACCAAACTGACATGATGAAAACAGCTTTCTGGCAGCTGCTACAAGGTACCTTATGCTTCAGTATCAGTAGCCAAGGGGCAGTGACAAATCATTGGCACAAATCTTGACATTTTGCAATGTGCAATATAGGTAAAAACTACAATCCCAGCAGTATTACAATACTTTTCCAACTTTCATTTCTGCGGATTGTTTGTATGAATGGAAATTTTTGGAAACGGTAGAGGATAATCAGTTGAACTTCTGTTTAATAAGTCACTACTTACTCAGCTTAAGTCACTCTGGAAGAGAACGTCAGCTAAAAAACTAAATTGTAAGTTAATGGAGCCTCATTATCTTACTCACTCAGTTCATTAAACAGTGGTTTGGCTTGTGTCAAAGCTGCATTGTCAGTGGATTCAAACTGAATCTGAGGAATGACGTTTGCAGAATTTCCAAGAAGCTACTAGTTTCCTGCTTCTTATGAAATGTTTGTGGTAATAAATTTCCACCCACCAGGATATAAAGTGCTTAATACGTCCTGAAATCCTTACATGAACTACGTAGCTTCCAAAACCCAACCTCCCCTTTTGTGTTAAGTGTTCCTGTCACAGATGGTGTTTGGCATCAAATGCTGAACTGCTGACCTTTGAGCCAGTGAAAGTGATGCACAGGAGCAGAGGACAGAAACACGTCATAACGGTTGCACTGCTAAAACGCTCCTCCTTTTGTCATCAAAAAAGATACCCATATGGGGTAATGGAGAGACAGTGTATTCGCTAGTAGGGGCTGTGGGTGGGCTTGCTCTCAATAGCGGTTTTTCACGCCCACATTTCACCCACGCTCCAGATATCTTCTACGTTTGATCTGTTCCTCTCTTTTCTGACCTCTGTTGAATGGAAGAATGTGAGGAATGCAGCAGTGAATGGGCGAGTGGGAGAGGCAGCGTGACTGACGGATGCAGGTTTTTTTCTTTTTTTTTTTTGGCTCACAGACACACAGAAAATTTGGAAACTTGCTGAAGGAGTTTATTATTATAACCTCAATTTCATATAAGTGGGACGGAAATAAAAACAGAATGCGATGATTTGCAAAAACCTTTCAACCTATATTCAATTGAATACCACAAACTGTGAATTTGATGTCTGCAACATGATCCAAAAAAGCTGGGACAGGAGCTTATTTACCTCTGTGATACTTCTCCTTTTCTTTTAACAACACTCAGTCAGTGTTTGTGAACTGAGGACACTAATTGTTGAAGTTTTTAAAGTGAAATTCTTTCTCATTCTTGCTTGATATATGACTTCAGTTGCTCAACAGTCCTGTTTGATCTCTGTTGTCGTATTTTGTGCTTCATAATGCACCACACATTTTCAATGGGAGACGGGTCTGGACTGCAGGCAGGTCAGTCTAGTACCTGAACTATTTGACTATGCTGAAATAAGCAGAGACGTCGTCTGGACTGCAGCATATGTCGCTCCAAAACCTGTATGTACCTTTTAGCATTAATGGGGCCTTCACTGATGTGACAGTTACCCATGATGCCATGGGCACTAACACACTCCCATACATCACAGCTGCTGTCTTTTGAAGAGCTGGTAACAATCTGGATGGTCCTTTTCCTCTTTAGCCCGGAGGACTAAATGATGATTTGTGAAAACAATCTGAACTCGTCCTCCATCTCAGGTGAGTTCGGGTCCAGAGAAGTCTGCGGTGGTTCTGGATGTTGTTGATATACGTCTTTCTCTTAACGTGCATCTCTGAATCTTTTAATGATATTATGGATTATAGATGGTGAAATCACTAAATCCCTGCAGATTTGTGTCGAGAAATGTTGTTCTTAAACTGCTGAATGCAGTTTTTCAGACTTGTGAACAACTAAGCCTTTCAAGGAGGCCCCTCTCATAACCAGTTATGGTACTATCACCTGTCACAAATTAACCTGTTGACCTGTGGAATCTTCCAAACAGATGTCATTGTGCCTTCCACAACTTTCACAGTCTTATGTTGCTCCTGTCGCAACCTTTTTGGAACATGTTGCAAGCATCAAATTCAGAGTGCTGAGCTTGCACATTAAAAATCTTCTTTTTACGATATATTCAACTGAATTCAAGTCAAAAATGACGATGATGAATCATTGCATTCTGTTTTTATCTTGTTTTACACAACATCCAAACTTTTTTGGAACAGGGGTTGTAGAGTTTTTACTGGCAACAAGAGAGTATGCTCGGAAAAAAAATGACCGAACAGTTCAAACATGAAATGATGCAAGCCAGCATCTGCACTGAAGCGTTCAGCGCAGACATGACACGCCCCCAGATGTTTTAAAACAGAGTGACTATTTTTAGGGATCAAACATTCCACGGTGTGGTTTCTAACTCACAGACTAAACTGCCACCAATTTACACCCATCGCATTAGGCAGGAATTTAGCATGACAAGAGCCACAACAGCCAGCTCTCCCCATTGACAACAGCTGAAGCGTGAAATCCTCGCCAGGATTGAAGTACCCGGCATGTGTCGGTCCTGCCTGTGAAATTTCTTGAGGATGTGGGGGTTATAGTTTCAGGCTCCAACATGACTCCGATCTCATTCCAATTCCTGTCCCAGGGTGGTTGTATCATCATATACAGACAGTTATGTTATGCAGCTGTTAATTTTTCCAACCAAGACAGAAGAATGTTTTGTTTTCGCCCCTGTCTCTGTCTGTCTGCTTAGTCCCATCTGAAAAGTTGCAGATCTCTTTTCCCTTTTGTTGGACGGTTCTGAGGTCTTGTACACACACGATGATGGATGTTAGAAATAACCAAAAAGTTAATTTCCCAGATGTAAGGAGCAACATGTGGCAGGAGATGGATGCTGCTCTAAAACACATCACGGCCTGGTTGCAGCAACAGGGCGGCAAGTTGGTCGTAACTTGGCTTTCAATCCGACTTAATATATTACACCACCCTCTGGTCCGTGGATCTGCAGCCTGCGGTTGTTTTAGCTGCTTTTGGTTGCTCTTTTAATTCATATAGAAATAAAAATACATTTTTTTTCCCAACATCTTAATTTGATTAATAATTATTTTAGGTCTAAAGTGATTCTTGCATTCAGCAACTGTAAAAACATGTGAAGCCTGTACACCAAGAAAAAGCATTTTTATTTTCTGATGGCTAGTCTTGAGTCTCCCCAGGCCAAATCCTAAAAAATAGTCGCAACGCCAGACAGATTTTTCTTTCTTTTTTGGCCCAAAAATGGCTCTTTTATTGTAAAGGTTGCAAACCGCTGATCAAGGCCAAACCCTCATCCCAACTTGTGGAAATGTTGTCACCGGCCCTCAGCATCTCATCCTGATGGACATGGTAACCTTTAGCAGCTGTATGCCGCCTTTGTGCCGACTGATGACAACTTCCTACAAGCATCTCTCTCCTACTCTGTGCTGCTCATGTATTTATTTATTATTCTTATTCATAGGTCTTAAAGGGCTGAGAGAGAGACACAGTGTAATGCATTTCATTGCATTGATTGTACACTGTATTTATTTATTAATGATCGGATGAATGATTATTTTTTGGGGCTTTTTGCCTTTATTTTACACTTTACACTGTACTTTTAATGAATGTGACAATAAACTTGGACAGAAAGCCTTTTTTAACACTTTGTTAATGTTAGGAAATAGTTGTAGTTTTGGTTTGTTAAGGCACCAAAAATACATGAATAGGTACTTGACATAGGTATCATTACGTACAATAAATCTTTTAATAACATTTTGGTTGACCTCACCTCCTCCAGATGTGGACTTCAGATGCTAATGGACTCCGTGTGTGTCTGTATGAGTCACACACAAAATATTTGATGAATTAGTAATAAGTATGGGCTGTCCAGGTTTAAGCAGGTCTAAAACTGAAATTTATATGTTCCTATATATTCTTTACCTTGCGAAGCATCTGGATTTGGGAGATCACAAGGTCACACGAGACTTGATCTCGCCAGACCTCAAGTTATAAACTTTGATTTTATTGGCTGAAGTTGCCCGTGTTTGATGTGATAGACAGATGGTTCATCCAGTCACCTGCCACGTGTTTTTTTGAGAGTGCCTGCCCTTTTCCAAACAGTTTCTAAGGACGATTTCACAGAAGCATCTATGTGACAAACCACATGATGTGTCAGGTTAATATATTTTTCCATAGATTGTGTTTTGACTCTCTCCACTGAAATAATCATTTCAATCAGCTGACTGGTTCTGTTTATTTGTTAGTATGTTGGACTGCTACTAATTTCCTTATTTTGATATGTGTATTTGATGCCTTTCCTTTTTTTGCCTTCCTTTTTCAATCCTCTGTAAAATTGCCCGCACACTAGTAGCCAAACATCATGTGGACATTCACATGGACATGCATTGCTAAGATGAGGCACAGTAAATGCTGCATTTCTGGAGCTGGGTTGTTTTTCCAACTTCGATGTGTTCATGAGCTTTTAATTTATATGTGGAAAAAACATGGACACTATTAAAGGTGGGGGAGGGTTGACGTTGTTGCATCGAGGTGATGGGTTAGATGAGACTAGCGTTCAAGTGACCTGCTGCTATCTAAGTCTGCTTATCTGGGTTAATGCCAATAAATCCAAATCAGTCTGTGTGGACAGCAACTAACTAACAATTACAACCAGTTTACAAATTAAATGTGAAGAAAAAATGATATGCAACCAAAACAACCAAACATTTCCCTTTATTGCCATATTCCTGTGTATATATATATATATCAACAGATAACTCGGCAAGTCATGTACTAAACTTTTCCCCAGTTTGTGGGGGAATTGGCAGGAAATCCGGTCAGGAACTCATCTTTCCTCTCTGTCTTCACAAAGATCGACCAGATAGGACCAGGCTTAGTAAAGACCAGTTCATGCAACCTATCCAAGGTGTTTCGTCACAGTCTATCTTGGCTTAGAAAGAAGCAAATTAACTGGTGCCAAAAAACTGAAAGCTTGAAAACAAACCTAAAACCTTCTTTGACTGTTTTGTCAGGAGTCTGGAAAAAAGAAAAGTAATAAAAGTATATCAGTATCAGTATAACCTCTGCTGATTTCACAGAAATTATTTGACATCTTCAGCCTGCGTGCTTATGTGTGGTAAATTACACAAGATTGTGTGTCACCTCGCAGATCAAAGCTTCTGCAGGTGTCAGCTTTTTGTTGTCGTTTCACTGGAAATCAGCAAGGCTGAAGTGATGCAGCCATTTTTGTGTGTCATACAGAAAATCGTTTGAAGCAGTCTGACTGATGTCATGCATGGAAGCCAGTGAAAAAAAAAATGAAAGTGGCCGCAGTCCTTCTGTGTTTAAAAGAAAATACGTTTCGAGCGCTTTGATGAAAACCTCAGCCTGTTCCTTCAGGTCTGCTTTGGCTGCAGCTGATGTTTTGGCGTGCTGGCTGATTTTTGCAGGTTCTCATAGTTGGGAACATCAGGAAGGGGCTCAGTTTTCAGCTGTCGAGGCTTGTTAAGATTTAAAAAGAGACACACACATTAGAAAGTGGAGTAAAATGGACTTGCAATGCCCACAAAAGAAATTATTTATTAATAGTTACTTACTGAAAGTGTGAGGGGGAGTTCATTAACTATACACCCCGCCAACCAATTATTAGAGAGTTTTAAATTAACAAATAGAACAACAAACAGATCTTGTCAAAATAGCTCATTTTCCATCAGAATACAGTGGAAATTTTGACAGAATCTTAAGAATATCAGCAAGAATGTTAATTAATATGCATTCCAATCACTACTGTTAGGGCTGAACAGTTAATCAAAATTTTACTGAAACTTCAAATTGCATTTGCTAAAGGTGGAATGTGTGTGAAAATACCATTTTAAATTAAATACTGTGGTGCTGCAGAGGTGAAGAAGAAGTTTAGCACTTTAAAACAAATTTTTCTTTTTGGCTTCTGAAGGGGGGGCCTGCCAGAAAAAGTTTGGTAACCACTGACATAATTAAAAGAGTGCCAGTCAAACTTTAGAAGGACAGTTCACTTGATGTCTGTATTCTCTCCAATAAAATTGGACTAAAAAAACTCAACAGTGATGTCTCTTTCCGAAAATCACGGCTCAGAAACTTAAGATAATGCACAGACATTGTTATAAGCAGTTTCATGTAGGAACTCTTTTCTTTCTAGCTGAGAGAAAGTAGATGGACGCTACAGGCCAGAGGAAAAATGTGTTGTTTTATTGTTATTTTGAGGTGAACCATGGAAAAACAGTATAGAAATATGGGGTTTCTGTTTGTTTCATTTTTTAATTTGCCTCCTCATCTCCTCAGTGGACATTTAAATTGCATTTATTCACAGAATCTGTCTCAGTTGCACTTTTGTCACATTTGGCTTTTACTGACACACCAACTTTTCCACCTCCCCTCATTTTTCCTGTCAGGTTTTTTCATGTGAGCATGAAAACAGGTGGATGGAAACACACCTAATGTCAGTTAATTCCTAATTTCATATTTACTTAGTCTGCCGCGCTCTAACTCCCCTGTCGTCTCACATCCTGCCACCCTCACTCGCCCTGCAGTAACCCTGGCATGCTGTCACCTTTCACCTCCTCCCCGGCATGTTCGAACATGTTTCAACAAGTCTGAACATGAAAAACACTGATTGAAAACCTGTTACATCACCCTCTTCTTCCTGCTTCCTTTAAATTTTGTTTTCAATACCAATCCTGCTTTTCACATGTAACCCACAGTAGGAGGACATGTGTTGTTAAAACTCAGCGTTGTCTGATTTTAACACCAGGAGCATTTAAGGAAATATTTATTCGAGTGTGCAGATACCTGGAGTTGGTCGTAGTCAGAGGCCTTGATCCTCAGATCAGCGTAGGTGTGTTCACCCTTCAGCTCAATCTGCTGAAAAAACAGAACACAGACACTTGAGGACACCAACATCCTCCTTCAAATTCATGCAATAAAAAACATTTAAACTTTCAACCCAGATACAGACACAGAGACCCAAATGTATACAAAGTTATGCATGATTGATGTTTGGTGTTAAAACAATCCAACCTGCAGCTGTGGATATTTATATTGGACGTGATTTGATCAATTTTCACTCTGTGTACTGTTCAAAGAGTGGACTTCCTCTGAGTGAAAAAAGAGGAAGTGAAAAGAAAGTAAACTGATTATGTCATACGATATGAGTGATTTAAAACTTTAGTAATGCAATGAGTGAAATATGTTTCCTGCAGTAATCTTGATTTGGAAATGCCTGGTAAAGCCAATGATATTGATTAAGATGTGTGTAATGCAAGTGAACATTACAAAACACAAAGCAACACGTGGACCCTAATATTCCACTAAGAACTGAATAAAAGCCAGATCAGAATAAAGATGCCTCATGTAACCAGGAAGTTTTGTGGTTGAGTGGGACGGTGTGAACATTAAATGATGTTCGAGAGGCAAATATTAGCGCCAAATAATGTAAACATTTACTACACTTGTTTCTCTCTGGTGGTAATAAATATTTTCTTTCTGTGCATATTTGCCCCATGTGGGCGTGACATTAACAAGTTTTTCAGGAGAAACAGAAATGCGTCTGTGGCTGATGCAGTTTTTTTGTGGGAGACCTTAAAGAGAAAGTTCACCCAAAAATGAAAATTCAGTCATTATCTACTCACCCTCATGCTGACTGAAATTAGGTTTAGTTCTTTAGAAGAGAAAACAGTGGAAGTGAAGGGTGACCAGTTTTCAAAACGGAAAAAAAACAAACATAAAGTGCCTCCATACTGCTCATCTTGTGTAATCCAAGTCTCCCAAGGCCCCGACATGCTGAGTTGCCTTGAAAGACGTCATTTACACCATGTTTTTGGCCTGAATCTTCCCTGCAGATCCTTCCCATGGAGCCACATCCATGTGTGCGTGTGCGCAGTCTGACCTGTGTGTGTGTGGCGTGACGGTGTGCACACGCAAGTGAACGAAATGTCAGGACTTTAGGAGACTTGGATTACACCAGACGAACAGTATGGAGGCATTTCATGACATTTTTCTCTGTTGTTTTTTCCCGTTTAGAAAACTGGTCACCATTCACTTACACTGTTTGGGAGATTCTGCAACGCTGGACTGAAAACTTAAAAACTGACCTTCATTCAGAATGAGGGTGAGGAGATATTGCCTCAGTTTTCATTTCTGGGTGAACTATCCCTTTTTAAGAGATTGTTGAACTCAATGTTGACTTTTAACAACTTTTACACGCTCCTCCTGTCCGAAGACTTCAAGAGAGGATGGATTTGCTGCTGAGATTACTGCTTATTTAGAAGGAACAGCAGAAAATCAAATTTTGTTCCCAGGACATGATGTGGTTACATGTTGAAAACAGCATTTACAGGCGGAACCACTTGTTAAATTTCTGTGATATTATTCGACTTTCACAGCAGGCAGAATAAAGCTATATTAGGTTATATTCAGATAAAGCTTGTAGGCACGTAAACACATTTTATTAGATAACTTATCACAATAATTTCCAGTGGGCTGATTCTCCATGGAAACACAGCTGTTTTGCTTTATAGAGGATGGGACTGATGAAGGCGTTTTTCAAATAGTTCTTTATCTTCAGTCACTCAGCTCACTTGTTAGCTCACACATGTATGCATCAGAAATCAGCGACATTATCTGCATCACTAAATTAGGCAAAATACAAAAGTAGCAACAAAAGCATCAGAAGTAAAAGCAATCATAATACAGAATCCTCACTTAAATAATTAGATTTTTGCACTAGCAGCATTTAATAGTTACAGCTGGTTCAGGTGGAGTTATTTTAACTACATCATATGTTAGTTTAATTTATAATTAATTCAGTTTATGATGATTATATATTACAATTATTTTTACAACTTTTATTGAGGTTTTAAGAGATAAACGTGTTGTACTCAAGTACAGTACTCGAGTAAATGCACTTATTTTCACCACTACAAGTGATGATAATAATGCAAATATATGATATATAATAATCTAGCTCTGTTCTTTTACTTTTTATAGTTAAAGTACATGTTTCTGAAAATATTTTTGTACTTTTACTTAGATGAAATTATGAATGTTAGAGTACTGTTAAAATTTTACCACTTTTACTGCAAAAATCTCCCCCCACCTGCACCTGTCATCAGAGAGGACTCTGAGTGTGACTTTGAGACTTTGAGGACGGACAGGCGAGGGTCTCGGTGGTCAAGTTGGGTTTCTGGATTTATAAACAAATTCCACATGATCACGTCAACATTTCAACACCATCCACCATCGTTCCTGTGAAGAAGCTTTTTACCCTCGAAGGTCTCATCATTAAAGTGTCCCTGGTGGTCAAGAGCCAAAGTCCGATCTCACAAAAGGATTTGTTGTGAACATTTTAGCCACTGTTATATGAAGAAGACTCCAGTAAACATTCTGGCATTAATTGGAAGTTGGGTGTTTATTTGTTCAACCGGCCAATACCCCAGCTTTCAGTTACTAATCATGTTGTGATCCTCTCATATTAGGAAAACTGTTTATCTTCCTTATCATGCCCAGAGCACATGCAGTATAATTTATTTTTGCCTTCTTAAGAGGAATTGTTTATTTTCTGAACTCACTTGAAGGAAAAATGATGCTGAGACATTCAGAGATTAGTCATCCCTACTTCCTGCTTCAGTGATACAGAGAGTAGGACAAGGATGTCAGTGAGACGAGACTGTGACTACACTGTGACGTGGTGTGGATGTCAAAACTCCTTATCAGATCTGCCGTATTAGTGCTTTATGTGTGGTACATTTTTTCACACTGTCTCTTGTCTGTCTGCCTTTAAAAAGAAAAATTTCCTCTTACCTTCAGCCTCCTGGAAAGACTTGGCAGCAGGAGAAGAAAAACAGAGAAGGAAAGTTACCCACAACGATTAGGAAACTTTTTTTTTTTATTACCAGAATGTGGGTTATCAAGAACTGACAATGTCTAATAATTAAACTACATTTTTTATTTTGACATCATATTAAAGGGATAGTTTGGATTATTTGAAGTATGAGGTATGAGGTATAAATCATTAGGCACCTGCATGGAAGCTTGCAGCAATGTACTGCAGCGACAAATGGGATGCTGGCAACCTAAAAAATCTATATCAGTCCAAGTGTAAACTATATTTAGAATATTTCCACAGCTTTACCTTGCCTTCAAACAGCCTTTTTTGATGGGAAACTACCATTACATTAGCCAAATATCGTTCTTGCCAAACCAACCAAACTCCATAGGCGAAATCAGTAATTTTACTGAGTTGCTGGTCCACTGCTTACTTGATCGGTTAGTTTGTTTGTGTTGTTATTTGACTCTGGCTTTGGTGAATCCAAACTTTTAAAACACACAAAGTCACACAATAACACAAATAACACAAACAAACTACCAAATCAAGGCAGCGGTAGATGAGCAGCTCCTGTGTTCTGCAGAGTAAAATCAGTAAATTGGCCAGTGGAGTTTGGTGGCTGAATATCAGTAAGTATCTCATACAACCCCACATTAAATAGTCTGAACTATCCAGGATTTCCTTGACTACAAAATGATGCCTCTAAAACAATAGTTTAGGCAGGGAGAACAGTTGTGGAGGGGGGAAATGCAAAGGTCAAACTGACTATATTCTTACCTTCGATACTTGTACACATCCACAACCACAGTGAGGATGTAGAGGACCAACACCACTCCACATATGATGTAGGGAATCAACCCAACTGAATCACTGCTGCCTGAAATACAGAGGAAAGTAAATTTGACAGTCATTTATCTGCAGAAATAACCAGTAAGAATTATTTCATGTCGTTTTTTTCCCATTTGATTTCTTCGAACTGTGATGCATTCTCCAAGTAATTTTGCAATCAGGTACTTTTTTTTTTTTTTTTTTTTTTTTTTTTTGTCAAATTCATTTTCCCTCAACTTGCATTGTTTGCTTAAGTTATCCATTTCCCAGAATGTCTTTTATTTTCTAAAATGACTTCCTTCCCAGATAGGTTGGGTCTCATGGATTTTTTTCCCTGCACTGCAGCTCTTTTCTCTTAAGTTTCTCTCCTTTTTTATTGTTGCATTTCCTGTATTTTAGTTAATATATCCATCGGTGCATGCTACCTGTTCCTGCATGCATACAATAGGCACTTATAATGGAATATATTGTGTAAATAAAATCAAGTTTCCCAATGTTACATACTGACACCAAAACATAACTGTTTATGCACTTAAATATTAAAGCTTCACCACAGCCTCCACAGCTGCTTTACTTTAGTTTGCAGCTTTATGTCACCTAACATCACCTCATTTAAATAAAGTTTTATAACTAGATTCAGGAACAGGACCACACCACTCTCTACCAAACTCTATCACCTGCATCTCACTAATTAAACCACCTACGCCTCCTATAAACCCAAATCACCTGTCTCGTTAATTAGTCACCTCTCTACTCCAAGTGCCTGTGCATACCTACAGGGGACGTCTAACCCTCTCCCATTTGTCTCTGTTCTCAGGTTCAACGTCATCTGTTCCAGGTTCCTCTCTCTACAGGGAGTTCATTTGTCTTCCCCTCATTCTCTCAGGTTTTCCGCCAGGAACCTCGGGGGACAAAGTACTGAAGTCTCATGCCTCGGGTTCCAAGCCCTGCAGCTCAACGACAAACCGACCCCCTTCATCCCTCACCTCAACCCCTTCATCCTTCTCCTCAACCCCTACATCCCTCAACCCCTTCATCCCTCTCTTTGACCCTTTCATCCCTCTCCTTGACCCCTATATCTCTCAAACCCTTCATCCCTCTCTGTGACCCCTACATCCCTCAACCCTTTTTCTTTATGTTGTAGCTTTACTTCACTTAATATAACCTCACTTAACTTTTCTTTACTTAGACAAAAACATCAAAACCTTAAAGTCTTATTAGCATGCCTCAAACAAAGGCACCATAAGTACAAACACATTTTCTGCTTTGCCAGCACTTCTGTAACACACTTCCTGTGAAACACTACACTGTTTCTGACAATAGACACTGTTAAAGAATGAAACATCCTGCAATCACTGGGCAAACACTGCCATTCAAAATGCAAAACAGACCTGCAACTGGGTTCACACATGTGCACAAAAACACTCAACCCCACTAATGCACCAGTCAGTGTGAGTCTTACAAATACACAAGTAGACCTCATTTACGCTGCTCACCTGTTATGAGAACTTTGCAAATATGGAGGTAGTAAGAGCGAGAGGAAGACTGACAGAAAAACAAGGACAAAAACAAAGGCAGGGACCAGGCAATAGACTGAGACATATTTAGGACAACATTAGAGCCACTTTAGTGCACCATGTCATAAACCACGGCCTGATGATGTGGGAGGCTGGACAGAGTCCAACTCAGCCTGAGTTGCCACACAGCAGCATCCATAATATGGACATTTAGAGCGGAGATGAGGTACGTCTTCAACTTTCTACACCAGACTGTTGTAATTATACATCAGTCTGTATCAGAGTACAATACACTGTAGTCCTACAGCAGGTCTACGCTTCTCAGTGAACAAAAAATAGGTATAGTGCTGTTTTAAAGTTCCTGTGTGCACTATGACAGCACAGCATGTGAAAAGAAGCTCACCGATGACATCATGTTTTTCATTTTCCACAGAACTGTCAGATGACCTCTTGGGGGTGGGAGGCAACATCTGTTCGCCCATCAACAGGAACTGGAGAATTTCAGTACAGTGTTGGAAACAACACCATCTTTTATTTAACCACTGCAATGTAATTTTACCATCATTACTTTTTGTTTCCAAATAATCAGATGCAGAGTAAAGTTAATTATTTGTCTGCATGATCAATTTATACTTATGTTAGTGCATCATACACAGATTTATTTCATACAATTGTTTTTTATTTCATGTGCATAGAGTAAGATAGTGTGTTATATAACCTTTAATTCACTGATGTTGCTCCCATTAAGCTCAATTAACTGAGTTTTAATGGGGATTTTCTCCCTTTTGACATCTGATCCATTTTCCTCCTTATTTTTTTTACATCACCTGATCATTCAGCTCTATTATTCAAACAGTTAACACCCATATTTAAATATCGGTGATACTGCACGTGTCTATTCATAAAGTTATTGTTTAATTGTAAATCCTGAAGTCTGCTCACTAGATAATACAAATATCATCTTCAGATGTGTCCAGCATCCAGAATGTATCATGTTTGGATGTGTGTACGTTTGTGAGCTTACCGCAAATCTTAAAATTGACTCACTTAAGGGCTTTTCACACTGCAGACTCTTAGCCCAGGGCCATTCTAAGAATTTTTAATTTTTTTTTTCTTTCAAATGCCATTAGCTCATCACAGGATAGAGATGCAGACAAATAGACAACACATATTGAAAGCTGAATTGGTGAAGAGTAATTTCCACTGTAGTTTTGATTTTGGTCATAAATAGTTTTGTGGCTACATTCCAAAGAAGACGTGTATGAGTTGAGCTTCTTTCTGCAGTCATAACAGAAAACAGGCTGGTCATGCCGGTTTCAAATGCCATTTAACTTCATCTCACTGCACTTAACTTGACTGTGTTTGTAGGTTTCATGTCACCTCACTTCACCTCACTTCACTTTGTAGCTTTCAGTTACTTCCTCCCTTTCACTTTATGTCCTAGCTTTGCTTTTTAGCTTTATGTCTTGTAATGTCATATTGTCTACTATAGACAAGAATTACAAATACATCACAAAAAAACACACAAAAATCACTCACAGAAACACATGCTCTGCGGCACGTTGTTTTGGTACTTACTGTAGATTTCCCTTGTTTACATTGTGACAGATTCCTGCATCAGCAGGCGAATCATTATCCAGAGACATGGATTTCACTTATGAATCAGTGCTCACAAAGTTCACTGATTCACTGACTGTTTCTGAATCATAAAGTCATGACCTGCAGCACAATGACAAGGCAGTGCATGTACAGAGGACCGGAGTAAGAGCACTATGGATGGAACATTACAGTCAAGATAAAAAAAAAAAAGAAAGATTAAACTTACCTGTGGTGGCGTTGACCTCCAGAAACACGGGTCTGGACCTCTGAGAGCCTTTCTGGTTTTGAGCTTCACACAGATACACCCCGCTGTCCTTCTGACTCGCCTTCAGGACCAGCATTTCTCCTTCAGCCTTCTTATTCAACTGTGATGAGAAGGAGAGGCGATTCCAGGGAAAAAAAGCCTCCTTATATGCACATCTTAAGCCAGGAGGAGAGAAAGTGTGTTTACAAGATATGATTTCCAGGAATTGTTAGCGAAGAGAGAATCAGTTTTGAATGAAGTGTTTCATTTCGCAAAAGGTCTGAGTTGTGTGTGGCTGGGTGAATTGTGTGTAATGTGTTGACAAAATAAACCCTGATTTCAAAATCACACCTAAGCAATTGTAAAAAACTATAAACCTGTCATTCCATGGACAAAAATCTGCTGCTGCAACAACCTGCACCTGCACTTTCCACCACATTTTTTAACCTGCTTGCATGTTTTTTTTATGGCATCAATGAGCAATAATTCCATAATAACCTTTCAACATATTGTAAATAAAGTGGTCTGAGAGAGAATTAGGCTTCTGCACCTCTGCTTGGCTCCGTTTGCAGAAAATCTGGCCTGTGAAGGTAGACTTACTCACAGGTCATCTCAGAGACCGGACGCTCCTATTGGCTGTTCTGCTAGTGCAGCTGTGCACGTTCCAGACTAAAACTACACAAATGTATCTGAAGATTGTCCACATACTTTTGGTCACATAGAGAAGATGAAAGAAATGTTTCTGAAAGATCTTACACATGTTAAAAAAAAAGTAGCTGCACAATTAAATCACAAAAGGTGAATAAAGTAAAGTGAATTCTATCGAACCTTTCCGGTGTCGACTGCGTACCAGGTGTAGAGGCTCACAGGTGGGTTGGCATCACTCGAACATGTAAACATCACAACACGTCCCTCAGAAACAGAACCAGACGTGCTCAGTGTTGCCACAGTGGATCTCGGAGCATCTGTTAAAAAACAGACAGTGATTCAACATAACGGCTCCATATCTTACAGATGTTTAATAACGAGGTTCATGAAAAGCAGAAGCTCGTTGTTAACATCAACATGTTATGTTGTCTGTGAGGGGATGCAAAAGGGGTTTGGAAGAACTGCGTACCCAGAGAGTTAAAAAGAAAGTTTAGAGATATTGACAATATATTAGTAGATTTTGTGCAGCGCATTTCATGGTGCAGATTGCAACAGACTTGTGTCACCCTCCCCTTCCAAGTGTGAAGTAGAGCCTATGGTGGCCACAAACCTTGCAAAATAATACTGAAGGGCCGTATCTAGAGCCAGTGTTTGGTTTGTTCTCTACAGTAGAAACATGGCGGGCTCCATGGAAGAGGACCTGCGCCTTCTGTGGACATAAACAGCCCATTCTAAGTTAACATGAGCACAAAAATTCTTATTTTCAGGTGATCATACACTAATTAAAACATACTTAGTGAGTATTATAATCAATGTCTGCCATATTCTCTCAATAAATCCCCATAAATCTAGTAAAAAATGAAGCAAAAAAAGTGCTGATAACAGAGTATTTCTACACTGTGATATTTTACTCAGGAAAAAAGATCTGAGTCACAAAAATAGTCCCACTGCCTGCAACAATGGCACCTTGTGTCGTGCGTGCAGCCGTATGCTTCAGTGGTACGTTACACTTCCGTCAACACCAAGTTAAGACAAGTTCAGCTCTTCAAACACTGACTGGTTAAGAAACACTTCCGTCTGTGCAAAGAAAGAAAAAAGAAAATCCCCTTCAGACAGACAAAGTCATGTTGAAACAGGTCGACCGTATTCCCAAACTGCACTCTGCTGTGTCGTCTAACACAGTCATCAGCTTAATGGGCGATAAATCAGTGTCAGTGCATTCCTCATAATGAAGCAGGAAGGAAGAAAGACGTGTGTCGGTGAGGTAATGAATGAACAAAAGCATCAGTAAAAACAATCAAGCAGTCATTAAAATCTGGGGATTATTCAGCTGTTCAGAGAGAACAAAACGAGTTACTTTCAGTGATGAACCAGGAGTAATTATTTTGTAAAAATACTTCATGCTGTGAAAGTATTTGCACAGTTCCTGTGGTTTAAACCAGTGGCTCCCAAACTTTTTTTTATCATTTGTTACTTCTTAAATCGAAACAATGTCTATTTGTGACCTTCTGTCGAAGGTTTAAACTTACAGTAAAACTGATTTCCTCTTCTCAAACGGTTTAATGTGGATAATTTTAGAAGACTGAAGAGATATATTCGTCCATGTTTTCACAAAAATTAGCAATTACTATAGAAAAAGTGTGCAAAATAAAATATTTGTGTGGCAGAATATGTTTTTGATCCTACTTAGAATCATCACATCACCGGTGGACAAAAAAGTAAAGTACCGACACTCCATAAAAGTCAAAACGCTGAAAATGATAATAGAAATGCAATTTGGTGCGGTCTGGTTTGTCCGGTTTGGCTCGGCGTTGGTGGAAAAAGCCCACTAGTTAGTTGTCACTAACACCAAGTAAAGAGTAAAGACACCAACAAAAAAAACACTTTAAAGAAGCTAAAATCTTAAAAAATGACTCAAATTATCAAAATAGTTCAATAGTTTTCAAAAGTTCAGTCTATACATTGTTTTTCAGAGAAAATGTTGCATATTATTCCTTTAAAATATCAAAATAAAAGTACTCACTGTGTGAAAATGCCCTCATGACTGAGATATTATCATCATAGATGACACTGTGAGATTATTGGTACTAATGCATCAGTGTGAAAGGAGCATTTAATTATCATATCTGCTGAGGTGGAGCAAGTTTATCTACTTTATTTATAAAGTTAGTTTAGTCCAGTGTTTCCCAACCTGGGGGTCGGGATCCTCCAGAGGGTCACAAAATCATGAGATGATTAGAAGGAGAGGAAAGAAGAAAACATCCTTCACACATGTGCTTCACACATTTGTATACTTTTTTTGCACTTCTTCTACTTTTTTGTTCATTATTAGACAATTTGACCCTTTAGGCCTTTAAGAGCTTGTTATTAATTCAGTTCGATGAACTAAATCAAAATTTAAAGGCAATTAATAACAAATAGACACATTTATATAGTCACATTTAAAACATATTTTTTAAGCATAAATAAAGTTTAGAGTTATTTGCTGTATCAGTCAAATAAATGTAGAAGAAGAAAATGTGAGAAGTTTCTAAACTCTAGCTTCTTTTACTTTTACTGCTGAGGACATTTTAAATAAACTATACAACACTTTTATTTAAACAGGTTTTGATATCAGGGCTTTTATTTCTATATGTTTCTAATTCTGCAGGGTTCATTTTCATTTAGACAAACACTCACACAGGACGTTGAGCCTCTGAGTGGCTGCAGACGGCTCAGTGCTGCCCCCTTTTGTCAGCGGGTAGGAGACAGAACAGGTGATGCTCTGGTTGTGATGGTCGGCCGAGGCGACAAAGGTCAGCGTGGACGTCATGATCATCCCTCCGTCTGCACTCTGCAGAGGAAAACACCTAAATCACTGAAATGTCCATGAAATAAAACACAGTGTGTATTTTCCCTTTGAATGTCACAAGCTGTTAAATGAAACATTGACAAAAAGCAGCCAAGAAAACAAAAAAATTAACCTGAACCTATAAAACAGGGATGAAAATTGAGACACTGTAAAATATGTGTGAATTAGTGAACAGTGGAGCAACACTTCAGCTTCTGTGTTTCAGTTTACATTAAGAATATCTCACTATAAAAATAATGCATTAGAGTTAAATGACTTTTATTATGCAGATTATTACACTCTATTGATATCAAAGTAATATTATGACTCATGTAGTGGAGATCATACCTTACATACTATTATGTTGTATTGCATATTATCTTTATCTTTAAAGCACCTAAGTAATTTAAAAGTAACTATAGCTGTAAAATTAATGTAGTAATGAAGTAGTGCTATTTTTTCTTCCTGGGGGGAGGATGATAAAGTAGTATATAACAGAAATGGTAAATTAGTAAATTATAAATAATGTAATAAAAGCAAAATCCTTGTTTGATATTAAAAAAAAAACTGTTCATCTGTTGTTTTATATGATGGGTCAAGTTTATAGTGTTTTTATACTTCAGTAGTTTATTCATCTCTTCTACATGTCCTTTTTTGATGCAAAAGCACTTTCTCAAACTTGTTGCTCAGGTAAGACTTTTTGTACATGTAGCAGATATAAAACCCTCTTCTATATATTTATTTCTTCACTGAAATTAATCAGAATTTTATATATTTTCACTTGATGTAAATCACTTATTGTTTTTGTGTCTCGTTGTGGATTCAGGTTTCTTTGGCAGACATGTGGGTAGAAGCTCAGGCTGTTGTCTTAGCGCCCCCTATTGGTTATACACAGGGTTGGCAAAATGTATTCCAATACAGTTACTAATTACCTCTTAAAGAATGTAATCAGTAATCACTATTGATTACTTTCACTTACTCCTTTGCAAAAGATTTCAGCTTCTTAAATGTGAATATTTTCTTGTTTCTTTACTTCTCTCTTGACAATAAACTGAATATTTTTGAGTTGTGGACAAAACAAGACATTTGAGGATGTCGTCCTGAGCGTCGATCAACATTTTTCAACATTTTCTGACATTTCATGGACCAAACAACTAATCCATTAATAGGGAAAATAATCAACTGACTAATCAGTGCTGAAAATAATAGGTAGTTGCAGCCCTACAAGCACTAGGCTAAACAATGTCTCCATATTTTATATTGAGGTAATCCAGAAGTAACAGAAAGTATTCAAGTTATGTAACGTGACTACTTTTTTTTAAGTAACCCTCCCGCCTGTGTGTGTCCACTGCTGTGAGTGAGTGAATAAGCGGTTCATCACCTGATGCATTTGTGTCTCCTCCTGCCTGGAGGTGTGTTGGGGGAGCCAGGTGATGGAGGGCGGCAGGGTGGAGCAGGAAACTGGGACCGAACACTGCAGCCTCACCTGGTCTCCCACCGACAGCTGACTCACAGAGGTCAGCAGGGGAGGAGACGGGCCTGTCGGTGAGGAGACACAAACACGGGGAGAACAAAGGTGGGTTTTTACACATCCAGCAGAAAATTCAAAGAATATTACAAACACAGTCACTTCATCCATTCATACCTGGTTGAACAGTAATGTTGACTCCTTTCGTGAAAGTGAACCTGAGATCTTCTGTACAGTCCAGCCTAAAGAAGTACACATCACTGTAGCCCTGTGGGAAACTGTGGAACGTTGTGGTGCAGTTCTTCCCCGTCAAGTCCCCGATTATCTCCCCCTGAATTGGTGCAAAACTTTAATTTAAATTACTGTGAAGTCCAGAAGTTTTCAGAAGATACCAAATATGCTCGGTTTTGAAGAAACGGGTGTAAAATGATGCAAATGACACCTCGAATGATGGACCAGAGTTTCCCGAACTTTCTTTCTGGGGACTCACTTGTTCAAAATGACAAACCATCACAACCAAAATTCATAATAAGCCTTATCAAGAGTTAATTTATGCATAAATTAACATTCATAACCATTTTTACTGACATTTCTGCATCACCTCATATTATCTCGACATGTTACTGAACACATTAAATACTTTATAAATGAGAAATAAATACATTTAGGAAATCTCATTGTCTTTATTCCCTCTCATCCCTCTCTCAACAATATATACATTTCAAATTAATTATAAAAGGCATACTGCAGATATAAAACTGATATTTCCAGAAATTTTTCTATAGTCTTTAATTTATTTGGTGACCATAAGTGTGTTTTCATTAGTTTATGATCACCTGAAAATTTAAAAAAAGAAGTGTTCATTCATTACAGTTCCACAGTACTGTGCCTGCTTGTCACACATTGTGAACATTTAATATCACAAAACTAGTAAAATCAAGTGAACCTCGAAGAGAAAGATGAGAGAGAAAAAAATCCTTTGTTATTTTTGACTCAAGACCTTCTCCTTCTTCTTTTTTCTGGTGAAATGTTGGACACTTTTACTGCCTCTGTCTTGTAAAAATCTCAGAATGAAACAATTTGAACTAAAATCAAAACTTGTGAAGTCAGATCACAAGTAGACTTTTCTTAATTTTAAGAGGCCACAAGCAAAAAATGTTGTTTACCACTAATTAAATGTTTTATGTCCTGCTTCTCCTCTCATTTTTCTTTGATTTAACCCCGTGCACTTTTTTTTTGTTCCTTTTCTTAGACGGTGGCTGCTTATGAATGATTTGGATAGTATATTATTATGTTACAAAAGACAGTAGCTGTGTTTGCTCTGTCAACTTTCTCCTTTTCCCTTTAAAACAACATACAGAGCCCAGCAGTGAGGTTCCAGAGGTGAAACTCCTGTTCATGTTCTGAATATATGATTTAGATTATTAGACATAATTTCATAATTTCTATGATTGTCAAACGATGGTCCATGCTTCTGTGGAAGTCATAAGGCCGTGTGATGAGAAAGCTGAAACCTCCTGCAGGAACTGATGCTCAGTTTCTATGGGAACACAGCTGAGAGCATCCTGACTAACTGCGCCACCTTGTGGCGTGGCGGCTCCACAGTCGCTGAGCGGAGGGATCTGCATCGGGTGGTGAAGAGCTGCAGCCTCCATCACAGCCCTCCCTGCCCCAACACACACACAACAGACCACAAGAACTGTGAGCACGCCCACGCAGACACACTGTCACACAGCAAGGACCTCGAAACACACACACACACACACACACACACACACACACGCACACACACGCACACACACACACACACACACACACACACACACACACACACACACACACACACACACACACACACACACACACACCCCTCAGTCTGAGACTGCAGACACAAGTGTAAATAGTACTTCATGCATCTATTTATTAATTTTTCACACATTACTTCTAAATAACCTGCAAAATGTGAAGAATCTGCACAACGTACATAACCTTTAATCTATTTTAAAGCTGCTATTACTGGTGTTTGTCTTTTGTTTTATATTTTAATTTGTTTATTTTTCTGATTCATGGAGAGAAGCCATTCATAATTTCAAACAATAAATATAAAAACAAAGAAAGTGACAACCCACCTGTATAGTGTTGGTTTGAGGACTCTTTGCCTGGAGGACAAAAGGACCTGCAAGGCTTCCTTTCCTCCAAATGCCGCCATCTGTGCAGTTCTGGACAAACTGTTCGTGACTCTTGGGGACCACGAAACGACATGGCACCGTGATGCAGGAGCCACTGATACCCACGATGCTTTGGGGCAGCATCAAATCCCAGGTTTGACAAAAGACGCCTAGAGGAGCAAAATGCAAGACTTTAAAACACAAATCAATTTACACAATACAAATACTTCCATCAACAGTTTTCCTCCTTATTCTTTCAACTTCATTTTAATAGTTGAAGACAGGGGTCTGCAGCCTGCAAAAAAAATGTTTGCCCCCCACCCCCCAAAAAAGATCTGTCTGGAGCTGCAAACAAATTCTCTCTGTTCCATGTTTTTTGTTTTTTGCCAAAGTCACCGAAGACCCCCAGTTTAAAATAAGACATTCCTGGGAAAATTTTCTGTGTTACAGCAGCAAAGTCAATAGCAAATATAAAAAAAGAAGCATCAGTAAAAACAGATACAAGCAATAAAAACAGAAACAGATTCAACTGCTGAGTTTACACCAGTGCAAACTGAACGATAATACAAACGATTGCTCGATTTTTTCTCCCTGACTAATAAGGAAGCTTTGATTTGACAAACAGACAAAAAAAAAAACTAAACTTCCACCTTTAGAAATATCTGTCATGTGAAATCAGGGAAATACTGACCTTGCAACAGAGCGATGAGCAAAGCAAAACCCACCAGACCAACACCCATCTCTGCTGGACGAGACGAAGAGTTTAAATCCAGGATGAAGAAAAGGACGTTTACAGTAAAACAAAGAGAGAGAAGGATAAAAGAAAAGACTAACATTGTTACTGAAATGTGAAAAAAATAGCAGTGAATTTACTCAGACAATTGTTCAAAGAGAGATACGTTCTGAGAAGGTTTGTGTTTCGCCCTGCAACCAATGCAAACTTTAAAAAATGAAAAACTAAAGTCATAATGAGACACAAAACAGCAACACAATGTCCCGCGAAAACACAAATCATCTAAAAGATTAAAGTTTGGTCATAAAGTTTAACAAATAACAATTTAGAAAAGAACAAATTCCAATTTTTACTGGTACAAAAAAGTACAAAAACAGTGGCACACACACACACACACACACACACACACACACACACACACACACACACACACACACACACACACACACACACACACATTTATAATGTATGTTTACCTGTCAAGTGATCACAAGCAGCTCATCCAAAGCAGATTTCTCTGTGCAGTGAAAGAGGAATGAATATTTAAATGAGGAAGTGACGAAGACTTTGTGCCTGTAGTGAAATCATGACTTTGGGTGTCGTTAGAAAACTTATGTCAGTTTGTCAATCAAGTGGAAATGGACGTATTCTGCAATGGACAGGAAGGATTCAGAGCCTGATGATGATGATGATGTGAGGACTAGAATGCTAATATCTGTTAACTAAACACAAAGTGTGACTGCGAGTAAAACAGTTTGGTCAAAAACAGTGCTGAACAAGAGGAAAGTTTGACTTCATGATGGTCCACGAGCAAAAATCAGTCAGTAAGAGACGTCTTCAAGGTCCAGTGAATTTTTCTGAAATAAGAAATAAGATAAGACAGGACTTTACTAATCCTGAAGGAAATTCTTGTGCCAGATTGTTCCAACATTACAGTAACACAACAAAAACAACAATAACAGAACATAAAAGATTATTATTTTGAGCTCAGTCCGAATGTTATCTGATATTTAATTATATATATGTTTAATATCTAGGCCTTTATGTTTTTATGTTTCATAGAGGTGTGTAATGCTGTTAGAAAACATGCAACATGTTGCCTTGGAAATAAAGTTTTGATTGACGGGGAAAGAAACACTTTTGGTATGAACACATTTTTATGTTTGTTTAGTGAAGATTAATTGATTGTTTTTTATTAACAATGACTGATTAAGGGCCATGCTTACAATTTGCAACCCTATTTTATTTATTTGATTTTCTTTCTCAAAAAAAGTTATCATACAATGACTATAAGTGTTTGAACTGTATGTTCACATGTGCAAGTGAACGCAGTATAGAGAAATGTGGTTGTACCTTGTATGTCCAAAACTGTTACTTTTCAGGAAATTTAAAAAAAGTGAATTCTGCTTAGTCAAATATAGCATCACTTTTTAATTCTTGTTGAAGCTGCTGAATTATGAAAAATAAATAGTGTCAAGAGATACAAGTTTTGCCTCTGACAGAGATGATTGTGTGATGTAGAAAATAATGTTACAGTAATCTAAACTTTAATCTAATCTATAAATTCAAATTTTAAACCCACAACAGCAACCTTGTTTTGCAATATTTTCTGTTATGTTCTTTTTGTGTGATATTTGAATTTTTATTTTATTTTATTTTATTTACTTTTTAGTCCTCTTTTCCCCCTCTTGTTGTGGTGTTTCTATTTAGGTTTCAACATCTGAGGAACATCTTCTCTGTTCAGCCACTAGAGGGCAGCACAAACATGAGACTCACTCAGCAGTAACACACGTCTGCACGCACGCACACACACACACACACACACACACACACACAGCAGCATTAAAACACACTGACTGTTGTTGTTTGTAACCTCAACCAAATGTCTGCACTCACAGTTTAAACACGTTTCTCAGTTCATTTTTTCAGATCTCTTCACACAATCAGCACAACAGAAATTCTCTGATTTCCTTAAATGTGAATATTTTCTGGTTTCTTTCCTCCCCTCTTACAACGAACTGAATATTTTGGAATTGTGGACAAAACAAGACAATTGAGGACGTCACCTTCAGCTTTGATCAATATGTTTCACCATTTTATGACATTTCATGCATGAAAAATACTGAAGTTACCATTTGTTTGACTTGAAATAGTTTCTGCCACAACACTTTACTAAGACACTTTAAACTGTCGCAGTCAGGAGAATTTTTTTTTTACTAATTTTGCAGTTAAAAGGCTGCTGTTTTTAAAATTTAGTTCAAAATATCACATTAATAAGCTGTTTGATGAGGAAACATAATAAATACTCCAGAAGAAAGCCATGTGCTCACCTGTCAGCTTATGTTTCCACAGGAAGTAGATTGGTTTGGATTTCAAAACAAAAGTTAACTCTGACTTGTGGACTAAGGCCACAAAAGTGCAGGACAGGTGCATTTAGATTAAAAAAAATAAAAATCATATAAATGACGAGTAAACAAAAAATATAGTTTTAGCGTGATGTAAAGTAATATTTCTATGAAACAATTTAAAGTGAAATAATTTCAGGATATAATTTTATTAACTGATTTCACATATCTGAACATTGAGACGACAGTTTGGACCTATAAACTTCTTCATAAATGTTTAATATCACTGTGTGTATATTTACATATCAAGAATCATTTGAATTTTTTTTACATAAATCCAAAATTTCACTGCCGAGACTCTGCATGTAGTTGCAGAAACACTCACACAAGTACTTAAGTCCATTGGAGGCATATTACAACAGTTGAGAATCATTTTCATGTAAGAGACGTTCCATTTTTGGTGAAATCTTGGGTTTTGCAAACATTTTGTGTGGGTGGTGTCTTTAGGTCACTGAGGCGTGAGACATGCAGTGAAGTAACAAAAATGTTGTCAGTTTTTTTGCGTGAAAAAGGGGATTTTAGTTGCATCAGTGCATTTTGGAAGTGAGATTTGGACTGAAAGAGAACTGAAAAAGTGAACTCAGGGTAGAGAAATGTGGTACAACAATTCTTAAAAAAACAAATGAACTCAACCCTTAACACAATCTTACAGCAATCTAAACTTTCTCACAGTAAACACATTCCATACTGAAAAGTTTTATATTTATACTACTTTGGATTCAACCAAAATCTTTAAAAAAAAACTAGATGTAATGCAATGTAAAATGTGCACTAAACATTTGTGTACACATGTGAAGAACTGTGGTCTTTTCTTGTGTTTAAAGGGAATCTGAACAGCATCCTGTTTTGGCTTCTTTCTGTCTTGATGATGATATTTCTGTCGTGACCTTTTGCCGCATCAGGAGGTCACGGGCCTGTTCAGAGTGACCCGATTGGCCGAGTGGACAATGCAAGAAGGAAGTGAGTCAATATTGTCACATTTCTCAAAGACACGGGAAAAAGAGAGGGAAGAATAAACAAAGTAGTTACACACGATAAAACTGTTTTTTCTGGAGCTTCATGTCCTGAACTCTGGTTTCTATTTTTTGATGTAATGAGGGCTCATAAAGAGTAAATAAATTAATTCTTTCCTGATAATCCTCCCCCACCAGTGGCTCTGCGACCCCCCAGGGGGACCCGCCCCCTTGTTTGGGAACCACTGAGACAGAACTTTATTAATCCCCAGGGACATTCTTTTACCAGATTGCTCCAAAATTACAGTAGTACAAGAAAAACAACAATAGAGCATCAGATAATATAAATAGGAGTAAATTCAATAGAAGTAAGATGAGTTAAATACAAATGTAAGCTAAACAGACAAAGTAGTAACGCAGTGACTGAAACAGATACTGGGCCTCATGCAAAACTATTTTTGTATTCTTATCTTAAATTTCTATTTTTCATACAAAGGGCTCGTATGAACAGGCCACTTCAGCTTCAACAAACGCTGCTAACCTCAGATAAAAGTGTGTGAATTATCCACCTGTGTGTAAACACTTCCTGCTCCACATGTCAGGAAGTGTTCATTCATGAAAATGGCATCAAAGAGAAAAAAGAAGAACTTGAGTTTGGAGTTTGACGTCCTGCTTTCAAAGATCCACGAAGGAAAATCTGTCAGCAGTGGAATTAAAAGACCCGCTGAAGCAAAGAAACGGGAAAAGCGAGTGATGTGATGTGATGTACCTGAGGGTTGGACTGTCACTGAAATAAAGGAGAAGTGTCTCAATATGAGAATGACTTCAGAGAAAAAAACAAAATGCACCACAGCCGCAGTAAGAAGGGATCTATAACTGCAGTGAGAGGAGAGAAGTAAGGGGAAGTTTTCATCATGGAGACAGAGGACAGAATAAGTGAGGATGTTCGCCTGGACAGAGACGTTATAAACCTGAATGTGCAGATATACACCTGACACACTGAATGAGAAAGAATAAGAGGCTTTTTATGTGAATTTATAGTTATTATTTGAAATGTAGTCAAACAGGATTGTGTCAGCATAATTATGAAGTATAATTCATTTTCAAACTCAAAATGTCTTCACAAGAATTAAATATTCAGTCATTAGTGAAAAACTTACAAAAAAAATACAAGAGATCTGTTTGTACAAGTGGTTCTTGCATGAGGCCCGTTGAGACGTGATAAAAAAAAGTTATATTGCACCAGATAATGATCTTGTAAAATAGATCCTACATCATAACGGGAATTCCTGGTAAAATAGAGGTAAATTAAGTTCCTTGCAAACAGCTGAATTTGGATGAAAAATACAGTTTGATAATGAAGCTTTTTAAGCAAATACTTTTACTATATAAATATATATTACTTCCTCTCAGAGAACTGAGTTGCATCACCAGTTCAGTCACTCTTGTGGTTTTCTTTCTTTTTTGTTTTTACATCCTATTACAGGAAGCCCTCATACTGAGAGAAAGTAGAAGGAAACTGTTAACCATAAACAACTTTATGATGTGTAGAAACATAAAATGAAGGTGCAATCAAGTTTAGATCGCTTTTACTTAAAAAAAAATCTGCATCTGCATCCCAGAATTCAGTGTTTATAAAAAGAAAAAACATGCACCAGGACGGATCTTTTGGAAGAGTTTTCACTGTGGAATAATAAAGATTACAGGATTATCTGAAGCGACCAACACGCGGTCATCGACCCTCTTCAGAGGAATCTGAGTGTCCGAGGAAGGGGAAAGTAATAACTGCCTGGTGAATGCATGACACGCATCCACTCTGTTTATGCATCTGTGTGTGTGTGTGTGTGTGTGTGTGTGTGTGTGTGTCCAAAAGAGGCTGTGGCTGTGTGAAATAAAAGAGAAGCAGGCAGAGAGGAAGACAGAGGCAGACACACATGACCTAAAAAGAGAAAGAGGAAGGGTCTATATTTATGTGTGTGTGTGTGTGTGGAGAGAGGGGACGCACAGACACACGTCTAGCTTTTAGCAATAAAACCACTTGAAGTCACTGTGCATAAACACACACACACACACATGCACACACACACAGATCATGAAGACGCGTCCTCACTGCTGCCTCTGACCACTGCGCCTGAAGCAGCTGACCTCAGCGCCGTAAATAAACATCTGCAGGTAAGAAATCAGGATTTGTTTTTGTTAAACATTCAGTGGTAATATTTAATTCATACTTTTATTTTATTTATGTTTCACATTTTTGCCTAAAAATGTCACAGCAGTGTAGTTTTGATAAGTTTGAGTTTTTGCTTTGGAACCTGAAGGCATCACTTGCATCAAGGTGGTGAATTTGAAGGTCAAAAATGTCCAATTTTTGGCTCTGTGTAACTGTCACAAGATCATTTAAATGATTATATTGTCAACTAGCAGTTATATGTAGCCTAAAGACCTCCCAAAAACTTTCACTTTTCAATCAAATTTTGCCCAGTTTTAACTTCAACAATAACTGGTGCTTACTGAGAAGCCAAATAAAGTTTAAATGGTATTTTTCAACCAGGGGCCTCATTACACTCATTACAGAAACATTAAGGTCTAAAATTTGATCTTGTCTTAGTTTAAGATGATATTTAGCATTTTTGGTATAATATCTTGTCCTAACTGTATGCAATGTGAGTAAGCATCAGTGACAACATGCTTTGTTCTCTGTGACAGTATACAAACTGGCGCTGAGTGATGCGCCGCTCTGAGCCGAACTTTTGTTGCTTGAACCGTTTGGTGCTGCACAGCGGCTGATCCCAGTGGCTGCGGAAGCGCAGGAAGGGGCGCAAGACAAGCATAGCATTACAATTTGACAATAACAAGCGAGGACAAGTCCTCCACTGTAAGCTGATCAGCTGTTTTCCTGAAAACAAAAGCCCACTGCTCTGAAAACACACACGCTAAAGTTGGAGTTCAGTCACTGCCTGCCATCTGCCCACCAGACTCCATTAATATTGGAGTCAGTTTTACTGTTTTAAGCGTCTACTCCTTCAACAAGATTAGTGATGATCTGTTACCATCATTAACAGACACCAAATTCATTTGGTGAACATTCGGCATTAATTTTAACTCTAATTAATGTGAAATGGGCAAACTAAAGCAGTTATTAGAAAACAGAGTTCAAAACTATGAAAGTCTAAAGGTCAAAGGCACTAATTCTAAAAAAAACTGCACTAATTCAAGCTGAGGGTTTTTTTCTGCACAAACAGTGAGAAGCTGTGAGCTTTTCAGAGAAAAATCTGCGGCTTGTTTGTGAAAAAGTGCAGGAAGTCTTTATTAAGCTCAGGTTGTTTCTTCTTTCAACCACCAGAAAGACTGAAGCTGCTGTGATGTTGCACACCGCTCAGGGTTCTTCAGCATTTTACTTATGACATTTTACTTCTAATTCTTTTTGCTTTTCCATATTTATCTTGTTGGAAATCAGTGGGAGAGATCTGAAATGGTGATTGTCATGTTTGATCAGATAAGTTTTCATGACCGTGCAGTTTCGTATGAATGTTGTTCTAATGCAGCTCACACAGCGGGTGGTGGTTTGTGGTTTTTCTGGCTAATAAACATTTTTCTTCTCTGGTATTTTTCCTCTGAACAAGCCTGACAGAGTGTCTCTGTGACAATTTTAAACAGTTATATTAACAAAAAGTCCACAACAACAACGACAACAAAGTGAATCAGTCTACTTCCACTTGTCATTCATTACAACTGTCATTGTTTGCTGGGACAAAATCCCAAATGCGTGGTAGTTCTTCCCTGGAAAAATGCTCTGGTTGACAGGAAATGATGCGTAAACACTGAGTGACAGCGATTTGTCGTACAGAAGAAGAACTGGGGGAGTTTTCTGCATCAAAAAGAACCAGCGTTCACTGATTATTGAAACATGGATCACTTGTACATTACATCAGCCGTTTTTGTAGCGACCTCTCTATTTGTGTGTATGGATTTATTGTATGTACAGTGTTTATTCTGATGCTGATATGGAAAATATATCCTCAGCTTTAAGATTATATCTCTCTTCTTATTGCTGCGGTCATTGATTAGATGGTTGATTTATTTCTCAGTGAAATGTCAGAAAATTATGAAAAATGTTGATCAAAGCTCAAGATGACGTCCTCAAATGTTTTGTTTTGTCCAGAACTCAAAAAAATCAATCTCTGAAATCAGAGAATTTGTATATATATATATATATATATATATATATATATATATATATAATTTAAAAAAAGGACTAAAAATGCTTAATTAATCCTTGAAAATATAGGTCCAAATATGTTTGGACCTATATTTTCAAGTCTTTCCTGAAATGATTATTTTCATTATTCATTAATCTGTCGATCATTTTCAGTATTAATCAATTAGCTGTTTGGTCAATTAAATGTCAGAAAATGGTGAAAAAGTGTAGTAAAAAAGTGAAAACACCACTTCATATTCACTTTTAAGAAGTTGAAATCAGAGAAGTTTGACTACTTTTTTCTTAATAAATGACCCACAATGATTAATTAGTTATCAAAATTGATGACTTTTGGAAAAAGACACCGTTTTAACATTCTGAAATGTATATTTTGGTGCTTTGTGCACCACAAGCTGAGTGCCATTTAGTCTATTAGACTGGAGAGAAGACAAAGATTTCTACAGATGATATCTCCAAAACTCTGCAACTCACAGCAAAAACAACAACAACCTTTAATTAAAACTCACTTAAGTCTGAATGAAAACAAGTCAGCGTGACAGACAGAAGAAGGAAGCCAACATGTTTCATGTCTGAGCTGCAGCTGCTGCTTCAGACTGATGACAAGTGATGAGTCGGACAATCACACAGGCTGCAACCAAACTGCAGTTTGGAGCAAACAAAGACTAATAATAACTCAGCGTTCATTAGATCATGCAGAACAACATCCTGCTTCAGTGTTGATCTATTTCCAGCTGCTGTGGAGTGGATTATTATAATTAATCTTTTCATCTATAGACACTATACGATCAGAGTTTTGTTTCCGTCTCAGGAATATGGATGGTGATAAAAAAAAAAGTTAGTCACCATGGTTGTGAACACAGTGGGTCACGTAACTGAAATTGGAAACACCTGCAGCTAATCGAAGCTGAAGGAACAGTCAGCTGAGATCATCTTTTCATCTCACATCTTGAGAATTCAAAGTTTGTGGTTGTAGTTTCACGCTGGTAAACCACATCACGTCAAAGGAAAGTCTTTGATCATACATACATACATACATTTAGATTTTGAGAGATTTTCCCAATTTTAAGAAAAATTCCCCCAAAAGTATTAGACTGAGACGATCAACATGAAGTCTTCTTTTCGTGCTCTATAGTCCCAATTTTTTAAAAAAAGAGCAAAGCTGAACATCTTTGAATGGAGTTGCATTTGAAACTTCTTGCACTGAACGTGTGCAGCAGTTAGATTAACAGTTAGATTAGCAGACTGGCATGACAGAAAACTTTCCGTTTACCTCCCTGAAACTTAAAGATGGTTTTCTGCAGAAAGATAAGCCACTCAGTGCATAAACATTGATTGCAGAACCAAAACATCTGCAGAGAAAACATTCACGTATATGTACGTATAGTCTTATTTATTTATTAATTCTGTCCAAATTTATTGTGTTATGTTGTAAGAGATTTCATAAATCCTGCATTGTCATGTCATGTCACAGTGGTTTTTTTTTGGGTTCATCACATTTGGGGCCATGCGGTGCCATCGATGCCCTCACTAACACCACGCACTTCCGAGGCTGAGGGACGCCGTACAGTTGCTGCACTTCTTCTTCATTTCCCTTTTTTGAGGGCAGCGGCCTTCCTTCTGTAATCTGCAGAAACCAACTCTGTTCTTGTCAGCTGAACTTCTTTCTTTTCTCCTCAAGCTCAGCTGCATTTGCTGCCGCTGGTAAGGTCACTTTTACCGGACTTTATGAATATCCTTTTGTCCTTGAGTTTCCAACTTTCTGTCTCGTTTGGCCAAATGGCGGCTTATCTTCCATCTTTGTTCCCTGCGCCGCACTTCATTGTCTAAGCTGTGGTGAAGGTTTTTCATTGCTTTGATGCTGAAAGTCGCTCAGTTGTCTCAGCTGCAACAGACATAACAGGATATATTAGATGGTATTTTTAATATTTCTTACACTTGTTTTTATTATCAATTATTTTTTCAATTAATAGATTAATTGTTTGGTTCAAGAAATGTCAGAAAGTGGTGAAAAATGTTGATTAAAGCTCAGTCTTTTTTCATCCACAATGCAAAGAAAACAAAATATTTGCATTTAAGAAGCTGAAATCAGAGAATTTTGACTTTTATTTTTTAAAAATATGACTCAAAATGATTAATCAATTATCAAAATAGATGTGATAGTTGATTATAAATAGATTTGTTGCAGCTTTAAGTGTTTATTAGTGCGTCCTGCTTCACCAGAGGCCATGATGTGCGTGGTAGTATATCACTCTTTATTTCAAGAATCTGCGATCTTTTTAATCTGTAACTGTAATCTGTAATCCATTACTCCCAAAGCCTGACACTGACATACAAACACACAGACAGAACCCTGTGCAGGTTCTCAGACGCTGAAGCGCGATGACTCAGTCGGGTACTTCTGACACACGCGTCCATTCATACGTCCACAGAGTCTATTTTCATAACATCATATGAAGATTGAGGCGTGTGATCAGAAAACTTTACTCGGCTAAGAGACACTGAGACCCTTTTTTTTAAAGCTTGTGACTCTTACACTCTTTTTCCTTGATCACAACTGTCGGGCAGTGGAATTTGTTTTTTTCTTTTGTGTCACTGTTCAAGAAGAAGTCTTGGGTCTGGTGGTGGAAGTAAAACCAAAAGTAAACCAGCCTCTAAAGTACAGAGTGTCCTTGGTCGACCATGAACCAGTTTTAGTCTCCTTATAGCTGTGATGAACTTTTTCCATGATCCAATGACACACAGGAAATTAATTACGTTCAGATACTCGTGTGTCCTGATTGGTCATCTCATCACACTGAATTTGTCTGCAAAAAGACAAATAAATGAATTCTTGTTTTGTTTTTTGCTTCTATGATTTTCAGTGTTCTACTGTACAATAATACTACAAGGTACGAGTGTTTGCCCTCTGGTTTGAAGTCAGAACTGCTTCACCAAATGATCCATATATACCATATGTCTGTCCAAAGCTCTCATATGAAAGGTGTATATAGTGTATACAGTCTTGAGTGTAGTTAGCTGTTAGTTTAAATGCAAATAAGTAAAACTGCTCACAAACTGTACTTTAATACGGACTTAAAATAGTCCTCTCTGATCATCGTATGTCAGGTCATCTTTTTACATTTTCTTGCAGTTTATCAAAGTAAAATGTTGGGTAACGTTTTGATTTTCTTGTATTCTCTGTTTTACAGCCACACGATGTCTCCGAATGACTCTCTTCAGATTGCCAAGATGTCCAAGAATGACCAGGCGACAACTGTGGACGTCGACGCCATCATGGACAACGTCTCCATCGTCCTCTACACGCTGACCGTCGTGCTCGGCATCACAGGGAACTCCATGGTGATCTGGGTGGCTGGATTCAAGCTCAAGGTGAATATACAGCGTGGACAACAGCTCTTCAGAGGAGGGTTCAAGTGAACTGAAAGTTCACTGTAAAATAAATCTTGGCAGTACTTTCTTTTTCTTTCTAATTCTCACTTCTGTTTCTATCTACACAAGAATAAAAAAGTTCCCCTTTTTTTTTCTTCTTTTCTCATTTTCTCTTTTCGTTTTTCTTCTCCTTTTCTTCCTCCTCAGCCGAAGGTCACCAATGTGTGGCTGGTGAACCTGGCCGTCGCGGACCTGATCTTCTGCTTCACGCGAGTCTTCTCCCTCACTAAGAAGCTCTTCTTTGACCACTGGCCCTTCGGCGTCTTCCTCTGCAAGTTCAACGGCTTCTTCAAATACGCCAACATGTTCTGCTCTGTGTTTCTGCTGGCCGTCATCAGTCTGGACCGAGCGCTTTGCGTCTGGCAGCCCGTCTTCGCCAAGCGACGACGCACCCTGTTCGCCGCGAGGGTGGTGGCTGTGTGCGTCTGGGTCGTTGCGATCATCTTCAGCACGCCGTACTTCGTCTACCGCCAAGTATACTTGAAGAACAACCTGACTAAGTGCTCTGTGGATGTGAAGGAGGCGGCGCAGGGGGTCAACAGCGCCAAACTGGCTCTCTACTCCATCCGCTTCCTGTGTGGCTTCATGTTGCCTTTCATCGTCATCCTCATCTGCTACATCCTGGCCGGGATTGGCATCCGACGCACCCGCCTGTCAGGAAAGTCCCGCCCCCTTCGTATACTAGCATCATTAGTCATTGCGTTCTTCCTGTGCTGGGCGCCGTACCACTGCCTCCTGCTGGTGAAGATGGTGGATAGCAAGAACCCGGTGGTGAAGATCTGGCACCCCCTGGCGTCGGGCGTCGCCTACTTCAACAGCTGTGTGAACCCGCTGTTGTACTTCTGCATGGGGCTGGAGGTGCGGGGGCGGTTCAGGCAGAGTCTGGCGGGGGTGTACAAGAGAGCGCTGGCGGACGATGTGGACGGACAGACGACGCAGTCCAACGAACGCTCTCTGGATGACAGCAGCGGGTCGAAACACAGCACTGTTGTGGCGGCAGGACGGAGTCAGACAGCAAATGTCTGAGTGTCTCGCCCAGAGTTTCCTGAACAAATCTTTGAGTATTAAAGGGCCATGCTGGTGTTTTTTTAATGCTTAACCCATTAAAATCACAGTGAAATGAATAGATGGCTCAAAAGTTGGAATGGTTAAACAATACAGAGAGATAAGGAGCTGTGGGGAACCGTTGGACTCCACCTGCACCTCCCTCACCTGAAAATAACAAACATATTAATGTATATTTGGTATATAATAAGAGATACATAAAGAATTAAAAGACAAGACAAGAAAATGACTTCACTGTCTTTAACTAGTACTGAGAAAGTTCTGAAACATGCAAGTTAGCAGCTTGGTGGAACCTGTTACTACTTGTTGAAATGTAAATTAATGCAATACAGAATGCAATGATTTGCAAATTCATTATAATTATTATTATAATATTATAATTTTTGACTTGTATCCAGTTGAGTACGGAACAAAGACAAGATATTTAATGTTCCAACTCATAAACTTTATTGTTTTTTTGGGGGTAAATATGCATTCATTCTGAACTTGATGGCTGCAAAAAGTCTGGACAGCGGCAACAAAAGAATTATAAAGTTTGTGTCTTTTTCCATCAATTTAAAGATAAACTTTTGCGATTATTTCAGGAACTGTGTCAGAAATTTGGAAAGATTTGAAATTTGCCTGAGATGAATAATCCATCGCAGTCACATCACAAATATCGAGATGCTGTCTTTACTTTTGGGCAAAAGTTATATTTTGATCATATGGTGGTGCGGATGTGAGCGCAGACTGGCTTTAAAACTTCCTGGTGTGTTCAAAGACAATCTGACATCAGTCACCTGACGAACAGCGACAGCATTCATAGGATCCTTTTCATGGTGTCTTTGGCCATGTTTCCATCAACATATTTTTATGTGCATTTTGAAAAATTGTATTAAAAAAGGTTGATGGAAATGTGCAAAATCTGAAAAAAAACAAAAACATCCTCAATTTTACAAAAAAAAAGAAGTTTTATGCTTGCTTGAGGTGATTTGTATTTGATTTTTTGCCCCCAACTAGTTCTAATGTAGTGAACATTTAACTCACACGACTTATCAGCTGTTTGTGGAACACAGATCTGATGGGACCTTCTTCACATTAATACATGAAACTAACAAATGTCTGATTTTCTACGTTGTTTTTCACTGTTTTGACATGACTGGTGCTCTTTTAATCATGCCATCTTTCACCCTCTTCTCCTGCAATGGTGTAATGTTTTTTTTTTTTGACTAAAGAATTGGTGCCCCCTACTGCTTACCTTTGTGAACCAACTCTTAATAATTGCTTGACGGCAGATGGAAGCAAGCATTCATCATTCAGTTGGGTGGAAACACGACTATTTTCTGCTTACTGTTTGTCGCCGTGTAATTTAGCTCATCAAAACAGTCTCAGTTTCTGCAGGAAACAAAGTGTTTAGACATTTACACTTATGGGCAAAGACATGCAAAACCACTGGTGTGGTCCTTCAGGAACTGAGACTGTCGTTGTTTCTCATGTACAGTAGTTGTTTAGTATTATCTCCCTCAGACTGCTTTAAATTCTTGTTGCTCCATTTAAAATATTGCACTTATCCACAAATGAGTAAGTTGCCAGGTGTTTTTTCAGTGTGGTTTTGTTGAACTGCAGAGAGAATCTGTTCTATATGTCTTTATTTGTCCAAATTACCGACCTCACAGTGAACAGGCTCATTGGATAAATGTTAACATGACATTGACGAACTGAGTGGTCAGATTCGCATTTTCCTGGAAAAAGCTGTGTTTTGCTGCATGTGATTGAAGTCAGAGAAGAAAAGTGGAACTGTGGTAAGTCTGGAAGGACAGGAGAGGGAAGTGAGACTATTTTAAAGGAAAGACAGTTCTGACTGTAGTCATGACACTGTCTGGCGTTCAGGGGTCACACTGAAGGGCAGAAGAATCGAAACTATACAGTAACTCTAATGCATTTTAAATAGACTGTCACGTATTTTCATTATCCAGCATCAGAGTTGCTTGAAAGGGGTGTGGTGAGCTGTGAGTGTGACTGTAACCTCAGTGCAGAAGTGGGCAGAGAATTTATGGGTTTTACAGGAAGGAACATGCAAATGGATAATAAAATCATGGCGAGAAACTGGGCAGCCAGCACAATGACAGTCAGTTCTCAGCAACCAGCTCATAAAACACATCTGTACTCACTGTGCAGATTACTTACATTACTTGTCTGTCTGTGTGATCAGACTGTTTATCTTTTTCTTTATGTTTTATTGTGTTCTGCTGTGAACTGTTGCAGCAGCGTCATGTTGAATGTCATGGATAGAAGCTCACCGTGTTACACTTCCTGTCACTGAAGTGATGGATAATAAGCTTAGTTCTACTGTTTTTTTTTCCTGTAACACAAAATAATATAACTTTGTAAATACTACTGTAAGATTTTAGAGAAACTATAATATGGAAATAAAAACTTTTAATGTCGTAGGAAATTTTAGTTGTGTGTTTTCCTGTGAAAGGTTGTCAGCAAAGCTGCTACAAATTTAGCAGCTCTGGTGAGCCGAGTGTTTTCTGTTGTCGTATCGTCTTTAAAGAGTTTTTTTTTAAAACACAAGATTTTAGGTGGCATGGTCAAAAAAATCAGAAAATACCAGCGTGCTAACTTTCTCTGCAAAACAACTGCTGGACTCGTGCCAGAGTTTTGGTTTATCTTAGTTCCTCCTCTGAAAAACTAAAACGTCAGGCGATATAAACAGAATTTTTAAAAACAAATGAAAAGAGGATGTGACCTTCCTCTGTAACTGGACCAGTGACAAGATGATGTGAAACAACGATTCAAGAGAAAACAAAGTTCTCTTTGGTAGATTTACAGGAGACACACTGGAACCTTAAACATCAGAAACATCTCATATCACTCTCTGCTTTTAAAGGGATAATATGCAACATTTCTGCATTAAAATGTCTAAAAACGATTAGACCTATATTCAGAGGTGGGAAGTAACTGAGTACAAATACTTTGTTACTGCACAACTTTTTTTTACTTTTACTCCCTCCATGTTAACACAAAAATATCTGTACTTTCTACTCCTTCCATTTTCAAAACAGGCTTGTAACTTTAGTTTTAATGCATTTAAGGGGAATTATTATTTTTATTTTGCTTCATTGAGCACCACCTTCCAAACAACACAACCAATTTCAACCTGAAAAAAAGAAAAAAATGATTTCTTTGTGTATCCGTCAGCATGAAAGACAGAACAATACAACGTAAGAGATGTAACAAGATGAAAAACGATGTAAAGGGCAAAAACGACGTACAAGATAAAAAAGAAGAAACGACAAAAAATGACGCAAAGATATAACAAAATGAAAATGACATAAAAGACATAACAGATTAAAAATTGATGTGTGACACTAATTAATGATATCAGTGTCCAAACTTTGGTTTCTCTTCCTCTGAAAAGTTGAAATGTCAGACGATATAAACAGACAGATTTATAAAAAAAAGAAAAAAGAAAAGAAAAGAGGATGTGAACTTCCTCTTTGTAGCTGGAAAGACACTGAAGCCACAATTCAAAAGCACTTTGGTAGCTTTGCTGGAAACACAGTGACAGCTTAAACATCAGAAAAAATCTCTGCGTCACTCTCTGCCTTTAAACTATAATATGAAACATTTCTGCACCAAAATGTCTAAAAACAAACAGACCTGTTATATATTTTATTGAACTGTGTAAGTAATTGATTGTTTCCAACAAACCCTAAAAAAAAACAGTTTATTTGAGGTAACGGTGGGATTATTTGGTTGCACATTAAACAAAATATAAATTATACCACAGTATTTTTACATACTTTAAATGTGACTGGAGAGCATTAAAATAATACACACCATTAAAGTGAATCCATAAATATTGAAGACAATATTAGATCAGAGAGATTTAATTTGAACTAGGAAAACAACACACATTTAAAATGAAACAGTCGGCCTGTAATGATTAAAATAAACACAAATAGACAGAATAAGAGACAGACTATAAATACGGCATAGAAAAATATGGTTTCCTCCTGCGTTGAAATACTCAGAACAGAGTTGACAGTTTTCTGCTTTTCTTACAGTTTTCCTTCATTACACAATTAAAGTTAGCTTTAAAGGCACCCACATGAAACACTCGCAATAACAATTAATTACAAAATCAGAATTAAAATGATTAAAATGAAAATTGGCACCAAGTTATAAACATTTCATCAGTTTGTCCTCTTCACATTGACTTTCATTTTATTGTGTTGAGATTTAGACTAATACGTTCATTTCCTTCAGATAAAGTGACAGTGAATCACAGCGTTACCAGTAAGGCTCATTTAGTTTCAGTTTTTAGGGGTCCGAGCAGCGTCGCCCACTGCGGATCCCGGCTGGTTTTGTTCTGAGTCTTCATCTTATTTTTCTTCGCTAAAAGTGCTCATGGAGCAAAAACCATAAGGCGAAAACTTTGCAGGTTTGTTGCAAATTCCACCCACAGCTCAGGCAAAAGTCCTACTGACCTCAAGGTGGCAATCAAGTTTAGGTTTTCACAATTATCCTGAAAACGGCTTAGCGGAGACTCAAAATTATTTTGCCATTTTAATCATTCATCTGCATTTCTCAATTGGTCTTCTGCTTAAAAATTCTAATGACTTTTTCTCCTCTTCTTTAAACTCTATGTTGAGCCCATCGTCCTGAAAACGAGTCTGGATCATCTACAGACTTTCCTGATCTAAAGTTATCAAAGGCGGGTGGGTTGCAAAGTTCATTTTAAAATTTTCGCAACCTAATTTGACCCTGTTGAAACCTGCAGATCAAATTCAGATGTTCTTTTTATTTAAAACTGAAAGTAATGAGCCCTGGCCGTCAGTCATTAACAGTACTTGATTTACTGCTTTGCCTTGTTGCTTTTTTTTTTCCTCACACGCCCACACACACAATGCACACACACACAATGCACACACACACACAAAGAGTTATCTGAGGGTGAATCTGTATCTTCAGTTTTATGAGGGGTGATTTGTGCCAAACTGGGCTGTGAAAAAGTTTTCTTTTATAAATATGATGACTGGACAAAAACATAAAGTTCTTTCAAACGTTACATAAAGTTCATCCAAGGTATTTTCAAAGTGCAAACAGGTAGTTGGTTGTGTTTCGATTCGTCTTTGTTTAGACAGGAGTCCCGAGGCCGTGGCTTCTGTTGAGGAGGCTTGGAAACATGAAGTCGTCACGGTCATCCACTTCTTCAGCTTTGACCTATCAGGAATTCAGATCATTAGCACGTATCAGCGCTGCACCACCACACCTACAACAAAACTGCATTGAGGACTTGCCAACAAATTTTCCAGTCTGACCGTAGTGATTGGAAGGGAAGGGTGTGGCGCGCTAAGCTGCAATTGATTACATACATTATGTTTCATGAATAGTAAGTTTCAGTAGCTGACATGTTAATCAGCCCCGCTGACAATGACTGCGTGATAACAATAAAAACAAAGAGATCTCAATGTGTCACACAGGAAGCAGAAAGAGGAAACTGTACGTACAGGGACTGAGACTGAGTCATTTTGATTCAGACTGAATCAAAACAAAATTAACACATGCGTCACTTCTTCTTGTGAAATGGGACACAGCCATATTTTGAGGGGTATATATATTTTAAAAGATCAAAATCTCAATTTTTTTTATTTATTGTAAATGTCCACTCCATCTGAGTAAAAATAAACTGAAAATCTTTAGGTTGTGGAAAAAACAAGACATTTGAGGATGTCGTCTTGGAAACATAGATCAAAAATCAATCAATCAATTTTATGGACCAAACACCTAATCGATTAATTGAGAAAATAATCAACCAATTAACCAATGCTGAAAATAATTGTTAGTTGCAGCCTTAAAAACACCATATTATGTTAAAGAATTTCACCATATTTTATACTGAAGTAATCCAAAAGTAACTGAAAGTAATCAAATTACATTACTGTGATAACATTACTTACTACAACAGGTAATTAGTAACTGTATTGGAATACATTTTTAAAGTAACCCTCCCAACCTTGGTAGTACCAGTAGCCGTGTAACAACAGTGGTTGTATGAGGAGCAGCAGGAGTAACTGGTTGCAGCAGAAATAGTTGAAGTAGTAATGCAGTTGTAGTAGTAACGATAGTAGTAAAGCAGTTATATGTACCTGTTTCTCTTTCTGTTGCTTTTTGCGTTTGTCAAACTTGGACTCTGTATCCAGATAGGCCACGAAATGGATCAAGGTGCAAAGTCTGAAAAACCACAGAACAAAAAAAAAAAAAGAATTAAAGGAGAAATCTCTAATATATATCATAAAATGACCATGATATGTGATCAGACATTAAGGAAACATGCACAAATACAACTCCTGCTACTCTGACAGAAACGCCAACTCTCTGTCTCTCTAATAATTGTTTAGATGCAGAGGATATTTATAACAGTTAAACTGAATAATATGTGAATGGAGTCTGGCAGGCAGAAGGCAGACGGTGACTGAACTCAAACTCCAGGGTGGTTATTTTCAGAGCAGTGGGCTTTTGTTTTCAGGATAATAGTTTTATAGTATAGTTGAGCTTGTCTGGTGCTCCTGCAGTGTTCCTGCAGCCTGCCTGAGCTTCCTCGAGTCTGGGGCGGAGGAAACAACTCATTTCAACCATAGATTGTATATGAAAGAGGATTTCAACCTATTTAATAGACGATATGTGGCTCCAACTCGCAGCACTCATTTTTACACTCGCAATTGTTGCATAATGCTCCTTTTTTAAATGAATGATCAATAAATCTAAACTAGGATCATCATATAAAAACAGTTTCTCTGTCGATTTGATCTGACAGGTGATTGGTTACCTGTGGTACAGCATGGCTATGAACTGGACGACAACCAGCAAGGCGAAGGTCAGGATGAACATGAAGCCCAGAGGGTCGATGTACATGTACTCCCCAGTGAACTCCAGGTTGATGTCCACCTTCGGCACCCGGATGAAGACGCTCGTCTCTAAGAGCTGGAGGGTGAAGGTCGTCACGAGCCAGAAGGCGTTGCAAATGAAGTAGACGAAGGTGATCTGCACGTGAAGAGAGATGAGACGATTAATTTTTATTGTATTTTATAATTTGACAAAAATAAACTAAACCACTCTGACACATAGTCACCTTGTTTCTTAAGGACTTGAGTTTATCAGCCATTTTTTTCTGCTTCTTTTTGTTCACAGGAAGCGGCTCCAGGTATTTAGCTGTCAGCTCTCTGAAGAACTCTTCCTCTTCCTGCAGAGAAATACAGAAACTCTAATAAAGTGTATTGTACTTTATGTGTATGTCATGTTACCTAGAAGTTTGGGTAGGGCTGCAAAATAAATACCAGTGCATACAAAAATCAGCAATTGTGAAGTAGTTTGATTGACTTTTGACTCTTTGCATACTAACACATACACACAGGAGAGCACAGGAACACCAAATTGATAAATGTGAAATGTCTGTCAAAATGCTGTAAAATATCTTAAATTAAATAGTGTTGTGCCGCAGAGTTGTCCTGACCTACTCATCATATTCTGCAGACCTAAGAAAACATCTTGGTTTTCTTATAGATTCCCACAAACGTCACTCCATAATCTGTCTAATATGTTTTTAAATGTTGAAAATGGAATTAATAATTCTCTCTGATATAGCAAATTATACTGCAATTGCAAGTCGTAGTGAGCAGGCTTTTTATTTTTTTAATCAAAATTTACGTTTTTAAATCATTTAACTTTAAAAATTTAAATAAAAATATAGGTATTGGCCTAAAATTAACATTTCTGCTGATATGGCAGTCACTTTGACACTTTGCACACAAAGCAAGTATGTCTGAGGTGTGGAGATTTTTTTAAGTGTCTGAAATAGATAGCAAAGTTGCAGTTTGGAAATACTGATCAGTAATGCGAGGAGGTGCTAAATCACATTCCTTCAACACTACAAATTTATTTGCTCATTTTAAGAGCTCAGGGTTAGGTAATGTGATTAAGCATCACGTGATTAAAACATCGGATATCTCTAAGTGATAACCACAGGGTCACCAAATTTAATGGTTTCTCATTTTTGTAAAAGTGCAGCAACTTTCTTGCCAGTATGGGTGATGATGATTTTGACAAAATGTCCTCACGATCAAAGAGACAGACTGAGGGACGGACAGAGGCATTCACTCATAAACTCTAGCAGTTATAACAAAAAGACAAAGGAATGTTACGATGCACATGTGACTCAGAGAAAGATAACTGTGTCGAGTGATCAGACAGGAAATTCACACCGGATCGAGTGTGTCCTCCCGGAGGCGCATGTCATCAGACAAACTCTGCAACTGTGTGACCCAACCTGAAGAGAAGAACACGATCAGAAATTATTACACAACACGAATGTGTGTGAATCATCTTTTTTACACAATTCGTCATGCAAATTCCCTCATATTGGGACTTACACTGTTTGGGGCAAGTGTAAGTGTAAGTGTAAGGTGGGGGCTCTTCATACCTGAAACAAAGTAAGACATAACAATTTATAAGGGGTTCTCCAGTCACTGATAACAATAACACTTGTTGATAATCTAAATTTTTTTAATCTGAAGTTAAAAGAAGCTGTGAAACTTTAACTTTACATTTTACCGATCCTCCAATCAATGTTCCACCTTCTGATCTTACCTCTGTTCCGCCTCAGGAACCCTCACATCCTCCACGTTAGTGTTCTGGGGTTTAATTTCAGGCTGTGCTGCCTCCACGGTCGGGACCGCCGGGCTGACGACGGGCAGCTGTTCTTCACTGCCTCTCCGGCAGAGTTTTCTGCAGCATTTGACCCGTGTGAAGAGCTGTGTGAACGCGCTTTTGGCTGCAAGAGCAATGAACAGTTTCAACTCAATCATAAAAAGATTGGTATTGGGGTGCAAAAAAAGTATTGCTATATCATGTTTCATGATACTGTACCAATGTGTCCTGATATCGAGATACATGCAAAGATTCTTGGCAGTGCTTTGTTTTGTGTTGTATTTAAACCTCCGACCACTAGATAGCAGTGTTGTTATCTATCTGTACTATTCTGACAGCATAAAAAAGTAAACTTTTAACTCAGATTTTATGTGTATGTGTCACTGTCCAAAAGCACAACTTTATAACTTTATTCACTGATTTGTGTGACTAATTATAGAGGAAATATTTTGTAGTTTTTGCTCTGATGTCTTCAGCTCTCTGTGATTTAATTACAAATTTTCCTGATGGACAGATAGCTTTAGCAGTTTTCTTCTTGCTATGGTAGCTAACCATGACTGTAGCAGGAAACGGAACTGCGCTCAGCAGTGAAGTGAAGCCTCTGAGACCAACAGGGAACACAGTATTGAGGTCATGTACTAAGTTCCCCCAAAAAAAGACATCTTTAGTTTTTTTCCCCTTGTTTTTAAACTGGCCTCTGTTGGTCTTGGAGGCTTTTGGTCATGTTCACCAGAAGCTCTCAGTTAGCTCAGGGTCTGCAGCCTTTAATATCAAACGAGGGACAAGTTAGCTCAGGGATGTGTTAACAAAAGTGCCAGTTTTGGCTGATTAGTGGAGCAGCAACTATTAAATTCTCGATTTTCCTCTGAGATTTTTCCTTCCTTGGATTTGGCATCCACAGGAAAAGGCACTGAGCTAAAGGAAACGCGTAAGCAATAACCACTCCTCTAGCCGTTTCATGGGAACTTTAACAATCAATCCCCAACAACTTAAACAGTTTCGAAGAGCAGTTGACAATATTTTGACTGAAACAGATTTTAAAATGAAGTTTATCTAAAATTGAAAAGTTGTTGGATTGGTCCAGTGTGGCTCAATCTGTACAGAACTGACTTTCTTTTTGAAATGCATGCATGCACAATAATCTTGTCACTTTTCAAGTTTCGTATCTACCTTTCTGAGTTTGTGGGGCGGTGGCTGCAGGTTTGGCAGCTCCAGCAGCTGCAGCAGCTCCTGGGGCAGGTGCCGTCTCCCTAGTGCCCCAGGATAAGTTGTTCATGTTGACCATGGAGTAAATAGCCAGCAGCAGGTAGACGCTGGGGATGCAGATGATGTAAAGCAGGCCGTAGATGACCAGGCCAATCTCCTGAGGGTGCATGAGTGCAGTAATGAAGTAAAAGCTGGCCAGGGCGATGATAAAGAGGCTGCTGGGAGTCATGATGGTTTGTTCCTTTATCATGTTGCCTGATTGAGAGTAAACAAATAGAAAATAAGTCATGGAAGCTAGAAACATTCTAGTATTACCAGGCTTTGTTGAGTTTGTGTCTGACATACCTATGATGGACAATGCTGCTATCATCATGATGAAGGCGTACAGGACGCTCATGACCGCTGCAATTGTAATCTGAGTGTCTGACTTGATTTTGAAGCTGACCCCGAGGAAGATAGCAGGAGGTATCACAGCCAGGACCAGAGCGGCGTTGGGGTGGATATCAAACATCACAGTAAAACTACCTGAATGGTGGACAAGAAGAAAACAAAGGAACTGGTTTCACAAACACATAATTAAGTCACCGCAGCGTAATTAACTAAACCACAGCCTCCTCCCATCATTTCATGGTGAACAGGTGGTAATTACCAAGAAATGCATTTGAAATTTCTTAGAAATTACCCACAAATTTCCCCCAGATTTCACGGTTAATTATATGATAATTAGCATGTACCATTTTCATGTAGCTGGTGGTGATTACAAAGCAACATATTTGAAGTTTTTCTGAATTTACCCATCAGTTACCCACAAATTCGCAAGTGTCATTTTCATGCAAGTAGGTGGTAATTATCAAGTGCTTATTTAAAAATTGGGGAATACAATTACTAAATAATGCTGGGGTAATTTCCAATAAATTGGATCTTGCTAATTATCACATATTTGCGATAAAATTAGCAGTCAGTTTCAAAGAAGTTCAATTGCAATTATGGGAAATGATTAAATTTGAAGGGGTTGCTGATGCCTAAACACACAATAAAGAAGCTTTAATTTATTTCCAGTGTAGCACAGCCAAGATTTTTATATGGCGGAAAAAATAACCCTGAAACAAACCCGACCTGCGATCATCAGGACGACGGTGGACGGTGACAATATGGAGGAGGCCAAGCTGAAGAGCTGGTAGAACATGTACGGTCTGGACATGGACGGGTTTCTCTTGGTGACAAGAGCGCCGGAACCCAGCAAGTCCGCAATGTTGGCCATGGTGGACGGTCCCCATCGACGACGCTGAAATAAATACGTGGTAAAATGTTAAAGTTTGAGACATGATGAGTATTTCTGTGTTTCTGCAGCTTGATATCATGTCAGCTGAAGAGGTGGCATGTTTCTGGTTAAGTAAACATTATTCCATATTTCTATATATTTATTTTTATTTTAATGTTTTGCTTTTAACGTGAACAATTAGCTCATGAATTCAGAAAAACAGCTGATTTTTTAACATAAAAATTATCTAATAAATTCAGGACAACAAAACTTTTCTTTAGCATTAAAAAGTTATCTCATAAATTCAGAAAAACAGCTTTCTTCTACATCTTATTTCATACTGCCATAATCATCAAGACAACACCAATATTAAATTGGTTAAGATGAATATACTTGACTTGTTCATAATTACTTCTGGTAATTTTCTACTTAATGATCATTACTGCTGTTTCTTCTGTTTCTTAAGAAAACAGACTTGGTAAGACACTCTGGTCCAGAGAACAATTTGATTAAATCTGTCACATCCAACACGTTCTGATCATTCAATCAGTTCTAAGTCACAAAAGGCTGTGAGCAGCGTTTGGCGATCACCTGGTTGTAAAACTCTTTGAACTCCTCTGGGGCATTGGTGTAGGCGTCAGAGGTGGCGTTGTACTCCACCCTCCACCCCTGCTTCAGCAGCAGAGTGCACAGCCAGCGGTCCTCACCTGCAGGGACCATTAACACATTTAGTACCTTAAAAAACCACTACTGAAGATAATCTTTAATAAATAATTAATGCTTAATTACTGACTGACATAAAAAGGGAGCCCTTGCTGTGTTTTCTCTCATATTTACATTAATACCCAGCTGTTTCTGGTAAGGCCTTTTTCCATGGGTGGTACTGCTGCAAATCTGCAAACCAAAATACCAAACTTACCCTGAACAACCTGATTTTTGTCCCCGCTGTGACATCATGGTGACCCTCAGTCAAAAATACAGACCCAAATCTTGCATATTGCTCACTGAATCGTTGTAAGACATCAGCATAACAATGGAGTGGTAGGAAGGGGGTATTCTGGGTATTTTGCACACTGTATTTTGCACTTGATTAAAATCCAGATGAAACTTAACACTTTGTGATATACAGTATTTCCAAGTGAAACAACCACTCACACTCACACTCACACCTATGGGCAATTTAGAGTTATTAATTATGCTATTATGCTGTTATACCTATTATGCTGCATGTCTTTGGACTGTGGGAGGAAGCTGAAGTACCTGGAGAGAACCCACTTGGACACGAGGAGAACTTTGAACTCACAACCTTCTTTCTGTGAGGTGGCAGTGCAGACCGCCATCATATCTGGTTACATTTTTTGTTATGATAATGTTAGCTTGTTACTTTTAGTTAACTGGTGTTTAGCTTCTTAATTCATGTCATTGATGATGACGCTGATAAAATACCTAGAAGTCATCTTGCTAAAAATTAGCCTAGAAACAGCTGATTTACTGAACTAGGCTGCAACCACTGCAGCTACTGCAGAATGTTTGCAGCCACCATACCATTAACTTTTCTTTGCCACACTAGCACAGTTTTATCTGAGTTTTGGTCGGACTTTGGTCAGACTGCGTGCTCCCTGCGTTACCTTGGTCGTACTGGATGTGGTGTCGGGCCCTCGAGGCCTTGATGGTGTATTTCTTCATCACGTTGTCGTCCATCAGCGCCGCCGCTCTGAACAGACTGAAGCAGCCCGGGCTGCACAGCACGCAGCCGAACACGTGCTCTGCTGTCTTGTGAAGCCAGTGGCCCACCGCGTATTCAAACTTCTGGTACCACACCATGGGACCTGCCAGGGAAATACACAACTATTACTACATAAAACTTATACATCTTTTTGTCAGTACATTTCATTTGCAATTTTTGTGCATTTGTTTAGAAATTAGAAACAGAAAAGAAATCACACTGTGTGGTCTGACATTGTAATGTAATGCACAAAAAAAAAAGTCAGACATAAACCCTTCCTACATCCAGTTTCCAATAGCTGTTGCTTCTGACTTGACTTTATTTATGATCATTTATTGTAATCAATCATTTTTATTGTAATTGACCAACCTGATCCAGTGGGGTGAATCCTGCCGCACGCTGCCCCGACAAGCGGATACAGTTTCAGACGATCGATGAGCAGCATCACAGCAGCCGGCTGGAAGTCTGTGTCTCCATCTAAAGCCAGGAGGTAGGTGTTGTGCTTCTCTTTCTGGAGGAACAGCCACAGTTTGTTTTACATTTCATTACTTTTCCTGTAGAAATATACAGTATGAACGTCTGTGTGCACTGCTTCATGTGTGTTTACTCTCATCTCACCTGAAACTCCTTCTTCAGCTCGACCTCGTCTCCTCCTTTCTCCCACCTTTTGTAGTACTTGGCTGCAACTTTCCAGCCCAGGAGATAGTACAAGTACATGACCTGGAAAATATCAAGTACTGTAAAGCAACACTGGACAACTAGTCCCTGTCTCTGACTGAGACACATCTTTTATCCTAACAGTTATTACTATAAGAGTTTTGTATCAAACTCAAACTCCTAAGTTTTGAAATAAACTAAAGAAAGTTTTGCCAACCTATAATCTTTTGTTGAGATAATTTACTTTTCTTCTTTAGATAAAATTGGAAATGTAAACATGGGCTCGTTTCATTTGATTTAAAGGAGAATGTGACCTGGTGACAGGCTTTAGGATTAAATGTACAGAAAGCATCAGTGTCAAACTGAGATTCGTACATCTGAAGAATATTTATCATTAAAAATGTAATGTTTAGATAAATAAAGACTTTAAATCTACTAAGTAATGCTATCAAAAGCAAAGTCCCACAGATATTAGTTTTGAACTGGATGGTAATTTTTTTTCCCACCTGAGACCATCTCTTCTTGTGGCGGATGAGTTCTTTGTCCTTGAAGTGAACCACCAGAATGTTTCCATGAGGCATGGCGACCACCAGACGCCCTCCATACGGCGTCCTCACGACCTTCTGATCAGGGATCTGCTGCTGCTTTTTGAAGAGGCCTTTATCGACGTTAAGGAAGATACTGATGACAGAGGATGAAAGATGATTCAGCTTCACTCGGCAGTCAAACCTGTAAATCAATCTCTAGTTTCACAGATTTTACCTGTAAACTTCCCTGATGATTTCCACAAGCATCTCGGCATACTCGTTGACGTGGCGCCCTCGACTGCCGGGAACATTTCTGAAGGCGTCGTCAAAGTAGATGTGTCCTTCAAAAGACACATCACTTATTTCCCCTTCCTTCCTTGGCCTGTACTTGTCCAGTCTGCATGGGGAGTTACAAAAAAGTCACATAAATCTACTGTGATAGTCGTGATGTTCATAATCAAAATCAAAAATCCCCCAAGACAACCCATGTTTTCCATGAATTTTCAGGGTTTCAAAGGTCTGAAAGAGGACTTGAGTGTTGAAACTGTAATCTGCTGTCCAGAATAGTTGGTGAAAGGGAACTGAGCAGGATGGGTTGGTCAAACATTGGACTTTCACACGGAGGACCAGGCTTTGGTCCCCATGTAAGACCAGTAGTCAGTGTTGTACTAAGTCAAGGAAGTAGGTATTTTAACCCAACCTTTTTGTTTTTTTAACAATTTATTTGCATTGATGTTCAGACATTAGCTTGTAGAGATTAGCCTCCAACTTCATTCTTGTATCTCCAATTGCTAATGGGGCAGTAAATGGTCTTGGATTCATATAATGCTTTTTCTAGTCAATCGACTCCTCAAAGCCCGTTTACAATCAAACGTCGAATTCAACCACATGTTCACACACATATTCACACACTGATGGTGTCATGGTTCAGGGTTTTTCGTAGGTCATTTCCTGTCTTATTTTGTAATTCTTTCCTTCCCTCAGTGCAATTACTCTGTGCAATAATTCAACTTGTGCAATAACTCCACTGTCCTCTCTGTCATATTGCATCTCTATTTGTCTTCTTTGTTCCCTTGTGTGTTCTTTGCTTCAATCCTGGTGTTTTGTTTTGGTGGTTTTTGGACTTAACTTATTTCCATGGTTTGTGGATTTTTGCCTTCTCACTGTCTGATTTGTTTGCCTTTTTGGACTGCCTCTCATTAAAGACTTGCCCAGTGTGAATATCTCTGCTCCTGAGTCTTTGTTACCTTGAGGGCTGTGAAGGATCGAACAGCCATCACAGGTTAAATTAGGTTTCAGTTTCTTGCCCAAGGACACCTCGACATGTGGACTGGATGAGCCAGCAATCAAACCGCTAACTGAACTGCTAATCTTCTGATTAGTGGACACAACACAATACAATTGAACCCACCTAATGAGCCACAGCTGCCCCAACTGAAACTTGAAACTCGAAAAAGTGACAGGAGCATGGAAGAGTTTTTGCCCTGATATCCAATATCTGTTAATCGATATCTGCTTCCTACACACCAAAACACTGGTTGTTGCCCACATAGGTGTAATCACTATCAGACTGATGGTTCCAAGATTTATTGATTGATAACAACAAAAAGTTTGCAAGTTAAGGAAATTCTTTTTGCTAAAAGTGGAGAAAACTGGTGAAGTACTACCCATAACTTGCCTCTACAGGTTACCTATGAAACACTTACCGAAATATTGAAATCATTATCTTCATCATCTCGTTGTAGGTTTCATGCCATATGGTCGCACAGAGGAACACTTTCACCGGGTCTAGTGGTCTGAATCTGGAAATGACAAGATTTGTGTTTTGGGGAAATGGGAACAAACAACAATAAACCCACATACATGCATGTATCCTCAAGTCCCTAATTCTGATCTCACACCAACATAAAAGTCTACAGTACTAATATTTATTGGATTAATTCCATATCTTTTGAGGGATTGTTTGGACACACCTGTTGAATGTTTGCTGATTCATTCTATAATGACAGACACAGTGATACAGGTGTCGAGTTTTAACAACATCTATTGTCTCATTTTGTTGGCAGGATGCCTTGAAAACCTTTGAGTGAACAATAGAAATTACTCAGAGGATTCTTTTTGAATCCTCTGTCTAAATGTCAAGGCTACATTTATGTGTTTCTATATTTAAATCACTGGTTGACAACAAGTGTTATGCAGTTTTGTTGCTCTGGTTGGTTGTAGGTGTATCTAAACGCATCCAGAGACATTAGACTCTACTGGTTGATTGAAAATTAACCGAAAGATTCAAGACAGAATTTCAACACATTTGGAAGGATTTTTTGAAGCAAATAATTTTTTTCCCAGTCTAATCCCGGGCTTGAACTAACCAGAACCAGAAACCTCAACAAATCATACCTTAACTATTCAAATCCATACCTGAACCTCACTTTGTAGGGTATTCCTGATTTTCCCAAAACACAAACACACGCAACATCAACACTTACTGTTTCCGCTTTTCAGTCATCTGGATGTCAAATCGAGTGTTTAGAAGCAGTGACTGCTCAATAAATCCTCCCTCATACAGCCTCCTGATGAACAGGTCCTGGGTTCTCTGGATGCGATACAGACTGAGGTTCCAAAGGTGGATGGTGGCCAACAGAAGACCGAGCCACCAGGACACCGCTGAACCTGAGGAAAGACGAAAGATAAATCCTCTCTCTCTCTGTTCAACTCTGCTTTTTTATGACACAGCATCGACCTGATTTTTTTTTTCATGAAATCAATTTCACTTTCAGGTAGTTATTCCATACATTTTCCATAATGCCTTATTTCAAAACACAGGTGAGAACTTGCTCTAGATTATACCTAAATATGGTAACCAACAATGCATGCTTAGAATGCATCGGCTAGTATTGCGGTGAGATTCATGCAAGTTAAATCACCAAAAAAAGTTTTTAGAAGAGCCTTAACATTTTGTTAAGCCCCGCCCCTTTTTTGCTCTGTGCTCCAATAACAGTTTTGCAAACCTGGTATCTTGTCCAACTTTATCTTTTTTTCCTGTAAAAGCAACATCTTAAGTTAGCTCATGTTCAAAAAGCTAGGTAAAGCAAAATTAGCTAGCTAAAAATATTAGCTATCTAGTGAAGCAATGTTTGGCTAACTTTAATTAGTTAGTTAATAATTAGCTGACCTCCCCCATTAACATCTTGTAGCCATCTTGAAAATGTAGTTTTCTTTTCAACCTATATGAGCCCAGCACATAGCATATATAAATCCAGAAAATGGGAAAGGAGAAAGTTGCCTGAGGCACCAAGGTTGTTCAACTGTCACCAGAGCACAGAGCAAAAAGGGGTGGGGCTTAGGAACGTCAATTATAGTGTTGTAAAGCTAACTAGGCACCACAGGCCTGTCAAGCTTTGTATTTCTCTGCATGTTGAAGCTCTAAAAGGAACGATTCTGGCAGGGTTTTTCAGTTTGTTTTCAGTAAAACAGTAAAACACTCTTGGCTTAAATGACTATTTGTAGCTCCAGGTTCTTACCTGTCAGTATGCCAATGTCAATTGTGTTGGACATGTCCAGGAGGCACAGGGTGTGTGTGACATCCATAACCAGCTGTGGGAACACACTGCCAGTCCAGTTTTGGTCTCTTCCATCCACAACTACATTGCAGTAGCTTGTGAAGTTGACGCTTGCAGTTCCATTGAGACTCATTCTGTAGTCCTGATAGTAAACGATGACGGGGATGATGAGCAGAGCCATGACAGCCAGAGAAGCCAGGTACAAAGGCATGATGAAGCATCGTCGCAGGGCGTGCATCTTGCAGGCCGCAACAGCAAACCAGTGGCAGAGTGCAGAGGAGATCAACTGGACCCCAATGGTGATGCCTATAATTCTTGTCTCACGGCTCGGGATTGAATTCACCACATCCCAGTCCATTTTGGCCAGAGGGATGTAGGCTCCGAGCACACAGGCGGTCACTACGATCCTGAGCAGGCTGGAGAGGATGTGTAGCATGTTCTCCCCCCTTTTCACATCTTTACACAGCTCTTTGAGGAAGACAGAGCTGCTGTTCTCGCTAATCAGACTCAAGTAGTTCTTCCACCAGTTGAAAGACACCAAGAAGGACGCCCCGACAGCTAGTCCCACCCACATGGCCATCTTGGTGTCAGTGGGATCCTTCATAATGTACAAGACGAGGAACAGGACGTAACCGAGCAAAATGAGGACGAAGGCGGTGATGGATGGCACCAGGTAGCGGTTCCTTTCTTTGGCAGTGCACTGACTGACCACCTGAAGGAGCGCAGAGAGGATGGCTACACCGTTCAGTATCGTCACGTTGGTCACAATGTCCAAGTGTGGCATTGCCACGATCGTAAGAACCGCTGCACCCAGAGACACCAGGAACTCAAACAACAGAACCTGAAGGAGATGCAGAAGTAGAATATTGATAATACATTGAAGTTATTGGTGCACATGCTTCTTTTTAAGCATTAATTCAACTTTAAATTAAAAACGGTTGTATGAACTTCCAAAACATAAACATATTTGGACTGTCCTGGTTTGCAAAAGCCTATTACATTGGCCAAATTAAATTGCTGATTTCCATTTAGAGAAACTGGTGTTTTTTTGTTTTTATAACCAACACATTCTTACACCAGCTCACCAAATAAGGCAGCTATAATGGATGTAATGATACCAAAAGCTCAAGGTACAATAATACCACGTTAAAAAGCACACAATACCATATTTATCGCAATATTAAAAAACAAAGAAAAACGATGGCTTGAAAAAAGTGCAGATCTTATGTGTGCAGCATTTTTATTTGCAAAAGAAAAAAAAATGCTATGAATTTTAATAAAATTAAATAAAAGTAGCCATGACCACAGCATGTGCAACAAATGTACATGAATTGTCTTTGAATTTGTCAATGAATGTTTGAATTATGTATAGCTGCAAAACAAAAACAATGCATTAGTCAGTAGTATCTTTATAAAATAACATTTTTTTTTTAACTGTAACACTTGGCTTTCAAAATAAAGGCATGGAACTACTAGGAAAGCAATGTTTTGGGTTAAAATAACTACAGTTATATTCCAAGTTCATGTACATAACATAACTTACATATCTTATATATGTTAATCTGTAACTAGTTTTCATTTTAAAAGAGTCTATGGTAAGTTCACTTAAAGTAAATTTTAAGTGTTTTGGCAGATAAAACATAAGAAATGAGGTAACTGGACAACATCTGCAGAATCTAACGCGTCATATTGGTCTGACCCAGACTGTATCGGTATCAGTTTAGGTTTAACTTGATGGGTTTGGTTAGATTAGTGGAGGCAATGTAGATGAAACATTTAAAATGACATGTAAGCAGTCTGAGTTGCCTACATAAAAATCAGGTTAAATTAACACCTGGACAGTTAATAAATTAGGTTTCCTCACCAAAGCCACAGTTTTTCTGGCCGGCACCTTGCAGGATTTGTAACACGCCTTCCAGAGGCTCTTCTGTAACAGAAGCACGCTGGACGTGATGAGAGAGCAGCCGATACACAGCAGAGCGACGGGTTTCTGCTCGGCTGGGAGGGTCTTGGTGCCTTCACTGGACAAGGTGATGAGGAGGAGGAACGAAGTCTGGAACAGAAAACAAAGTCGAGGAAAGACGGAAAGATGTAAGCGCTTCACAGAATGAGAACTGGAGTCACAGAGCATCACTTTCTCTTCAGTATCCCTAAAATAGCCTCTATATAAAATAATCACTTAGCTTTTTACCTCTACTTTCCATCTGAAGTATAGATATTAAGGCCCTTGTAAAATATGTTTTTTGTAACTGAAAATATGTTTTGTATAAATACATTTATATAGAAACAAACCTTGCTACATAGAGCCAATCCAAACACAAGCACAGCGACCACAGTGAGAGCGATGGTCCTCAGTAGTTTGATCATTTTCCATGGCGTCTGTTCATCTTCAATGGTGGGGATCTCTCTGCAGGTATCCCACAGCCTCCTGGGTAAACGCACCAAAATGAAGGCAGGATGGAAATGGATAGAAAGTGTGTTAGTTAGATAAGACCTGGAGAGAAGTGGATGCATGTTTGTAGGAAGATAACTTGTTGGGTAAGTAACAGGACTGGTAATTAGAAAGGCTGCAAATTGTAAGCAGCTTAATAAAAATAAAATTAGCTTAATCAAATCTTATACCAAACAATATCAAATACTGTTTTTTTCTCTGTGCAATTATAGCTTTATTTCCACAGCAGTAAACTGCATATTCTCTGACAGCATGCTCATAAAAAATTGCTAGCATATCAACTTGATCCAACACATTCTTATCAATTGCTCATCAATTAATCATTATCATCCCTAATAATCAGATATATTGGCAGCTGGAGTCAAAGACAGACAGAGGAAAGGTGCACAGGTAGGTGTACGTAGATAAAACTGATAGCATACGTTCAGGAAATAACTAAATTAATTTAAAAGTCATCACAAAATTGATATAAAATAAATGCAAAAGGAGCATTAAACAATAGAAAAAGACATTTTAATACAATAAAAAAAACTTGCGAATTATTGTAACTAATAAATAAATCACTTATTAGTTATATTATTAACCACTAAAGTAATTATATTAGTAATAATAACAATACTTCAGTTAAAAAAGTTTCTACTCACTTGGGCAAGTTTCTTTCTTCATCCATGTTTCTGACTGATGTGAACAGTTTACCTCAGCGTTCCTGTGTGTGTGAGGATGTACTGAACCTCATCCAGATGCCATCGTCATGACAGCAGGATCACGATCTCATCCAGCCCTTCATTAAACGGCAACACCCAAAAAAAAAAAAAAAAAAGTGTGCCAGCAGTCAAACAGGATAGAAAGGAAACTAAACTTGAGCCTGAAAGACTGAGTCATGTTTGACTTTACTTTTCAACATGGAAATGAAAGCTGGTGATATTACAAATTAAATTTCACGTTTTCTCTGCTTTCTTGCAAGGAATTGGCACGTTTATTTAAAAGCAGAAGACAAGGTGTTTTTTTTAACTTATTAAAACACTGCTTATACTATGGAAGTGCTTGATTTGATTTTAATTTTCTTTTATTTTCGTGTCAAAGTGCCCAACTCTCATGGGTTTAAAAGACACCAAAATACAGTTGCAGCACTCAGTTTCCTTCCAGTTAGAACTGTATGATTATTATGATAAATTTAAATCACGATTTTTGTCCCTAAAATTGAAGATCATGATTCTCTCACATGATTCTTAGCTTTCAACAAAAACATTTATTGTTCTCGCAGGCAACTTAAAAGTCCCTTGTAGAGGTTTGTCTGGCTTGGATTTTGTGATGTGGTTTGTTTGTCCTACAGGGGCGAGTGAATCATCGCCATTTAAAAATTACATCACATAAATGTATGAATGGAAATCACGATTTTCTTATGATTAACTGTGCAAGCTTGACAAATAAAACATGCCACAAAAAGTGCTCCCTTTCTCAAGCACAAGTGAATTTTCTTATAATAATCCAGCCAAAAGAAATGTAAAGAGAGGACATTTTTATTTTTATTTAATAGCAGTAGTAGAAAACTTTTCCAGCTAATGCGTGAAGCAAGCAGCTCTCATTGGACTAAATGAACGGCATCTTTGCATTCACTATCTAGCTCATTATAATATATTATGACAGATGAACACTTATTTTAATCTACTCCTCACATGTTTACTGTCATGTTTCATTTTTTTAAAGAGTACAATAAAAAAAATGCCACTGCCCCGACTTATGAAACATGGAGTGTCGCTCTTGCACACCGCTTCTGTTTGGTCAATAACTTTTATACTTTATATCAACAGACCATTTTTTGCTATACATGAGAACCCTTAATATTACAAAGCATCGTGTTCTGGTAAATAAATATTATATAATATATAAGTATTTCAGGAGGCCTGGTTGTGGTTTTTAGCCTGCGTATCAGTCATGTTCGCCAGCGATTAAAACTCCTCGCTGTGTCACTGGAAATCATCTTCAGTTCACGTGAAAAATGATTATATAACCACATCACGTTATTCAACAACATCACACGTGTAACTGTCCCTCCAAGAACAATAAGCTGCATGAAGATATTTCAGCAGAATTATGACTCACGTTCCGTGGAATCAGATTTTTGAAAGAGAAGAAAAGAAAAGAAAAAGAAAGTGTTTAAGCCATTTTATGTTTTTTTTTCATTCCTTTTTCCATTTTAAAACTGGTCATTCTTCACTTCTTCTTGTTGTTGTTTAAAAAACTAAATATGGCCTTCAGTTGGCATGAGGGTGAATGGGTAATGACTGAATTGTCATTTTTGGGTGGACTTTTCCTTTAATGAGATGAATTCTTTGAGTTTCATGCAGAAGGTACAATGCATTTAGGACAGAGAACACAACAAAGTCCTCAGAAAGCAGATATTGTCTGAAATACAGAAAGACAGTTTGGGAACTGACCAAGAAGTGCTTAAGGTCATTTTACAGTTTATTTCCACACTTGTTCACGTGTTTTAGTACATCAACAGTAGAACGGAGAACACACAAAAACCTGCTCATACAGACAGGATTTGTGTTGATCTTGTGTGTGTTAATCTGTTACTGGTTGGTGAATTTAGCTGCATTTAACCTAGAAAGGTGCTACAAACTGCTCCTGTTGCACCTTATCGTTTGATGATGCAGCAGTTATCTCTTTTTAAAAATAATAAAGCAGTAAAAATGGGAACACACCCAAATATGTCCTGCATCAGTGTTAATCATCATTTAAAACATGTTGGATTGCAGGCGGACCTGTTCTTCAGGCTGCAATTTCATCGCACAGACACAATGTTCAATAACACACGTGCACACACACACACACACACACACACACACAGAGAGAGAGAGAGAGAGAGAGAGAGAGAGAGAGAGAGAGAGAGAGAGAGAGAGAGAGAGAGAGAGAGAGAGAGAGAGATGTGCACTTGCTTGAACTCACAAATAAAACTGATCTGATGAGTCATAAAATCAATTTTGCGAAAAAAGAGCTGCATCAGTGCAGGTGCTTCAATGTTCGATGTAACGTCCACAAACCGATTAGGAACCTGTTTGGCTTGTTTTCTACAGAGAGGTTTTGGTTCCTCTGGCGATTTGTTAATGAGCAGCTTCACATACCTCAGTGACATTTATAATGTCACACATGTCATCCCTGTCGTCAGCTGCTATTGTTGAACGTTCAGAACATTTCAAATTATGATTATACTGAGGACCTGTTACATCTGATTATAGTGTTTCATAAAATGTTTTGACTGCACAGACTGATGCAGTGTTCAGATGGCGGATGATGGCAGCAGGGAACTTTTTGACCTTGTTACTGGTTTGGAAATTCCACAAACATGAGACATTAAAAATCAGAAATTATTCTAAATGCAAGATGTGCAGAAAAGTAAAAGTAGCCTTCTAGGAAAACTAGGAAAACTTTTGCTTTACTCTTAAATGTCTGTCTCAATTTGTTTATTACTGCCCACACAGATATGTAATGAGTGGCTCAAGTGTGTATCATTGCACCCATGAACACTCAGGAGTTATTAATAACCAGAGGACAGCAACGACTAACATTTCTACCTGTAAGTTACACTTGTATTGTCTTGGTTAGATAGCAGGACTTGGTAGGAGACCCTCGTGATGCTGGATGTACATGTTAACTACAGTACTTAATAAATAATTACATTTAAATGAACCCAAGTTTCTTTAATTTACATAAACTCTTTTTGGGAAGATGTCATGATAACATCACGGTGTTAGCAGGTGGCAAAATGAAGGAACACAGAGCAGACAGTTACATAATTAAGCTAAAATGTCACTTTTCTGTGTTGTTGGTGCAAAGTTGAAGTTTTATCTCATACCAGCTGCCACTGCCAGCGAGAAAGATAACTGTAGTTAAACACAATAAGACAAAAGCTGAGGGATGTATGTGACAAAACAAACAAAATGAACTAATAAAATGTAAAATAGAGGAAATATAATCACATCTATTTACATTATTACAAAGCCAAGTAAAACAGATCACCTTCTGAATTCAAGTACTCACTTTTACAAAACTGAAACCAGCTTTAATAAGAAAATGCATAAACAAAACCTTCAAAATGTGTGAATTATTTCAATAGTGGAGCTGGCTTACATTAAACAACATAATTTATTGTTAAGTAATTTATTCCCACAAACACATTTAAATCTTGATAACCTCTATTTCTAATTGCCTGCCAACATGACGTCACGATGACCTGGCCTGCCATGAAGCTGCACTGTAAAAAGTCTGTTTCAGTAGTCATGAAGTCATGAAGCAGCTTCCTGCTTCAGTGATGCCAGTCCATTTTTGTGGTTTGGTAACAACTTGAAATTACACTCCGTTCCCTTAACCTGCTCTTCTTGTTTCAGGAAAAGCGCATCACTTAGGTTTCTCTTTGTAGCGTCTGACATCTTCACATCCAGATTTTTCTCCCTGCATTTTCTCTTGGTGACCCAGAAAAAAGGTTGTCTGATGCAAGACAAAATTATATTTCGTTTTAGTTTTATGTAAAGTCACTGAACAAATTACCAGAGATCATTAAGTCATGCAAACATTAGCAATTATTCAGAATGTTTAACAAACCAAAACAACACACAGTTTCTGTAAAACATACTTTTTCTGAAACCTTTAAACAAATAACTGAGTTGAAAAATCATATACTTTAAAGTTGACCTGCCTTAAATTTGCATTGATGCAAACTGTTGAATCAACAGTTTGCATCAATGCAAATTTAACAATCAACAGTGTTGATGTGAAAATAATCTGATTATTAAACACATCTGACTTAAAGTAATTGTGTTCATATAACTTAACATATAACTATAAGTGTTACCAAGTGAACATTTGTGTAAGCTGGTCCAACAGATCTCTTTTTTTCAGTTTTCTACTCCTGAAATTTAGTTTTTTTTTAATGAAAAGATGAGCGACCAACTCCTGTCCGAGTAAAACTTTCAACTGTGATGCAGCGTACATAAAGTACACGTGTAAGAATGGCATCGAGTGTTTTCTTTTTTGAGACCATCTTAAATGAGTGTTAAAAAACATCTAAACTTCAGAGGAACTTAAAACAAAAGCTCCCTACAGAAAATGAAAAAAGACGACTTTAGGTTTTCAAAGACATCTTGCAAAATAAGCCAATGCTGTTTCAGGATCCTTATCGGTGTGGAAAAAGTGACGAAACTGATGCTACAGTTTTTATAATGGCACACAGTGTCTGTATAAGACAGTTTGTCGTCTGTATGTGGCTGAATGTAAAGGTTGATGCAGGAACAGTGCAGCTGTCACCTCCTTATGATTTCTCTTATGTGTTGCTGCTCTCCAGTGGCTTCCAGATGTGTAGCTTGGATGCAAATGTGTGTCAGTGTGTGGGTGTGAGATTATTCAGCTCTTTGTATCTTCAATATAGCAAAATTAAAAACATACAAAAACATATAATCATATCAAATGAAGAAATCATACACCAATCTTAAAAAAAACCCAAACAATTTAGCTCTTGTAGCTTTGTCAAACAGGGTACATCTGCAGCTACTTCTTTACTTGTGGGGGGTTTGAAGCTTTGAGGAAGTCTTTTTTTATTATAATTATTTTGTGATGAACCATGATCAGATTTTATGCTGCACACATTATGAAGCCGGTGTTGAGTCCGCTGGGGTCCATGTGAAGTGGGCAACCCCCTCTCAAAAAAACAATAATAATAATAAAAGTGCTCAACGTAAAAACAGATAATGATGACAGTTATGATAAAACACTAAAAACAATCAGAATAAATCAAAATAAATCCTATAAAGAATTAAAATGAACCATAAGATTCTATTAAAGCCTTTCTTGATGAATGCATGCCGACAGATGACTGAACGCAGTCCTAAATTTGGGTGGAAGTCGTACTCATACTTTGAAATACAGGGACAATGATCAAGCTGCTGTATTTGATGAGCTGAGAGGTCAAAGGTCATGACCAAAACTTTTCTCATTATCAAGTTTTTGATGATTGGAAAATCCAAGGAATGTGAGATCACGAGGGGATATGAATGAATAGTGAGAAGCTGTAATGGAGAAGGTGTGTGTGTGTGTGTGTGTGTGTGTGTCCTCAGTGAAGTGTATCAGTCTCTGCAGGAGCTTCCAGCTGCAGCAGTCAGTTCAGTTTCTGTTCAGTCTGACTGAGGGAGGTTTTTGTACGACGGTTTTTCACTGTGTGATCACATTCTGACTGTTGATCCAATGATAACTCTGACAGTAGTAAACTGCTGCATCTTCAGTCTGGACTCCACTGATGGTCAGAGTGAAGTCAGAGTTTGATCCACTGCCTGTAAAACGAGCTGGAATCCCTGATACTCGCTGATTGGCATAGTAAATGAGCAGTTTAGTTTCTCCATCTCTCTGTTGGTACCAGGCTAAGCGGTGGTATGGGCTGCTATAATAAACATCCTGACTGGTCCTACATGTGATGGAGACGGAGCGTCCCACAGCAGAGCTCACTGCTCCAGGCTGAGTCACTGTGACCTGACCTCTGGACTCTGAGGACACAGAGACAAAAACATAAAGCAGCGTCATGGTTTTGTGGGCTTCATTTCAGAGGGACGGATGTTGATAGAGGAGAGGAGTTTGATTCTCTGGACTTTACCTGTGAAGCAGCAGCAGAGGAGAGTCCAGATCAGGACGCAGATCAAAGTCATGTTTTTGATGAGGAGGATTTCTGTGTCTTCTGTTGTCATGAAGGACAGCTGTCAGTCATCCAGTCTTCAACTCTCAGGACTATAAACTCTCCCAGAGCACTGGAGCATGGTGCTGCTGATGCAAAGTCACTCTCTATGGAAATGCTCTGACTGACTCCAACAGGGACTTGGATTACTCTCAGGATGATGATTATGAAAATATCAGTCAGTTTACAGAAGAAATAAGCAGCACTTTGTGTCAAATCAGATAAATATTAGATGTATTCTTTATTAGACATTAAACAAATACAACTATACCCTGGTTAGATACTGTACATCCAAAAACACACAAATAAGTTCTATCAAGCTGTACTTTGCATAAAATTAGATGTAAACTAGAAATAATATGACCCTTATTAGACTTCATCACAGGGTAATTTGGGACATATTACAATACAACTGTCCTGTAAAGGAAGGTGGAGGAAAATTTTGTCTGACTGTGATCATATAATACTGTAGACAGACAGTGTGATTTTGTTCAAAGAAGTTGGCATCGGTCTTCACTAATCTGCTGATTACTGTTGAATAAAGAGCATATTTCAAGTTTTTGTCCAATTTGATATAAAGTACAGTTTGTGATGTCTTATTTGTGTAATGAAAATAAAGTGTGACCAGTTTTTCTTTAGAAATATTTTATTTTAATTTATTTTACTGAAAGAGATATTCATATTATTTGATGTAGATGTTAAATATTTCACACTAAACACAAACTAAAACATTTTACTTTGTTAATTAAAGATTACCCAGTGCAGTAAATGTGTACTTTTTTTTTTAAAGCTTTTTATCTTTAGTAACAAAACTTGTCTGTTGCCATGGTTGAGCAGCGATGCTTGTCTGTTGCCATGGTTACTGAGCTCAGAGAGGGAAGTGAAACTTCTCAGACCAGTTTCATCCAGTCTGAGGAAGATCAACAGAACTAGAAGTCTCCTCTGCTGCAACCAACAGGATGGAGTTTAGTTCACCTCATATAAACTTTATTAATCTCTGTCTCTGCAGTGGGTCGAGTCGTCCCCACCCTGTTCCAGACCAGTGTTCCCAGTCCTGACCTGACTCACTGGGACTCTGCTGCTGGTTTTACTCTCATACTGCTCTCTGTCTCTCTCTGGTTCTCTCTTTCTCTTTACATGTTTCAATATTAACAAATTCTTTCTTGTGTCGATGGTTTCAACATTTTAAAACAAAGATTGTATCATTCAAATAGAGACATGTCTTTGGACTTCCTTTATTCAATATGTATTATTTATTAGGAAAATTATTCAAATTACAGCAGAAAAACCACAACAGTAACAGTCCCAGTTTTCCAAGGTTAGTTTTCTAACAGTTTAAAACTGTCAATATTTTTCTACTGTCATTCCAGTTTTATCTTTTTATTTTTGGTAACTTTATGATTAGACCATTTCAACACTAAATCAGAAAATTATAACTAAAGTCCACACTTCAATAAGATCCATGTATTTTGTTCTTGTTAATTTGTCTTTGAATTAAACATAAAAAGCAGGGTATCATCTGCATAACATGATGAGATTCTCCATCAAGTAACATTAAATTCAGACAAAAAAAAGACTTGACATGTCAGGAGACTGTAGAACAGTGTCTCTGTTGCTTTCTGCCAACAAAATCAACTAATTTCACTACTTGATATTATATTAAAATAGACTTGTGATTTTATTTCTTTATGAAAGTAAACAAATTATTTAATTTAGCAATCACTGAATATTCATTTTTAAAACTATTGATTTATTTATTATGTGTTAAAATGTTCCTAAGAGTTTAGTGTTTGAGGAGCCAAACATGTACTACTGTTGTGACAAGAAAATTACATTTACAATAAAAAATAAAGTTGTAAGAAAAATGCAATTAAATATATATTTTACAGAAACACAAATGTTGTTTTATTGCTGAAAGGTTTGTTGTAATATTTTATTTCACCTAACTGTATTTTATCAAACCAATAGTGTTTTCATTCTGTGCAGCTGTTGAGTCACATCAGTTCCTCTTCAGCTGAAGGAGGTTTTTGTACGACGGTTTTTCACTGTGTGAACACAAGCTGACTGTTGATGAGATGAAGACTCTGACAGTAATAAACTGCTGCATCTTCAGTCTGGACTCCACTGATGGTCAGAGTGAAGTCAGAGTTTGATCCACGTCCTGTAAAACGAGCTGGAATCCCTGATACTCGAGTGGTCGCATCGTAAATGAGTAGTTTAGGAGTTTCTCCATCTCTCTGTTGGTACCAGGCTAAAGCGCTCCCACCAGCTACCCTCTGACTGGTCGTACATGTGATGGAGACGGAGCGTCCCACAGCAGAGCTCACTGCTCCAGACTGAGTCACTGTGATCTGACCTCTGGACTCTGAGGACACAGAGACAAAAACATAAAGCAGCGTCATGGTTTTGTGGGCTTCATTTCAGAGGGACGGATGTTGATAGAGGAGAGGAGTTTGATTCTCTGGACTTTACCTGTGAAGCAGCAGCAGAGGAGAGTCCAGATGAGGACGCAGATCAAAGTCATGTTTTTGATGAGGAGGATTTCTGTGTCTTCTGTTGTCATGAAGGACAGCTGTCAGTCATCCAGTCTTCAACTCTCAGGACTATAAACTCTCCCAGAGCACTGGAGCATGGTGCTGCTGATGCAAAGTCACTCTCTATGGAAATGTTCTGACTGACTCCAACAGGGACTTGGATTACTCTCAGGATGATGTTTATCAATGGATCAATCACTTTATCAGTCTATTGATTAGAAATGTGTCAGTGCTCATTTTTATGTGACTTTCTTTGAGTTTGATGAACAAATTTTCATCCAGAATATTTTATGAATTCCACCTAATTCACTACGAGACCAACGTCACAGTGGGATAAAAAATACTGTTTTATTCATCACGATCAACAATAAACATGTTTATAATAATTATTTATATTTGTCAGGATTTATTGGTGAGTTTTTCTTTTCAATATTTTCTTTTAATTTATTTGATTGTAAGAGAAACTGATATTGTTTGTGGATGTTTAACATTTAAATAGAAAAATGGTTCATTACATAATGAATATTTGTGAACTGGTTTTTAACACTTTAACCAGTTATTACTCATCATAAACTGGGTAAACTGGGGATGTTTTTGTTGAGTTTGTTTGTGTCAAAGTCAGAGAGCCGTGTCTCTCTACAGTCAGAGGTTTTTGTACGGCGGCTCAATGAGTTTGTATCACTGTGGTACACGTTCGGTGGAGGAACCAGACTGGAGTTTGGAAGTAAGTCAAATTTTTACCATTTTCGTTAATTTTTGGAGTTACTTTTTCTTTTTATCACCTTGTAATTCAACATAATTTGGAAAATAGTTACTTTTCCATAAAAATGTATATTTTCCAATCATATTTTGCACTGCCTAAGTTTGCTTCAACAATAGAAAGTTAAAAAATTAATTGCAATAAATGTAAAATATTCAGCTAGACAGTAAATTTCAAACCTTAATCATGAGGCTTCATCTTGAGGGCTGTTAGGTTTATTTCAGTGTGTCAAAGTCAGAGAGCCGTGTCTCTCTACAGTCAGAGGTTTTTGTACGGCGGCTCAATGAGTTTGTATCACTGTGGTGGACTTTTGGTGGAGGAACCAGACTGGATGTTGGAAGTAAGTTTCTGAACAAATATTACAGAAAATTATGTTAAATTTATATTTTGAATTAGTATTTTGGATACTTTACTCAGATAAATATATCTTCTTTTATTCTAACATGATTTTCATTGATACTCGTATTTCTCCTCCTTTATCATTGAGTTGAACTCAGAGCAGTTTTATTTCAGTTTATATTTCTTTAGACATTCCTGTCATACTGAAATTTTAACAACCTTAACTAAAGGATAGATAAAACTTTAATCTTACTGGAAAAATGTTCACCATGATTAGTTTTTAATTTTCTGTGTCAGTAATAACTGTTTTCAAAGGAAGTAAGATTAAATTCTTCGAAGAAAACTGAACCGAGTGAAGTTAAAATTTGTTAATTTGAAACGTGTAACATCTGTTCATTGTGTCATTTATTGTTTCAAATTTTAAAAAAATCTTTTGAACAGTTTGTTGATGATGATTTAAATCCAGATCATGAAAATTTAATCAGAGTCTGTGAATTTTCTTGCATCTTTTATGGTTCCACTAAATACATTAAAGTAATGTATAGTTGAGACTTTTGCTGATTTTCAGTCCAAAGTTTTGTATATTTTCTTGTCAGTGTAGTTTGATATATTTCATCTCATTCTGTATGATGATTCTCTCTGTGCTGATATGCATGAGAGGCTTCTTAAAGGGAAGTGAAACAATGTGTGAGTGAGTGACTGGTGGAGCAGAAAAAACATCTGACAGAAACTCCTTAAAGGAGAAAATCAACTCTCACACAGTAAAGGTGTCCAAGTGTCTGCTGGTTGATTGACAGCTGTGTGGTCCCCGTCCTCTAAGCTGATTGGTGTCTCCTAGGTGATGCTCGTCCCACCCTGACGGTGCTGCCCCCCTCCAGTGAGGAGCTGCGGCAGGGGAAGGCCACGCTCATGTGTCTGGCCAACAAGGGCTTCCCCTCAGACTGGAGTCTGTCCTGGAAGGTGGACGGCAGCAGCGGCAGCAGCAGCTGGGAGGAGAGCAGGAGCCCCGGGGTGCTGGAGAAGGACGGCCGCTACAGCTGGAGCAGCACCCTGAGGCTCCCTGCAGACCAGTGGAGGGAGGTGGGCTCTGTGACCTGTGAGGCCACCCAGGGCTCCCAGACTCCACTCTCAGAGACACTGAGGAGAGACCAGTGTTCCCAGTCCTGACCTGACTCTGCTGCTGGTTTTACTCTCATACTGCTCTCTGTCTGCTCTCTGTCTTGTTCTCTTTCTCTTGACATGTTTCAACTTTAAAATTTTCTTGCTTGTGTTGATGGTTTCAACATTTAAAACAATAAATATTTTATCATGTGTATCATAAAAGCCACATGTCTTTTGACTTTATTTCTTTGACTTATATATTAATTAGATCAATGCTGAAATCTCAGCCATAAAAACTCTGGTTCCCAGATTACTAGTTAATGATTGTAAAACTGTGGATCTTATTTTGTAATTGTTCCAGTTTTATCTATATCTATGTCTATTAAACTCCAGTAACAATATACTTTGTTAGACGTATTCACTGTTTCGATGGTGATCATAAAGCTATCTGTTATTACTAACATCTGTCCCTGAAGAAGAAGAATTTATACCAAGAAATTATTCTCATTGTCTGAAGTTTAAAAATCTAAATATAACAATGATTTACAGGGTTATTAACAGAAAGCAGGGTGTCATCTGCATAAAGTAATAGTCCTTTCTATCTCTCCTCCTGTTTCATGATGATTTTAAATTGTAATTTGTGTGACTGGCTGTATTGCTGATATTCTCTGCTTGTTAAAACAATAAAGACTATTTCATCAAACCAGTGGTGTCCAGACACAATTTTATCAGAATGACTGCTGTCTTAAATAAAACAGTAGATCGGTTTCATTTCTCACAGTTTTTCTCAGTGACATTAATGTCAGAGGATTATTTTAGGAAGAAATGATGTATCAGCTGACATCTGGTTTCTGCAGTAGTCTGCCAATAGATCACCCTGAATCTTACACACTGGAACTTAAATCCACAGTGACTGGGTTTCTCTCATGGTCACATCAGTAGAATTTCATGACATTTGTCTGATGATTTTTAAAAGAAATAAAGGGATTATGTCGACATCAGGGCAGCCTATCAGTGTCTGTTCAGTTGTGGTTTCCTAAAGAAAGAAAGAGCTGCTGTTAAAAGATGAAAGGAGAAAATAAATCTGTGCCACATGTGTCCCTCACATCTGTCCTTTCTGTCCTCTTCTGCTTTGACCAAAACTTGTTGGTTTTACGTCATGACAAGTTTAAAGGTCAAGTTTACAGTGTGTTTGAGTCTGTGGCTTTAAAACTTTGGAACTATCCAGTTGGACTAATGACATGGCAAAGACTCACATTGGAAGACTGACTTTCTGTCTCATCAGCAGTGTCTGATGTTGTTGTCTTAAATGGTCACAAGAGATACAACAAATGCACAGAGACTGGGTTTTGCTGTGTGAGACCAGTTGTATATTATAACATTAGATAATGATTAAAAAGAAGAATGGATTAAGTACATGTCATATCTGACAGCTCTGTCAATGCAGCCTAACAGGGTCACAGTTTAGTTGTGTGTCTTAAAGCTGACAGAAGTTTGTGTTAAAAAATGAAAGGAGGTCATTTTTACAGAAGCTGTGAGTTAATGCAACATGGTGTCCTTCACATCTGTCCTTTCTCATTGGTTTGACATCAATACAGGTTTAAAATTAAAGGTTACATTGCTGTTTGTGGATCATTTTATTGTATCTTTTTTAATTGTGTTCTGATCAAGTCTGATAATACAAGTGTTATGCAGTTATTTATTTTTATGATGTTCCATATATCAAAATTATTTTTCTATATCAGTAAATGTGCTTTTAGATAGAGGAGAAGAACAGCAGTCATCTAACCAATCAGGTGTGTGTGTGTGTGTGTGTGTGTGTGTGTGTGTCCTCAGTGAAGTGTATCAGTCTCTGCAGTAGCTTCCAGCTGCAGCAGTCAGTTTAGTTTCTGTTCAGTCTGACTGAGGGAGGTTTTTGTACGACGGTTTTTCACTGTGTGAACACCCACTGACTGCTGATCCAGTGTGCACTCTGACAGTAGTAAACTGCTGCATCTTCAGTCTGGACTCCACTGATGGTCAGAGTGAAGTCAGAGTTTGATCCACTGCCTGTAAAACGAGCTGGAATCCCTGATACTCGATTGGTAGCACGGTAAATGAGGAGTTTAGGTTTTTCTCCATCTCTCTGTTGGTACCAGGCTAACGAGTTCCCACTATAAACATCCTGACTGGTCCTACATGTGATGGAGACGGAGCGTCCCACAGCAGAGCTCACTGCTCCAGACTGAGTCACTGTGACCTGACCTCTGGACTCTGAGGACACAGAGACAAAAACATAAAGCAGCGTCATGGTTTTGTGGGCTTCATTTCAGAGGGACGGATGTTGATAGAGGAGAGGAGTTTGATTCTCTGGACTTTACCTGTGAAGCAGCAGCAGAGGAGAGTCCAGATGAGGACGCAGATCAAAGTCATGTTTTTGATGAGGAGGATTTCTGTGTCTTCTGTTGTCATGAAGGACAGCTGTCAGTCATCCAGTCTTCAACTCTCAGGACTATAAACTCTCCCAGAGCACTGGAGCATGGTGCTGCTGATGCAAAGTCACTCTCTATGGAAATGTTCTGACTGACTCCAACAGGGTGATGAATTCACCGTCTGCTCTCTGCAAATCTTTCCCTCATTACGTTTTAACATTAAAGTGTTTTTGCTTTTTTTGATGGTTTCATCATTTTAAAACTATAAATATTCACTTGTATCATAAAAGCGACATGTCTTTTTACTTTGTTCTTTGGACAATCTATCTGTTATTACTAATGTTTACCATGAAAAAGATCCATATGTTTTCTTCATGTGTTGTTAAATTATTCTGAAGATGTGAATTTAAATGCGAATGAATGTCAGTGTTAGAAACAATAAGCAGGTTATCATCTGCATAAAGTGACATAAATGAATGTAAACTGAAAATTTAAACCAACTAATTTTGAAATGAGACTTTGTAACTTTACCAGAAGACTCTGTATAAAATAGAAGATAATATGTCTGAATCTCAAACTGTCTGTCTGCAGAATTAACACATTTCATTTATTACCTGCAATAATACTGATATTCAATTAAAACAAAACAGACTTGCTCATCAAATCAGTCTTGTCCATGAACAGATGAACATGTATATTAACAGAAACACAGTGTGCTGTATTATCATTTTAAATTGATCTTTAAAACAAAGAAAATGTTTCCTTTCTCGTTCACTCGTCACCCTGGAAACCCAGAAAATGGAGGAGAGTTTACCTTTCTGTGTTCGCCAGAGAGCAGAGATACAACTCATGCAGGAGCCCAGAGGGAGAGACATTTTTAAAAGTGTCTGTGTGTTCAGCTCTCAGTGCTTTTGTTGCTTGTGTGTGAACCTCTGGTCTGGTTTCTCACTGTTTTGTCTCTGAAGTATCTCCTTTATTTTACTTTCATGTTTGCTTTCAGCTCATAGAATTCATGTCAAGTTACTGCTGATGAAAACCCAACAGGTCCTGATTTTGCTGCCTCATATTAAAAACTTTGACATATCAAAATATCAAAGGACCTTTATTGTGAAGAATGTGTAGGAAGCGGCATGTAGTTAAACAGTGTTTCACAGCTGCTTGACTCAAGACAAGCCCGCATCAAGACATGTCTTCAAGATGCACGTCCCCTCAGCGCCGGACTGATGAGTCGAGTCAAACCGAGTCAGCACATCTCAGCGCTCCACAGCATCCTGCAAGATGAAAACATGATGTGGACTCTGAGACAGAAGTCATGTATTCTTACTTAGACGCTGCTGTTGCTTTATGGATGGAGACATTAAATTGATTTTCATACGTATGTAGATGATAAACAGCTGTGTGTTGATATAGTGCAAAAGTATCTCCTTCTACTCAGCAAACATATTGATTTTTCAAATTATTGGAGGAAAGTAAACTCTCATACTAAATATCATGAACAGTGCTGATGAGCTTGATCTGCTGTATGATGGTGGTTTTCGTGAGTCCAGGCCTGACCTGAACCCCAAAGTAAGCAGCAACATCAGTCCTGCAGCAGAAAACAGTTTCTCCTGTGGAGCACGTCATAATCACAGCAGCAATATCATAGGAAATCAATAACTTATATTTAAAATGTACGCTATTAAATCAGTATTTCATGTGTGAATTAGTCTTTGAAGCAGGTAAAAATAATACGTTTAGATCAGTCTGCTACCAGTATGGGTTTTAGCACCTGCTCATCAAATTTAATAGCGGGGCTTTTTGTAAGAAAGTAATTTGTCATGTCTGGTTCAGGTAGATTTATCACAAGTCTGATCCAGATTGGGTCCAATATTCTGGACCAGTCAAGACCTCTACTGTATGTCTCCAAACATAAATTCAATTCACTGCTTGTTGACAATCAGAGTTTATTCAAAGACATGTACTGTATGAATTATGTTTCATATGTTGGTAATTAGTGTTTGTGTGTGTGTGTGTGTGTGTGTGTGTGTGTGTGTGTGTGTGTGTGTGTGTGTGTGTGTGTGTGTCCTCAGTGAAGTGTATCGGTCTCTGCAGTAGCTTCCAGCTGCAGCAGTCAGTTCAGTTTCTGTTCAGTCTGACTAAGGGAGGTTTTTGTACGACGGTTTTTCACTGTGTGAACACACGCTGACTGTTGGGGTAGTGAAAACTCTGACAGTAGTAAACTGCTGCATCTTCAGTCTGGACTCCACTGATGGTCAGAGTGAAGTCAGAGTTTGATCCACTGCCTGTAAAACGAGCTGGAATCCCTGATACTCGATTGGTAGCACGGTAAATGAGCAACTTAGGAGTTTCTCCATCTCTCTGTTGGTACCAGGCTAAACAGTGGCTGCTGCCTGAAACATAAACATTCTGACTTGTCCTACATGTGATGGAGACGGACGTCCCACAGCAGAGCTCACTGCTCCAGACTGAGTCACTGTGACCTGACCTCTGGACTCTGAGGACACAGAGACAAAAACATAAAGCAGCGTCATGGTTTTGTGGGCTTCATTTCAGAGGGACGGATGTTGATAGAGGAGAGGAGTTTGATTCTCTGGACTTTACCTGTGAAGCAGCAGCAGAGGAGAGTCCAGATGAGGACGCAGATCAAAGTCATGTTTTTGACGAGGAGGATTTCTGTGTCTTCTGTTGTCATGAAGGACAGCTGTCAGTCATCCAGTCTTCAACTCTCAGGACTATAAACTCTCCCAGAGCACTGGAGCATGGTGCTGCTGATGCAAAGTCACTCTCTATGGAAATGTTCTGACTGACTCCAACAGGGACTTGGATTACTCTCAGGATGATGATTATGAAAAGATCAATCAGTTTACAGAAGAAAATGTTATGTGTCATTTTTAATTTTCTGTCCTACTTCATTTTTCACTGCACTAAAAAATGAAACAAGCCTCACTTTGTGTCAAATCAGATAAATATTAGATGTATTCTTTATTAGACATTAAACAAACACAACTATACCCTGATTAGATACTGTACATCCAAAAACACACAAATAAGATCTATCAAGCTGTACTTTGTATAAAATTAGATGTAAACTAGAAATAATATGACCCTTATTAGACTTCATCACAGGGTAATTTGGGACATATTACAATACAACTGTCCTTTAAAGGAAGGTGGAGGACTAGTTTGTCTGACTGTGATCATATAATACTGTAGACAGACAGTGTGATTTTGTTCAAAGAAGTTGGCATCGGTCTTCACTAATCTGCTGATTACTGTTGAATAAAGAGCATATTTCAAGTTTTTGTCCAATTTGATATAAAGTACAGTTTGTGATGTCTTATTTGTGTAATGAAAATAAAGTGTGACCAGTTTTTCTTTAGAAATATTTTATTTTAATTTATTTTACTGAAAGAGGTATTCATATTACTTGATGTAATGTTAAACATTTCACATTAAACACAAACTAAAACATTTTACTTTGTTAATTAAAGATTACCCAGTGCAGTAAATGTGTACTTTTTTTTAAAGCTTTTTATCTTTAGTAACAAAACTTGTCTGTTGCCATGGTTGAGCAGTGATGCTTGTCTGTTGCCATGGTTACTGAGCTCAGAGAGGGAAGTGAAACTTCTCAGACCAGTTTCATCCGGTCTGAGGAAGATCAACAGAACTAGAAGTCTCCTCTGCTGCAACCAACAGGATGGAGTTTAGTTCACCTCATATAAACTTTATTAATCTCTGTCTCTGCAGTGGGTCGAGTCGTCCCCACCCTGTTCCAGACCAGTGTTCCCAGTCCTGACCTGACTCACTGCGACTCTGCTGCTGGTTTTACTCTCATACTGCTCTCTGTCTCTCTCTGGTTCTCTCTTTCTCTTGACATGTTTCAATATTAACAAATTCTTTCTTGTGTTGATGGTTTCAACATTTTAAAACAATAAAGATTGTATCATTCAAGACATGTCTTTGGACTTCCTTTATTCAATATGTATTATTTATTAGGAAAATTATTCAGATTACAGCAGAAAAACCACAACAGTAACAGGCCCAGTTTTCCAAGGTTAGTTTTCTAACAGTTTAAAACTGTCAGTATTTTTCTACTGTCATTCCAGTTTTATCTTTTTATTTTTGGTAACTTTATGATTAGACCATTTCAACACTAAATCAGAAAACTGTCTGTTATAACTAAAGTCCACACTTGAATAAGATCCATGTATTTTGTTCTTGTTAATTTGTATCTATTAATTAAACATAAAAAGCGGGGTATCATCTGCATAACATGATGAGATTTTCCATCAAGTAACATTAAATTCAGACAAAAAAAAAAGACTTAACATGTCAGGAGACTGTAGAACAGTGTCTCTGTTGCTTTCTGTCAACAAAATCAACCAATTTCACTACTTGATATTATATTAAAATAGACCTGTGATTTTATTTCTTTATGAAAGTAAACAAATTATTTAATTTTAGCAATCACCGAATATTCATTTTTAAAAGTATTGATTTATTTATTATGTGTTAAAATGTTCCTAAGAGTTTAGTGTTTGAGGAGCCAAACATGTACTACTGTTGTGACAAGAAAATTACATTTACAATAAAAAATAAAGTTGTAAGAAAAATGCAATTAAATATATATTTTACAGAAAGACAAATGTTGTTTTATTGCTGAAAGGTTTGTTGTAATATTTTATTTCACCTAACTGTATTTTATCAAACCAATAGTGTTTTCATTCTGTGCAGCTGTTGAGTCACATCAGTTCCTCTTCAGCTGAGGGAGGTTTTTGTACGACGGTTTTTCACTGTGTGAACACAAGCTGACTGTTGATGATATGAAGACTCTGACAGTAATAAACTGCTGCATCTTCAGTCTGGACTCCACTGATGGTCAGAGTGAAGTCAGAGTTTGATCCACGTCCTGTAAAACGAGCTGGAATCCCTGATTCTCGAGTGCTAGCAGCATAAATGAGGAGTTTAGGTTTTTCTCCATCTCTCTGTTGGTACCAGGATAAAGCGCTCCCACCAGCTACATCCTGACTGGTCCTACATGTGATGGAGACGGAGCGTCCCACAGCAGAGCTCACTGCTCCAGACTGAGTCACTGTGATCTGACCTCTGGACTCTGAGGACACAGAGACAAAAACATAAAGCAGCGTCATGGTTTTGTGGGCTTCATTTCAGAGGGACGGATGTTGATAGAGGAGAGGAGTTTGATTCTCTGGACTTTACCTGTGAAGCAGCAGCAGAGGAGAGTCCAGATGAGGACGCAGATCAAAGTCATGTTTTTGATGAGGAGGATTTCTGTGTCTTCTGTTGTCATGAAGGACAGCTGTCAGTCATCCAGTCTTCAACTCTCAGGACTATAAACTCTCCCAGAGCACTGGAGCATGGTGCTGCTGATGCAAAGTCACTCTCTATGGAAATCTAAGCTGATTGGTGTCTCCTAGGTGATGCTCGTCCCACCCTGACGGTGCTGCCCCCCTCCAGTGAGGAGCTGCAGCAGGGGAAGGCCACGCTCATGTGTCTGGCCAACAAGGGCTTCCCCTCAGACTGGAGTCTGTCCTGGAAGGTGGACGGCAGCAGCAGCAGCAGCAGCTGGGAGGAGAGCAGGAGCCCCGGGGTGCTGGAGAAGGACGGCCGCTACAGCTGGAGCAGCACCCTGAGGCTCCCTGCAGACCAGTGGAGGAAGGTGGGCTCTGTGACCTGTGAGGCCACCCAGGGCTCCCAGACTCCACTCTCAGAGACACTGAGGAGAGACCAGTGTTCCCAGTCCTGACCTGACTCACTGGGACTCTGCTGCTGGTTTTACTCTCATACTGCTCTCTGTCTGCTCTCTCTGTCGGGCTCTTTCTTTCTCTCATGGCATTTTTCAACATTAATGTGTTCTTGCTTGTTTTGAGGTTTTCAACATGTTAAAACAATAAAGCTTTTGTCATGTATGTCATGAAATCAACATGTCTTTATTTCTGTTATATATCAGGAACATCAGTCAGATTAATGCATAAAAGTCACAACAGTAGGAAGTCAGATTTACCAGATTAGTTTTTAATGGTTTTAAGAGTTTATATATTTTTCTTCTGTTATTCCAGTTGGCCTATTTTAACATCAGGAACAAGACACATCTGTTAATACTAATGTTTACCAATGGAGAAGACTTATGTTCCTGTGTTTTTAAATTGCACCTAGAACGTTTTTTGAATAACTGAATTCAAAAACTAAATATTAATGACAAAAAAAGTAATAATGACACAAATGTAGAAATAAAAAGCAGGGTATTGTTTGCACAAAGTGATATAACATGAATCTGACTACAGAGATTATGAATGTTTCAATAAGACACTAAACTTCACCAACAAACTTTACAAGAAAAGGTTGAAATCACAATTTCTTGCTGTCTGTCAGATTATTTTTTTCATTACTTACAGCAATATTGATGTTCTATTAAAACAATGTTTAAAAATCAGCTGTTTATGCAGATTCCTCAAGAATAACTGCTGTCACATGCTGTTGTACTGAAGTAAAAAATATTCTTTGAATTAATTTTGACCGAGTTTAACTTAGAATATAATTTCTAGGATTTTATAATTTCAAGTTTTACGATTAAATTTTGCTCTGTGAATTGTAATATAGTTTGTACAGAATTTGACAAAATGCTCAGAGTGTTTGATTGCAATAAAATGTATCAACACAACTAAACAATAGTGACCAGCATGACATAGTTTGACAATATGAAGTTTCTTACTTTCTCAAAACAAAAAGCAAATTTAATTTTGCACTCATTGAATGTTTGTACCTATATTTATTCATTTGTGGTGTTAAAATGTTCCTTAGAGTTACAATAATATAGTTGTGGTTGTGTTTTTCATCACAATTACATTTACAAAAGAAACTTTTAAAAACTAAATCAAAAACTACATTTAACAACAATACAAAAAATATTCTAATGCCGAAGGCATTATTATTGGGGTATGTTTTTAAATATTATTGAATAAACCATATTACAGCAAACCAATAGTGTTTTCATTTCTGTGCAGCTGTTGAGTCAGATCACTTCCTCTCCAGCTGAAGGAGGTTTTTGTACAACGATTTTTCACTGTGTGAACGGGAAGCTGTAACCACCCTGCTGACAGTAATAAACTCCTGCATCTTCAGTCTGAACTCCACTGATGGTCAAAGTGAAGTCAGTTCCAGACTGACTCCCACTGAAATGGTCTGAAACTCCAGACTGACGGGTTGTCGCATAAGAGATTAGCAGTTTAGGAGTTTCTCCAGTTTTCTGAAGGTACCAGTGAAGGTAGCTACCCATACTTGAACTGGCTTTACATCTGATAGAGACAGTCTGTCCTGGAACAACAGACTGAGATCCAGGAGACTGAGTCAGGATGATTTCTCCTGATGAACCTGGAAAACATGAAAAAGAGGAGAAGGGTTATTGAGACAAATCCAGTTTGTTGAAAGATGATCAACATCCAAACAGAAGAGAATCATTTCTTTAACATGGAGAACAGATGGAAGAAGGTCAATGCTGCTTGTTTCAGTGTTTCTCCATCACAGCAGAACATCATTGTGGTGAACCTGGTTGCATCCTGAAGCAAAGTTTTCACAAGAGAGTCTCACCCTGAACAAGGAGCCCCAGGGTGGCCAGCAGTAGAATCAGTGACATCATCATTGTGCTTCCGGCGTGTCAGTGTCTCTGAAAGTCCTGGACAGACACTGATCAACACTGGTCTCTTAACGTCTGGGAGCAGAGAGGCAGGACACATATGCAAACACACAGAGTCAGTCAACTGTAGCTGTCCTCAACATATCATGATGTTTCCTCCTCACTGCTGACAACATTCATCTACATATTGACATATTTACATGGAGACGATGTTGAAAAGGCTGATAGATCCCTGATATGTTTTATTGATCGTTTTAATATTAATGTGTGTTTGACATGTTTATGTGTTTGTAATGTTCAGATTTCACCAAGTTAAGCAGTGATTAGCAGTGAACTCAGATACTCAGAAACTCCAACCAAACTTTTCATCTCATCTTTACATGTTATAACTTAACAGGTTAATACATTTACAGCAAAATAATGTTTCAAACATTTTTGGTGCTGATCTACATCTGTATATTTTCTTTTCAATGCATATAATTGAAACAGCTGTTATTCCATATGAAGCTGAGGTCAAAGGTCATGACCAAGACCTTTATCATTGTTTCCACCAGGTTGTCTCCTCTTGATTATTTGGTGAATCAGAACATAAAACAGGAAACTATAATGAGATAAGAACTGATGGTGAGAAGCTGTGATCAAGAAAGAAACTTGATAATAGCTATTTTTATTAAATTGAACTTTTTTGCTGTTTATCAAGAAAAAGGCTATGCATTTCTTTTTATGTGCCACTGACTTGGATTTAGGCAGTTTAATTGAAGCTGCTCCTTTATACCTTTAACTTTTGAATAAGTTCATTTACAGGAGCAACTAGAAAAAACATCCACAGAAAACATGAGGAAGACCCGGTGTGGGTCAAAACCACTCATTATTATTCTTTGGTAAAACTGGTAAAACTTTGATAGTCCCATACTGATACAGGAATTATAACATTCTTGACCTGAAATATTCCCAAGAACATCTCTTATTCTATAAGTAAAACTACAGTATATTGCCTCTGTGTTTCATTCTGGCCTGCAGGGGAAGCTGCATTCTCTACAGCCAGCTGCAGCAGTTAGTTGAGTTTCTGTTCAGTCTGAGGGAGGTTTTTGTACGACGGTTTTTCACTGTGTGAACACATATTGACTGATCCAATGTTCACTCTGACAGTAGTAAACTGCTGCATCTTCAGTCTGGACTCCACTGATGGTCAGAGTGAAGTCAGAATTTGATCCACTGCCTGTAAAACGAGCTGGAATCCCTGATACTCGAGTGCTAGCATAGTAAATGAGCAGTTTAGGAGTTTCTCCATCTCTCTGTTGGTACCAGGCTAAAAGGTATTGGTTGTTGAAAAAATTAACATCCTGACTGGTCCTACATGTGATGGAGACGGAGCGTCCCACAGCAGAGCTCACTGCTCCAGACTGAGTCACTGTGACCTGACCTCTGGACTCTGAGGACACAGAGACAAAAACATAAAGCAGCGTCATGGTTTTGTGGGCTTCATTTCAGAGGGACGGATGTTGATAGAGGAGAGGAGTTTGATTCTCTGGACTTTACCTGTGAAGCAGCAGCAGAGGAGAGTCCAGATGAGGACGCAGATCAAAGTCATGTTTTTGATGAGGAGGATTTCTGTGTCTTCTGTTGTCATGAAGGACAGCTGTCAGTCATCCAGTCTTCAACTCTCAGGACTATAAACTCTCCCAGAGCACTGGAGCATGGTGCTGCTGATGCAAAGTCACTCTCTATGGAAAGTGAGTCAGTTTGTTTATTTGAATATCAACTTTCATGAGCAGACATTTGAAGATCCTGAATTGGAAGGAAATCCAGTGTAACGAAATCAAAACTGGTGTTACGTGACACCTTTTGTATCACTTGGTTTAAAAGCTTGGCAGCAGCAATTTTGTCATGCCTTTGTCCTTTCATGACACTCAAGTTCACCTTACATCAGAAATGACAACAGCATTGATCACATATAAAAATCATACAATCAAAAAGGACAGTAGCAAAACATATAGAGCAGAAATAAATTAAAATCAGTAACTGTACTAGGTAAATGAGATTCCATCAAAGGAGTTAGAGCAAGTATGTTAGTTTAGAAAGTTTTTAAGGGCGGTTTTAAATTTTTCAACAGAGTCCAGTGTATGGATATGGTGGGGAAAAGAGTTCCAGAGTTTAGGTGCAGCATGAGAGAAGGCCCTGGCACCCACTGTACTGAGGTTAACAGCTGGTATTATTAGTAGATCAGCAGATGAAGACCGAAGTGGCCGAGGTGGAGTGTAGATGGGTAAGAGATCTGTGAGATAGACAGGTGACAGGTTATGAAGGGCTTTGAAGGTTAGCAGAAGGATATTGAAGTTGATGCGTTGTGATACAGGGAGCCAGTGTAAATGAATAAGCAGAGGAGTCACATGTTCAGTGGATTTTGTGCAGGTAATGATCTGTGCTGCAGAGTTTTGGATGAGTTGAAGTCGGTGGATGAGTTTATTAGGGTTACCAGTTAGGATTGCGTTGCAGTAGTCCATGCGTGAGGTGACCAGGACATTGACAAGGATGTCAGTAGAGTGCTGTGTTAAGGCAGGGCGTAGTCTGGAGATGTTTCATAGATGGAAAAAGGCAGTCTGTGATACATTGTTTATATGGCTGGAGAAGGAGAGGGTACTGTCCATGATAACACCAAGACTCTTGACTTGTGTGGAGATGGGTATGGGGGCATCAGCTATTGAAAGAGAGTGGATACGTAGAGCTGTGTGTCATCAGCGTAGGAATGAAAATGAATACCATAATGCCAGAAGATATTGCCAAGAGGGAGGAGGTTGATGATGAACAGGAGGGGCCCCAATACTGAACCTCATGGAACTCCCTCATGGACTGTTGTGCTTTCTGATTTATAGTTCTGAATTTGTACAAACTGTGATCTGTCAGAAAGGTAGGATGTAAACCATTTGAACACAGTGCCCTTGATTCCAATACTGGCAAGACGGTCCATGAGGAGTTGATGGGATATTGTATCAAAGGCAGCAGTGAGGTCTAGGAGGATGAGGAGAGAGAGCTGACCGGAATCAGCTGCCAGGAGGAGGTTGTTGGTGATCTTGACCAGGGCAGTTTCTGTGCTGTGTTTAGTGTGGAAGCCTGATTGGAACTGTTCACAGAGGTTATTGTTTTCAAGGTAGCTTTGAAGTTGGAGTGCAACTACTTTCTCAGAGATTTTGGAGATGAATGGAAGATTAGATATGGGCCAGCAGTTGTTCTGATCTGTAGAGTCAAGTCCAGGTTTTTTCAGTGTTGGTTTGATTAAGGCAGCTTTCAGTGAGGGAGGAACTGTACCAGTGGACAAAGAGGAGCTGATGATGGAGGTTATCAGAGGGATGATGGAGGGCAGACATGCTTTAACAAGGGTTGTGGGCATTGGATCCAGTTGGCATGTGGAAGTATTGGACTGGGTTATGAGTCTAAAGATGTGATTTTCCGTTGGCAGCATGAACTCACATAGGGCAGTTGATGGGGGCAGTTCAGGGGCTCTTGCAGATGGCAGATCAGTGTGCTTCATGATACTGATCTGTGAAAACAATGAGTTAATTGTGATCATTATGAGGCAGAAATCAAAGATCAGGGCCAAAACTTTTCTAATCAGCTGTCTCATCTCAGCTGTTTTTGATCAGAACATGAGATTATAATGGGATATGAATGGATGGTGAGAATTGAAGGGAAAAGTAATTTAATTTCCTCCCAGATTCTTTTTTGTCATTAAAATTGTTTTGTTACATGTACATTGTTTCTTTAAGCAACGATTTTCAATCTACTTAGGGTGTGTGTGTGTGTGTGTGTGTGTGTGTGTGTGTTTCCTCAGTGAAGTGTATCAGTCTCTGCAGTAGCTTCCAGCTGCAGCAGTCAGTTCAGTTTCTGTTCAGTCTGACTGAGGGAGGTTTTTGTACGACGGTTTTTCACTGTGTGAACACCCACTGACTGTTGATGACATGAAAACTCTGACAGTAGTAAACTGCTGCATCTTCAGTCTGGACTCCACTGATGGTCAGAGTGAAGTCAGAGTTTGATCCACTGCCTGTAAAACGAGCTGGAATCCCTGATACTCGCTGATTAGCAAGCTTAATAAGCAGTTTGGAAGGTTCTCCATCTCTCTGTTGGTACCAGGCTAAATAGTGGTATTGGTTGTTATAAACATAAACATCCTGACTGGTCCTACATGTGATGGAGACGGAGCGTCCCACAGCAGAGCTCACTGCTCCAGACTGAGTCACTGTGACCTGACCTCTGGACTCTGAGGACACAGAGACAAAAACATAAAGCAGCATCATGGTTTTGTGGGCTTCATTTCAGAGGGACGGATGTTGATAGAGGAGAGGAGTTTGATTCTCTGGACTTTACCTGTGAAGCAGCAGCAGAGGAGAGTCCAGATGAGGACGCAGATCAAAGTCATGTTTTTGATGAGGAGGATTTCTGTGTCTTCTGTTGTCATGAAGGACAGCTGTCAGTCATCCAGTCTTCAACTCTCAGGACTATAAACTCTCCCAGAGCACTGGAGCATGGTGGTGCTGATGCAAAGTCACTCTCTATGGAAAGTAAGCAAGTTTGTTTATTTGAATATCATCTTTCATGGGCAGAAATCACGAAGTGCTTCACACTAAAAGAGCACAAGTCAAATAGTAGCACATGAAATGAATCTTGAATTTCAACGGATAGAAAGTTCTATTACATTTCAAGGGTTGTTTGAAAAATATAATCAATGTCATCTGTCTGAGAAGAATCATGTTCAATACGATGAGCATCAGATCCAGGACAGAACCTTGTGGAACATCACAAGGCAGAGATTCAGTCGATGAGTCATAGTTATGAACTGTAACTGGGAAAGTTTTGTGTGAAATGAAAGCAGAGAACCACTGCAAAGCTGATGCAGAGATACCCACCCACTGCCTGAGCCTCAACCAAGCAGCAGTAAGATCTAATAGAACCAACACAGAACATCCTCCTGCATCACCGTGCATCAACAGATCATTTGAGAAGAGCTGTTTCTGTTGAATACAACTGACTGAAACCAGACTGAAACTCCAAAATGTTGAGCTCATCTAAGACAGATTAGAAACCATGTTTTCTAAAACTGTAGCTATAAAAGGTAACTTAGAAACAGACCTGTAGTTCTGGAGCAAAGAAGAATCAAGGTTTGTGTTTCTGAGAAGTGTTTGAACAGCAGCTTGCTTTTAATATGGTTGGACCTGATCAGATCAAGTTATTGATTATAAAGAGCACACAAGGACCAATGGAACCAATAACTTTTTTTTTTAACAAAGAAGTGGGTACACTGTCACGGGGACCAGAAGAAGTTTTCATATTAACTCTTTCCCTGCCATTGACGATACATCTCGTCATTTAAGACACAACGCTTCCCTGCCAATGAGGAGATATTCCAGAAATTACTGTCTTCACTGTGAGATGGTATGGGACGCTGTGACGCATCATTTGACAAACATTTGTAACTCTAAGATGAAGGAACCGTTGGAATTGAGTAGCAGAAGAAGAAGATGGTGTTATTTAGCATGAAAACATGGTGCTCAGCTGCAGATCTGTGGGTCAGAGAGCATCATGATCTGGCCACAGAGTCTGGGTACAGAGTGGGGCTGCTCGTGCTAAAGCCCCCAGACCTCCACAGCAGCTGTGATACAGCGAGGCTGCTCACACCGCTGACCCTGTAACCCGCAGCGCAGCCGTGGCTGAGAGCTCTCCAGCCCCCAGGATTCTCAGACAGTGTTTCAGGCAGGGGACAAACACACAGCTGATGTTAACCACACTGATGACAGTGATGTCACACATTTAACATGAAGTGATAAAAAAACAAAAAGAAAATGTGAAGTCGATATTCTGCTTGAAAATGTCCTTTTCCCAAAAATGCTTCCTTCTCCATTTCTTTTCTGAAAAGTGGATTTTTTGATGAAACCAACCAACATTCAAGAGCTAATATAAAAAGAATGAATAAAGTCACTTAGGTATGTTGTTGCAATTAAAACTGCTATTTGTCTGTCCTTTATTATATATATTACAGTGAAAATGTTCTTTTGACCATCCCTTATACTGATCTGTGTCTTGATGTCATTAAGTGAATATATATTGAAATAATTGTGATCCAGTATGAAGCAGAGGTCAAAACTTATGACTTAGACATTTGTCATTAACATTTCCAGGTTGGCTGCTCTTTATTATTTATGAGAACATGGGATGATAATATGAACGGATACTGAAAAATTGTGATAGAGAAGATAATTTGATTTTATACAAGTTTTTGTTTTGATGTTCATTGGTGGTTAAAGCAAAAATGGTTACATTTTAATTCTGCTTGATGAAATGTGTGTGTGTGTGTGTGTGTGTGTGTGTGTGTGTGTGTGTGTGTGTGTGTGTGTGTGTGTGTGTCCTCAGTGAAGTGTATCAGTCTCTGCAGTAGCTTCCAGCTGCAGCAGTCAGTTCAGTTTTTGTTCAGTCTGACTGAGGGAGGTTTTTGTACGACGGTTTTTCACTGTGTGAACACACTCTGACTGTTGGGGTAGTGAAAACTCTGACAGTAGTAAACTGCTGCATCTTCAGTCTGGACTCCACTGATGGTCAGAGTGAAGTCAGAGTTTGATCCACTGCCTGTAAAACGAGCTGGAATCCCTGATGCTCGATTGGTAGCATAGTAAATGAGGAGTTTAGGTTTTTCTCCATCTCTCTGTTGGTACCAGGCTAAACAGTGGCTGCTGCCCGCAACATAAACATCCTGACTGGTCCTACATGTGATGGAGACGGAGCGTCCCACAGCAGAGCTCACTGCTCCAGGCTGAGTCACTGTATACTGACCTCTGGACTCTGAGGACACAGAGACAAAAACATAAAGCAGCGTCATGGTTTTGTGGGCTTCATTTCAGAGGGACAGATGTTGATAGAGGAGAGGAGTTTGATTCTCTGGACTTTACCTGTGAAGCAGCAGCAGAGGAGAGTCCAGATGAGGACGCAGATCAAAGTCATGTTTTTGATGAGGAGGATTTCTGTGTCTTCTGTTGTCATGAAGGACAGCTGTCAGTCATCCAGTCTTCAACTCTCAGGACTATAAACTCTCCCAGAGCACTGGAGCATGGTGCTGCTGATGCAAAGTCACTCTCTATGGAAATCTAAGATGACTGGTGTTTCCTAGGTGATGCTCGTCCCACCCCTCCAGTGAGGAGTCTGTGTAATCTGATCAATAAAAGTGTCATGCAGTTACTTTTTTCTCTTGCAGATGAGGATGAAATTATTACCTCCCCATGAATTTTTTATTTTTTTTCAAGTATTTCCCAAGTGCTGTTAAACAGAACAAGGAATTTTTAACACAGCTTTTCCAAAAATCTAGTTTTATTTTTGATCCTTAAATTATTTTAGTTTGCACACAGAAACAAAATTATTTCACAAAAACCAAAACCTACCAGGGTCAAAATTATTAACCCCCCTGATGGGAATAGTCAGTTGTGTATTCTTTTCGCTGAACAACAGCCTGCAGTCATTTGTTGTAGATTTCATCAAGTCTCAAGTCATTCGTCTTTGGTGAATCTCTGAAGCTCCTTCGATGGTCTTCTGGCATGGACCTTGGTCTTGAGTTCATCGCACAGATTTTCAATGGGATTAAAGTCAGGACTTTGCGCAGGCCAGTCAGTGACGTTCACTTTGGTCTTCTGAAGGTGGTTCTTCACCAGGAGTGACGTATGTTTTGGGTCGTTGTTGAAAGACAAAGAGACGACCCAGACCCAGTTTTTCTGCTGACCGCTTGAGGTTTTCTTTCAAAATCTACACATACCCTTCTTTCTTCATGATTCCTTCCACCTTGACCAGATTCCCAGTCCCAGATGCACTGAAGCATCCCCACAGCATAATACTCCCACCACCATGTTTCACTGTGGAGATGGTGTTCTTTGGGTTATACGCCTCTCTCTTCTTTCTCCAAATATAAGCAATGTCTCTGTGGCCAAACAGCTCTAGTTTGGTCTCATCTGCCCAAAGGACACGCTTCCAGTATGCATGATCTTTCTCCAGGTTGTCCTTAGCACACTTCAGTCTGGCTTGAAGGTGTTTTTCTTGATCTGCAACCTCTCAGTCCATTCCTGTGCAGGGTTCTAGTGACTGTCTTCTTTGAGACTACAATTCTCAACTTGGTTAAGTCCTTCACTAGTGTCTTGGCAGTTGTTCTGGGGTCTTTAGACACGTCTCTCACTAGTTTTTTTTTTTTTTTTTTTTTTTTCCAGTCTTTGAAATCTTTGTTGTCCTACCTGTGCCAGGCTTGTTCTGTACAGTGTGGCTCTCTTTGAATTTCTCGATGATACTTCTCACTTCAGTTCTTGACACTTGGAAATGCTGTGATAACTTTGTACATCCTTCTCCTGCTTTGTGAGCATCAACAATTCTTTTTCCCAAGTGTAAACTGATTTATTTTGTTTTTGGCATGATGCTTTATCGAGTGACAGCTCAAACCTTTGCTGAAGTTTTTATACTGTGTGTAAACTGGAAGATAACCCTCAGAATAAACTTACTTGATTTTACAAGCTTTGAGCATCACAAAGTTAAAGCACATCATTGCACAGCAGTGGTTTGTGCTATGGCTCAATGAAAAGGTCAGATCTTAAAGGGGCTGATAATATTGACCCTGGTATTTTTTTTAAAATTACTCTGTTATTGTGTGCAAATAGAAATATATGCTTTCTAAAGAAAACTAATATGTTTATAAATGCCATGATAAAAACTCCTCACTCTGTTAAAAAGCACTTGGGAAAATTTGGAAAAAAAACTTTAAATTTCATAGGGGGGCTAATAATTGTGTCCTCAACTATATTTAATATTTAAAAGTAGATGAACAGCAGTCATCTGAACAATCAGGGGTGTGTGTGTGTGTGTGTGTGTGTGTGTGTGTGTGTGTGTGTCCTCAGTGAAGTGTATCAGTCTCTGCAGTAGCTTCCAGCTGCAGCAGTCAGTTCAGTTTCTGTTCAGTCTGACTGAGGGAGGTTTTTGTACGACGGTTTTTCACTGTGTGAACACCCACTGACTGTTGATGACATGAAAACTCTGACAGTAGTAAACTGCTGCATCTTCAGTCTGGACTCCACTGATGGTCAGAGTGAAGTCAGAGTTTGATCCACGTCCTGTAAAACGATCTGGAATCCCTGATTCTCGCTGATTGGCATACTTAATAAGCAGGTTAGGAGTTTCTCCATCTCTCTGTTGGTACCAGGCTAAACAGTGGCTGCTGCCCGCAACATAAACATTCTGACTGGTCCTACATGTGATGGAGACGGAGCGTCCCACAGCAGAGCTCACTGCTCCAGACTGAGTCACTGTGACCTGACCTCTGGACTCTGAGGACACAGAGACAAAAACATAAAGCAGCGTCATGGTTTTGTGGGCTTCATTTCAGAGGGACGGATGTTGATAGAGGAGAGGAGTTTGATTCTCTGGACTTTACCTGTGAAGCAGCAGCAGAGGAGAGTCCAGATGAGGACGCAGATCAAAGTCATGTTTTTGATGAGGAGGATTTCTGTGTCTTCTGTTGTCATGAAGGACAGCTGTCAGTCATCCAGTCTTCAACTCTCAGGACTATAAACTCTCCCAGAGCACTGGAGCATGGTGCTGCTGATGCAAAGTCACGCTCTATGGAAAGTAAGTCAGTTTGTGTATTTGAATATCAACTTTCATGGGCAGAAATCACAAAGTGCTTCACAATAACAGACAAATAAAAAAATAAAAGATAGTGTAACCAACTTAAATTGCAGACATCAAGCAAGAAAAAGGTAAAACAAATTAAACAAAAGAAACAAATGGTTCTTGAGTTGTCCTTTAAAAGTGTCCAAGTCCAATCAGAGAGAACTTCAAAGTTTAGGAGCTATAACCTCAACCACAGAGTCTCCTTTTTTCTCGAGCCTGACACGTGGAAAAATCAACAAACCCTGATCAGTGGATCTCAGATTCCTTCTGGTAGAACAGGGCTGCAGTAACAGACCATAAGAATCTTGAAGTGGATTTTGAATTTGAGGGGAATGTAACCAAAATAAAATTCATGTTACATGTCACTTTTTTAAGACTTGGTTTAAAGGTGTGGTCATCAATTTTGACCATTAGAGCCTTTATTTTGAAAGTCTACCCAGAAGTTGCATATTTACTCTTGCTAATTTTACTGCAGAGGGATATCTGTAGTGTCATAGTTTGAAGCGAAGGGCCACTTATTAATGTGTTATTAGGAGATACCTTTAAAATGACTTAATGTCTCCCTGAAAGGAGGCATGTACAATGCAAACAGCAGTGGACCCACTACAGAACCTTGTGGAACACCACAAGACAGAGATTCAGTTGGTGAGACACAGTTTTGAACAGAGAAAATCCTGTGAAGAGGAGAACACAGCTGATCCACAGATATCTACACACTGCCTGAGCCTTTCAGTGAAGCAGCACTGAGATCTAACAGAACCAAAACAGAACATCCTCCTGTATTATCATACACTAACAGATCATCTGAGACTCTGAGAAGAACCGTTTCTGTTCAGTGCAACTGATGAAAACCACTTTTTCTAAAATCTTAGCTATAAAAGGTAACTTAGAACTTGGCCTGTAGTTCTGGAGCACAGAAGGGTCAGAATTTGTTTATTGAGAAGTGGTTGAAACAGCAGCTCGCTCAAAATCAGCTGAGACGTGACCAGATATCAGTGAGTTATTGAATATAGAGAACACACAAGGACCAATGGAACCAAGAGATTTTTCGAAACAAAGAAAAGTGTCCAATATCAAGGTCACAGGACTAAATTTATTATATTATTAACCAGATTATTCAGCTGTCGTCATGACAACATTACTTAATTAACTGAAAAAGAAGCTGTTAAGGCCAGGTTGATGATAAATTAAAATACCATGAAAGGAATTTGTATGTTCCCCTTTAATCATGTATAACCAATGTCATTCCATAATTATCTTTACTTCAACTAAACTTAAATCAAATGAATGTAAGAATATAGTGAAGTGCATTTTCTATTTGTTAGGGGTAATTTTGTCATAAATATCTGCATTCTTTAAACTCTACACACAACATGATAATGTCTGCAGAGATGTGACAACACAGGTGGAATTAAAATGGACCAGATGAATGAAGGTCATGCTGAGGTGGACTTACTAATTATAGTTTTATCATGTAGATCATTTATGTTGTTTGTCTTTTTTAATATCCAGCTGATATTGAGTTTTATAATGGGACACAACTGTGACCCTGTATGAGACTGAGATCAAAGACCAGGACCAAGACTTTTCTCATCAACTGTCTCAGGTTGTCTGTTTCTGATCAGAACATGAGATTATAATGGGATGTAAATTGATAGAGAGAAAGTTATTTAATTTGCTCTGAGACTGCTTTGTTTTGATACATTTTCACTGTCTGTTAACGATGTGAGATGTTCAATCCACTTTGTGTGTGTGTGTGTGTGTGTGTGTGTGTGTGTGTCCTCAGTGAAGTGTATCAGTCTCTGCAGTAGCTTCCAGCTGCAGCAGTCAGTTCAGTTTCTGTTCAGTCTGACTGAGGGAGGTTTTTGTACGACGGTTTTTCACTGTGTGAACACATGCTGACTGTTGGGGTAGTGAAAACTCTGACAGTAGTAAACTGCTGCATCTTCAGTCTGGACTCCACTGATGGTCAGAGTGAAGTCAGAGTTTGATCCACTGCCTGTAAAACGAGCTGGAATCCCTGATACTCGAGTGCTAGCACGGTAAATGAGCAGTTTAGGTTTTTCTCCATCTCTCTGTTGGTACCAGGATAAATAGTGGTAGCTGCTCCAAGTATAAACATCCTGACTTGTCCTACATGTGATGGAGACGGAGCGTCCCACAGCAGAGCTCACTGCTCCAGACTGAGTCACTGTATACTGACCTCTGGACTCTAAGGACACAGAGACAAAAACATAAAGCAGCGTCATGGTCTTGTGGGCTTCATTTCAGAGGGACGGATGTTGATAGAGGAGAGGAGTTTGATTCTCTGGACTTTACCTGTGAAGCAGCAGCAGAGGAGAGTCCAGATGAGGACGCAGATCAAAGTCATGTTTTTGATGAGGAGGATTTCTGTGTCTTCTGTTGTCATGAAGGACAGCTGTCACTCATCCAGTCTTCAACTCTCAGGACTATAAACTCTCCCAGAGCACTGGAGCATGGTGCTGCTGATGCAAAGTCACTCTCTATGGAAATCTAAGATGATTGGTGTCTCCTAGGTGATGCACGTCCCACCCTGACGGTGCTGCCCCCCTCCAGTGAGGAGCTGCAGCAGGGAAAAGCCAGGCTCATGTGTCTGGCCATGAAAACAAATATTTAAAATTCATATTTCAACAAACTACCATTTTAATTTAATACAGTATAAACTGTATTTACTGACAGTGTTTTTGTTTTATATCGACTTTAGTGTAAATTTCTAAAGTGTCTCCGTTTTTGTGCAGCTGTTGTTTCACATCTGTTTTTCCATTCTGTTGCATTGCTCTTTTACTTACTCTCATGTTATTCCAGATCTGGACCATCCTTCGTGTCCTGCAGTAACTCTTTACTCCTCGTTTCCACCACCTGATCTTCTCACTCACTCACTCAGTTGTTTCCTATTTCCCCTGATCAGCTCAGTAATATACATGCAGGTTCATTTCCACTGGTTCTCCTCCAGATTATCTCACTTGCATCCTCATCTGTCCAGCCTTGTTTGTTCTGCCTGCATGAACCCACCTGCCTTGTTCTCTGTCTTCCTCTGCTTGTTAGTGATTTAAAGCTGACAGTTACTTATGAAGAGCACCACAGCTGTATCAGCTGTCAAACAGACTCGTGTGAATGTCCACAGATTTGAGAACAGTTTCAACACCTGACAGTATTCTTTTAGATCAGGAAACAGTTTATTTATTGTGGGAGAAGAAAAGACAAAATGCTGCTTTTTACAACATTACATTTACTCACATCTCTACTCATGCACACCGACACTGCTGATCTTACTGATTATCTATGTCATTGTAAGCTTAAGTTCTTCTCTTATATTGTTCTTTTTCTAAGAAAGAATTAGTTCATGCTCTCTCCTTTGTAGGGACCATGTGGCCCAGTATGTTAGATCTTAGTCAGAGGATTTATGTCAGTTAATATTTTCATATGCTGAAATGTAAACTCTGTGCACTAAAACTGTGGATTGAACTTTGCTGTACATATAAAAGAATAATAATCCTGCTTTGATCGGTGATCAGATTTGGGACTGAAAGAAGGGAGGATGAAAAAATTGTGATGTATAACAAGATGTCATCTGCAAAGAACCTGCTTTGATAGAGGTGTGCTCTATGTGTGTGTGTGTGTGTGTGTGTGTGTCCTCAGTGAAGTGTATCAGTCTCTGCAGTAGCTTCCAGCTGCAGCAGTCAGTTCAGTTTCTGTTCAGTCTGATTGAGGGAGGTTTTTGTACGACGGTTTTTCACTGTGTGAACACATGCTGACTGTTGATGTAGTGAAAACTCTGACAGTAGTAAACTGCTGCATCTTCAGTCTGGACTCCACTGATGGTCAGAGTGAAGTCAGAGTTTGATCCACTGCCTGTAAAACGATCTGGAATCCCTGATACTCGCTGATTGGCATACTTAATAAGCAGGTTAGGAGTTTCTCCATCTCTCTGTTGGTACCAGTGTAAACAGTGGCTGCTGCCCGCAACATAAACATCCTGACTGGTCCTACATGTGATGGAGACGGAGCGTCCCACAGCAGAGCTCACTGCTCCAGACTGAGTCACTGTGACCTGACCTCTGGATTCTGAGGACACAGAGACAAAAACATAAAGCAGCGTCATGGTTTTGTGGGCTTCATTTCAGAGGGACGGATGTTGATAGAGGAGAGGAGTTTGATTCCCTGGACTTTACCTGTGAAGCAGCAGCAGAGGAGAGTCCAGATGAGGACGCAGATCAAAGTCATGTTTTTGATGAGGAGGATTTCTGTGTCTTCTGTTGTCATGAAGGACAGCTGTCAGTCATCCAGTCTTCAACTCTCAGGACTTTAAACTCTCCCAGAGCACTGGAGCATGGTGCTGCTGATGCAAAGTCACTCTCTATGGAAAGTAAGGAAGTTTGTTCATTTGAATATCAACTTTCATGGACTGACATCATGAAGTGATTCACAATAAAACACCAAAAGACAAATAAAACACGGTGTTTCAGACTTAAAAAGGAGACATCAAGCTAAACACGCAAGGCAAAACAAATTAAACATAAGAAAGAAATGGGTCTTCAGTTGCCTGTGTCAGTAGGAGTTCTGATCTCAAACATTCAGTCTCCTTTTGTCTTGAGCTTGAAGTGAAGAACAACCAACAAACTCTGATCAGATGACCTCAGACTCCTATAAGCTGTCCTATATCTCCTTTTCTATAATGTAAATATCTTCCAGATTCCTTCATAAACATGCAGTTTGTTTTTTAGAATGTACATTATTCTCTCTAATGACATGTATTGTGCCATTTTATTATCCTAAGCACCAGTTGTAGTTGAACCAGTTTTCCTCCAGTTAAAAACAGTCACTGGTTTTGCCTGCAGTATAGTAAAATCAATAAATGCATATTCTTTGATTCTCAACTTCAGATGTGTTGGATGCAGGTGTAGCAATATTGTTTTGGAATTTAATGGAAAATTCACAGACAAACTTGTTATAATTTTATCAATCACCTCCCTCCAGAGTTTCTTGTTTTTTCACATCCACAGATACGATGTATAAGTGTTCCCTGAGCTTCATTACATTTTATGTAGGTCCACATCAACCAGTTGTAGCTTTAAATTCGTGCTGTCTGTTTGAGTCTGAACCTCCTTACAGGCTGTGTTCCAATCTTCATTTGAAATGTCCTCTTTTATGTCTGTCCTCCATGCATCACATTTGGATACTGAACTCTCATTAGACCCAGATGAAGCCAGCTGGACTGTAATGAAGCTTGCCTGGTTTAAATCAAATGTTGCTCCAGATTGGACTAAACTGTGACAAGGAGTTGGATATATTCAAATATTTCTTTACCTCGTACCAAACATGAACCATATTAAGAACTATAGGATGGGCAGTGATATGTTGAGAGAGTGATGAGAGTTTTGTATGATTTGAAGATTTTGTACAGGTTTTGTTTGAACGAGCTTTGATGATGAAGGTTTCTGAAGCTTTTGAAGCGTGTTTATATTTTCATTTAACTGGATTTTAAACGTTTTTTTTTTAACACGTTTTAACATGTTGCAGTGGTAACAAACTTTACACAATGATTACCACAAATCAATGACCATTGGGGCAGCACAAGGGGTGGCCAATCAGATTGCAGGGGAGCGGGTGCCCCTCCGTGCCACCATGGAGGCCCCGCCCCTGTGACCAGGACTTTTATTTTCTTTAACTGTCCCAGGATTTTGAGTATTTGGAAAGTCTGATGAAAACATGGAATTTTAGATGAAAATAAATAAATGGTGAGAAGTTGTGACTGATTAAGTAATTTTCATACAAGATAATTTGCTCAATTTGTAAAATGTGTGTGTGTGTTTGTCTGTGTGTGTGTGTGTGTGTGTGTGTGTGTGTGTGTGTGTGTGTGTGTGTCCTCAGTGAAGTGTATCAGTCTCTGCAGTAGCTTCCAGCTGCAGCAGTCAGTTCAGTTTCTGTTCAGTCTGACTGAGGGAGGTTTTTGTACGACGGTTTTTCACTGTGTGAACACATACTGACTGTTGGGGTAGTGAAAACTCTGACACTAGTAAACTGCTGCATCTTCAGTCTGGACTCCACTGATGGTCAGAGTGAAGTCAGAGTTTGATCCACTGCCTGTAAAACGATCTGGAATCCCTGATACTCGCTGATTAGCATACCTAATCAGGAGTTTAGGTTTTTCTCCATCTCTCTGTTGGTACCAGTGTAGATAATTCCCACTATAAACATTCTGACTGGTCCTACATGTGATGGAGACGGAGCGTCCCACAGCAGAGCTCACTGCTCCAGACTGAGTCACTGTGATCTGACCTCTGGACTCTGAGGACACAGAGACAAAAACATAAAGCAGCGTCATGGTTTTGTGGGCTTCATTTCAGAGGGACGGATGTTGATAGAGGAGAGGAGTTTGATTCTCTGGACTTTACCTGTGAAGCAGCAGCAGAGGAGAGTCCAGATGAGGACACAGATCAAAGTCATGTTTTTGATGAGGAGGATTTCTGTGTCTTCTGTTGTCATGAAGGACAGCTGTCAGTCATCCAGTCTTCAACTCTCAGGACTATAAACTCTCCCAGAGCACTGGAGCATGGTGCTGCTGATGCAAAGTCACTCTCTATGGAAAATAAGTCAGTTTGTTGATTTGAATATCATCTTTCATAAGCAGAAATCACAAAGTACTTCACAATAAAAGACAGCATTACAGACTTCAAGTGTAGACATCAAGCTAGAAAGAAGGCAAAACACATTAAAGAGAAGAAACAAATGCTTCTCATGCTGCCTCTTAAATGTATCCAAATCCAATCAGATTGAGCTTCAAACCAATGAACCCTGATCAGAGGACTTCAGATTCCTTCTAGTAGAACAAGGCTGCAGTAACAGATGGATGGATGGATGGATGATTGGATGGATGGATGGGTCCTTCAAATAGAGTTTATTTTACACAGCAGATTGCTACAGATTTGCTAAAACTTTTTGCTACAGTTTCCTTTGAAACTGAAATTTAAAAATTGTTGAAGTGCAGAAAACTTTAAATCTGATGATAAAATTGTAGAAATTGCGTTAATGTTTTGCACATTCGTGACAACTGTTTTTCATGCACTTAAGATTAATTTATTCAAACAAAACTGAACTGAGTGAAAAGAAAAACAGAGATTTGAAACTGTGAAAAATCTTTTGAACAGTTTGATGATGATGATTGAAAATCACATGAATAACATTTGATGACAGTTAATTTCTTTCATTTTGTGTTTATGGTTCCACGAAATAATTTAAAGTGATTTATAGTTCAGAGGAGAGACCAGTGTTCCCAGTCCAGACCTGACTCACTGGGACTCTGCTGCAGGTTTTAGTCTGAATACAATTTTGATGTTAAATCTGCCACCGTCATCACTGTAAACTGCATAAATGCAGAGTGACAATGGAAAGCTCGGTCAACTTGGCAACAGTAACTAAGGAGGCGGGGCTTAGTGAAAGGTCAATTACATGCTTGATTGATAAAGCTTGTTGGAATTTTAATTATTTCAATACAATAAAAATCAGTTCATCAGATCAGTTATTTTCAGTTGTTTTTATTTATTATGTTTTGTAAAAGTAACAAATGTTTTGGTGATAATAGCTGCATGATATCCAGAAATTTCATCATGGATTAATTCTGAAATTTGATTATAACTTAAAGAAGGGAAGATGATAATTTAATTATGTATAATGGGATGTTATCGGCAAAGAAGGTTATTTATTTTAATGTCAATCAACAGCTTTCTGAGAAACTGTTGGATTTGTTGATGAATGCAGTTAGATTTTCACTTATGTAGTAAATTAATTATGCAAACATTCAGTGAAATTTTTCCCATGTACTTTTGTAATTAAATTCTGCAAGAAGTGTGTCTGTGTGTCAGTGCATGTGTGTGTGTTTTGTTACTTTTGTCTTTGTGAGGACAACTTTCATCTTCATCAGTAGAACGTGATAACATTTTGATCATTTATCGAATTTCCGAGGGATTCTGAAGGTTAATATTTGTTCTTACAGTCAAAGTTTGAAGTTTTGGTTCAAGTGTGAGTAATGGTGTCTGTCTGTGTGTGTGTGTGTGTGTGTGTGTGTGTGTGTGTGTGTGTGTGTGTGTGTGTGTGTGTCGTCAGTGAAGTGTATCAGTCTCTGCAGTAGCTTCCAGCTGCAGCAGTCAGTTCAGTTTCTGTTCAGTCTGACTGAGGGAGGTTTTTGTACGACGGTTTTTCACTGTGTGAACACCCACTGACTGTTGATGACATGAAAACTCTGACAGTAGTAAACTGCTGCATCTTCAGTCTGGACTCCACTGATGGTCAGAGTGAAGTCAGAGTTTGATCCACTGCCTGTAAAACGAGCTGGAATCCCTGATACTCGAATGCTAGCACGGTAAATGAGCAGTTTAGGTTTTTCTCCATCCCTCTGTTGGTACCAGGATAAATAGTGGGTGCTGCCTGAAGCATAAACATCCTGACTGGTCGTACATGTGATGGAGACGGAGCGTCCCACAGCAGAGCTCACTGCTCCAGACTGAGTCACTGTGACCTGACCTCTGGACTCTGAGGACACAGAGACAAAAACATAAAGCAGCGTCATGGTTTTGTGGGCTTCATTTCAGAGGGACGGATGTTGATAGAGGAGAGGAGTTTGATTCTCTGGACTTTACCTGTGAAGCAGCAGCAGAGGAGAGTCCAGATGAGGACGCAGATCAAAGTCATGTTTTTGATGAGGAGGATTTCTGTGTCTTCTGTTGTCATGAAGGACAGCTGTCAGTCATCCAGTCTTCAACTCTCAGGACTATAAACTCTCCCAGAGCACTGGAGCATGGTGCTGCTGATGCAAAGTCACTCTCTATGGAAATGCTCTGACTGACTCCAACAGGGACTTGGATTACTCTGAGGATGATGTTTATCAATGGATCAATCAGTTTACAGAAGAAAATGTTATGTGTCATTTTTAATTTTCTGTCCTACTTTATTTTTCACTGCACTAAAAAATGAAACAAGCCGCACTTTATGTCAAATCAGATAAATATTAGATGTATTCTTTATTAGACATTAAACAAATACAACTATACCCTGATTAGATACTGTACATCCAAAAACACACAAATAAGATCTATCAAGCTGTACTTTGTATAAAATTAGATGTAAACTAGAAATAATATGACCCTTATTAGACTTCATGACAGGATAATTTGGGACATATTACAATACAACTGTCCTGTAAAGGAAGGTGGAGGACTAGTTTGTCTGACTGTGATCATATAATACTGTAGACAGACAGTGTGATTTTGTTCAAAGAAGTTGGCATCGGTCTTCACTAATCTGCTAATTACTTTTGAATAAAAAGCATATTTCAAGTTTTTGTCCAATTTGATATAAAGTACAGTTTGTGATGTCTTATTTGTGTAATGAAAATAAAGTGTGACCAGTTTTTCTTTAGAAATATTTTATTTTAATTTATTTTACTGAAAGAGGTATTCATATTACTTGATGTAATGTTAAACATTTCACATTGAACACAAACTAAAACATTTTACTTTGTTTATTAAAGATTGCTCAGTGCAGTGCTTTTTATCTTTAGTCCTGACACCTGTCTGTTGCCATGGTTGAGCAGCGATGCTTGTCTGTTGCCATGGTTACTGAGCTCAGAGAGGGAAGTGAAACTTCTCAGACCAGTTTCATCCAGTCTGAGGAAGATCAACAGAACTAGAAGCCTCCTCTGCTGCAACCAACAGGATGGAGTTTAGTTCACCTCATATAAACTTTATTAATCTCTGTCTCTGCAGTGGGTCGAGTCGTCCCCACCCTGTTCCAGACCAGTGTTCCCAGTCCTGACCTGACTCACTGGGACTCTGCTGCTGGTTTTACTCTCATACTGCTCTCTGTCTCTCTCTGGTTCTCTCTTTCTCTTGACATGTTTCAATATTAACAAATTCTTTCTTGTGTTGATAGTTTCAACATTTTAAAACAATAAAGATTGTATCATTCAAACAGAGACATGTCTTTGGACTTCCTTTATTCAATATGTATTATTCATTAGGAAAATTATTCAGATTACAGCAGAAAAACCACAACAGTAACAGGCCCAGTTTTCCAAGGTTTGTTTTCTAACAGTTTAAAACTGTCAGTATTTTTCTACTGTCATTCCAGTTTTATCTTTTATTTTTGGTAACTTTATGATTAGACCATCAGAAAACTGTGTGTTATAACTAAAGTCCACACTTGAATAAGATCCATGTATTTTGTTCTAGTTAATTTGTATCTAGGAATTAAACATAAAAAGCAGGGTATCATCTGCATCACATGATGAGATTTTCCATCAAGTAACATTAAATTCAGACAAAAAAAAGACTTGACATGTCAGGAGACTGTAGAACAGTGTCTCTGTTGCTTTCTGCCAACAAAATCAACCAATTTCACTACTTGATATTAGATTAAAATAGACCTGTGATTTTATTTCTTTATGAAAGTAAACAAATTATTTAATTTTAGCAATCACCGAATATTCATTTTTAAAAGTATTGATTTATTTATTATGTGTTAAAATGTTCCTAAGAGTTTAGTGTTTGAGGAGCCAAACATGCACTACTGTTGTGACAAGAAAATTACATTTACAATAAAAAATAAAGTTGTAAGAAAAATGCAATTAAATATATATTTTACAGAAACACAAATGTTGTTTTATTGCTGAAAGGTTTGTTGTAATATTTTATTTCACCTAACTGTATTTTATCAAACCAATAGTGTTTTCATTCTGTGCAGCTGTTGAGTCACATCAGTTCCTCTTCAGCTGAGGGAGGTTTTTGTACGACGGTTTTTCACTGTGTGAACACCCACTGACTGTTGATGATATGAAAACTCTGACAGTAGTAAACTGCTGCATCTTCAGTCTGGACTCCACTGATGGTCAGAGTGAAGTCAGAGTTTGATCCACGTCCTGTAAAACGAGCTGGAATCCCTGATTCTCGATTGGTAGCACGGTAAATGAGGAGTTTAGGAGTTTCTCCATCTCTCTGTTGGTACCAGGATAAATAGTGGGTGCTGCCTGAAGCATAAACATTCTGACTGGTCCTACATGTGATGGAGACGGAGCGTCCCACAGCAGAGCTCACTGCTCCAGACTGAGTCACTGTGACCTGACCTCTGGACTCTGAGGACACAGAGACAAAAACATAAAGCAGCGTCATGGTTTTGTGGGCTTCATTTCAGAGGGACGGATGTTGATAGAGGAGAGGAGTTTGATTCTCTGGACTTTACCTGTGAAGCAGCAGCAGAGGAGAGTCCAGATGAGGACGCAGATCAAAGTCATGTTTTTGATGAGGAGGATTTCTGTGTCTTCTGTTGTCATGAAGGACAGCTGTCAGTCATCCAGTCTTCAACTCTCAGGACTATAAACTCTCCCAGAGCACTGGAGCATGGTGCTGCTGATGCAAAGTCACTCTCTATGGAAATGCTCTGACTGACTCCAACAGGGACTTGGATTACTCTCAGGATGATGTTTATCAATGGATCAATCACTTTATCAGTCTATTGATTAGAAATGTGTCAGTGCTCATTTTTATGTGACTTTGTTTGAGTTTGATGAACAAATTTTCATCCAGAATATTTTGTGAATTCCACCTAATTCACTACGAGACCAACGTCACAGTGGGATAAAAAATACTGTTTTATTCATCACGATCAACAATAAACATGTTTATAATAATTATTTATATTTGTCAGGATTTATTGGTGAGTTTTTCTTTTCAATATTTTCTTTTAATTTATTTGATTGTAAGAGAAACTGATATTGTTTGTAGATGTTTAACATTTAAATAGAAAAATGGTTCATTAAATAATGTATATTTGTGAACTGGTTTTTCACACTTTAACCAGTTATTACTCATCATAAACTGGGTAAACTGGGGATGTTTTTGTTGAGTTTGTTTGTGTCAAAGTCAGAGAGCCGTGTCTCTCTACAGTCAGAGGTTTTTGTACGGCGGCTCAATGACTTTGTATCACTGTGGTACACGTTCGGTGGAGGAACCAGACTGGATATTGGAAGTAAGTCAAATTTTTACCATTTTCGTTAATTTTTGGAGTTACTTTTTCTTTTTATCACCTTGTAATTCAACATAATTTGGAAAATAGTTACTTTTCCATAATAATGTATATTTTCCAATCATATTTTGCACTGCCTAAGTTTGCTTCAACAATAGAAAGTTAAAAAATGAATTGCAATAAATATAAAATATTCGGCTAGACAGTAAATTTCAAACCTTAATCATGAGGCTTCATCTTGAGGGCTGTTAGGTTTATTTCAGTGTGTCAAAGTCAGAGAGCCGTGTCTCTCTACAGTCAGAGGTTTTTGTACGGCGGCTCAATGACTTTGTATCACTGTGGTGGACTTTTGGTGGAGGAACCAGACTGGAGTTTGGAAGTAAGTTTCTGAACAAATACTACAGAAAATCGTGTTAAATTTATATTTTGAATTAGTATTTTGGATGTTTTATTAAGATAAATATATCTTCTTTTATTCTAACATGTTTTTCATTGATACTCGTATTTCTTCTCCTTTATCATTGAGTTGAACTCAGAGCAGTTTTATTTCAGTTTATATTTCTTTAGACATTCCTGTCATACTGAAGTTTTAACAACCTTAACTAAAGGATAGATAAAACTTTAATCTTACTGGAAAAATGTTCACCATGATTAGTTTTTATAATTTTCTGTGTCAGTAATAACTGTTTTCAAATGAAGTAAGATTAAATTCTTCGAAGAAAACTGAACCGAATGAAGTTAAAATTTGTTAATTCGAAACGTGTAACATCTGTTCATTGTGTCATTTATTGTTTAAAATTTTAAAAAAATCTTTTGAACAGTTTGTTGATGATGATTTAAATCCAGATCATGAAAATTTAATCAGTCTGTGAATTTTCTTGCATCTTTTATGGTTCCACTAAATACATTAAAGTAATGTATAGTTGAGATTTTTGCTGATTTTCAGAACAAAGTTTTGTATATTTTCTTGTCAGTGTAGTTTGATATATTTCATCTCATTCTGTATGATGATTCTCTCTGTGCTGATATGCATGAGAGGCTTCTTAAAGGGAAGTGAAACAATGTGTGAGTGAGTGACTGGTGGAGCAGAAAAAACATCTGACAGAAACTCCTTAAAGGAGAAAATCAACTCTCACACAGTAAAGGTGTCCAAGTGTCTGCTGGTTGATTGACAGCCGTGTGGTCCCTGTCCTCTAAGCTGATTGGTGTCTCCTAGGTGATGCTCGTCCCACCCTGACGGTGCTGCCCCCCTCCAGTGAGGAGCTGCGGCAGGGGAAGGCCACGCTCATGTGTCTGGCCAACAAGGGCTTCCCCTCAGACTGGAGTCTGTCCTGGAAGGTGGACGGCAGCAGCAGCAGCAGCAGCTGGGAGGAGAGCAGGAGCCCCGGGGTGCTGGAGAAGGACGGCCGCTACAGCTGGAGCAGCACCCTGAGGCTCCCTGCAGACCAGTGGAGGAAGGTGGGCTCTGTGACCTGTGAGGCCACCCAGGGCTCCCAGACTCCACTCTCAGAGACACTGAGGAGAGACCAGTGTTCCCAGTCCTGACCTGACTCACTGGGACTCTGCTGCTGGTTTTACTCTCATACTGCTCTCTGTCTGCTCTCTGTCTTGTTCTCTTTCTCTTGACATGTTTCAACTTTAAAATTTTCTTGCTTGTGTTGATGGTTTCAACATTTAAAACAATAAATATTTTATCATGTGTATCATAAAAGCCACGTCTTTTGACTTTATTTCTTTGACTTATATATTAATTAGATCAATGCTGAAATCTCAGCCATAAAAACTCTGGTTCCCAGATTACTAGTTAATGATTGTAAAACTGTGGATCTTATTTTGTAATTGTTCCAGTTTTATCTATATCTATGTCTATTAAACTCCAGTAACAATATACTTTATTAGACGTATTCACTGTTTCAATGATCATAAAGCTATCTGTTATTACTAACATCTGTCCCTGAAGAAGAATTTATACCTAGAAATTATTCTCATTGTCTGAAGTTTAAAAATCTAAATATAACAATGATTTACAGGGTTATAAACAGAAATCAGAGTGTCATCTGCATAAAGTAATAGTCCTTTCTATCTCTCCTCCTGTTTCACGATGATTTTAAAGTGTGATTTGTGTTACTGGCTGTATTGCTGATATTCTCTGCTTGTTAAAACAATAAAGACTATTTCATCAAACCAGTGGTGTCCAGACACATTTTTATCAGAATGACTGCTGTCTTAAATGAAAAAGTAGATTGGTTTCATTTCTCACAGTTTTTCTCAGTGACATTAATGTCAGAGGATTATTTTAGGAAGAAATGATGTATCAGCTGACATCTGGTTTCTGCAGTAGTCTGCCAATAGATCACCCTGAATCTTACACACTGGAACTTAAATCCACAGTGACTGGGTTTCTCTCATGGTCACATCAGTAGAATTTCATGACATTTGTCTGATGATTTTTCAAAGAAATAAAGGGATTATGTCGACATCAGGGCAGCCTATCAGTGTCTGTTCAGTTGTGGTTTCCTAAAGAAGGAAAGAGCTGCTGTTAAAAGATGAAAGGAGAAAATGAATCTGTGCCACATTTTGTGCCTCACATCTGTCCTTTCTGTCCTCTTCTGCTTTGACCTAAACTTGTTGGTTTGACATCATGACAGGTTTAAAGGTCAAGTTTACAGTGTGTTTGAGTCTGTGGCTTTAAAACTTTGGAACTATCCAGTTGGACTAATGACATGGCAAAGACTCACATTTGAAGACTGACTCTCTGTCTCATCAGCAGTGTCTGATGTTGTTGTCTTAAATGGTCACAAGAGATACAACAAATGCACAGAGACTGGGTTTTGCTGTGTGAGATCAGTTGTATATTATAACATTAGATAATGATTAAAAAGAAGAATGGATTAAGTACATGTCATATCTGACAGCTCTGTCAATGCAGCCTAACAGGGTCACTGTTTCGATGTGGGATCTTAAAGCTGACAGGAGTTTGTGTTAAAAAATGAAAGGAGGTCATTTTTACAGAAGCTGAGTTAATGCAACATGGTGTCCTTCACATCTGTCCTTTCTCATTGGTTTTACATCAATACAGGTTTAAAATTAAAGGTTACATTGCTGTTAATACAACTGTCATGCAGTTATTTTCAAATATACAAGTCTTACTTGTATATTTGCCTTACCGTATATTGTCTTGTGTATATTCTTCTCTTGCCTTATTTGCGCTCTTTAAATACTTTGTTTTTAATTATTTATGGCTCAATCCTGGACCCGAGTACCAATTTCGTACCATAAACTGTAAAGGTGAGCTGGTATGACAATAAAGTACCTTGAATCCTTGAATCCTTGAATCCTATTTATTTTTTTTTCTGTCAGTAAATCATTTTTTACAGATAGAAGAACTACAGTCATCTTACCAGTCAGGTGTGTGTGTGTGTGTGTGTGTGTGTGTGTGTGTCCTCAGTGAAGTGTATCAGTCTCTGCAGTAGCTTCCAGCTGCAGCAGTCAGTTCAGTTTCTGTTCAGTCTGACTGAGGGAGGTTTTTGTACGACGGTTTTTCACTGTGTGAACACACTCTGACTGTTGATGTAATGATAACTCTGACAGTAGTAAACTGCTGCATCTTCAGTCTGGACTCCACTGATGGTCAGAGTGAAGTCAGAGTTTGATCCACTGCCTGTAAAACGAGCTGGAATCCCTGATCCTCGAGAAGTTGCCCAATAGATGAGCCGTTTCGGGGTTTCTCCATCTCTCTGTTGGTGCCAGGCTAAACAGTGGTTGGTGTTGTTATAAATATAAACATCCTGACTGGTCCTACATGTGATGGAGACGGAGCGTCCCACAGCAGAGCTCACTGCTCCAGACTGAGTCACTGTGATCTGACCTCTGGACTCTGAGGACACAGAGACAAAAACATAAAGCAGCGTCATGGTTTTGTGGGCTTCATTTCAGAGGGACGGATGTTGATAGAGGAGAGGAGTTTGATTCTCTGGACTTTACCTGTGAAGCAGCAGCAGAGGAGAGTCCAGATGAGGACGCAGATCAAAGTCATGTTTTTGATGAGGAGGATTTCTGTGTCTTCTGTTGTCATGAAGGACAGCTGTCAGTCATCCAGTCTTCAACTCTCAGGACTATAAACTCTCCCAGAGCACTGGAGCATGGTGCTGCTGATGCAAAGTCACTCTCTATGGAAATGCTCTGACTGACTCCAACAGGGACTTGGATTACTCTCAGGATGATGTTTATCAATGGATCAATCACTTTATCAGTCTATTGATTAGAAATGTGTCAGTGCTCATTTTTACGTGACTTTGTTTGAGTTTGATGAACAAATTTTCATCAAGAATATTTTATTAATTCCACCTAATTCACTACGAGACCAACGTCACAGTGGGATAAAAAAAAAATGTTTTATTCATCATGATCAACAATAAACATGTTTATAATAATTATTTATATTTGTCAGGATTTATTGGTGAGTTTTTCTTTTCAATATTTTCTTTTAATTTATTTGATTGTAAGAGAAACTGATATTGTTTGTAGATGTTTAACATTTAAAGAGAAAAATGGTTCATTACATAATGAATATTTGTGAACTGGTTTTTAACACTTTAACCAGTTATTACTCATCATAAACTGGGTAAACTGGGGATGTTTTTGTTGAGTTTGTTTGTGTCAAAGTCAGAGAGCCGTGTCTCTCTACAGTCAGAGGTTTTTGTACGGCGGCTCAATGAGTTTGTATCACTGTGGTACACGTTCGGTGGAGGAACCAGACTGGATGTTGGAAGTAAGTTTCTGAACAAATATTACAGAAAATTACGTTAAATTTATATTTTGAATTAGTATTTTGGATGTTTTATTAAGATAAATATATCTTCTTTTATTCTGACGTTTTTCATTGATACTCGTATTTCTCCTCCTTTATCGTTGAGTTGAACTCAGAGCAGTTTTATTTCAGTTTATATTTCTTTAGACATTCCTGTCATACTGAAATTTTAACAACCTTAACTAAAGGATAGATAAAACTTTAATCTTACTGTAAAAATGTTCATCATGATTAGTTTTGTAATTTTCTGTGTCAGTAATAACTGTTTTCAAAGGAAGTAAGATTAAATTCTTCAAAGAAAACTGAACCGAGTGAAGTTAAAATTTGTTAATTCGAAACGTGTAACATCTGTTCATTGTGTCATTTATTGTTTCAGATTTTAAAAAAATCTTTTGAACAGTTTGTTGATGATGATTTAAATCCAGATCATGAACATTTAATCAGTCTGTGAATTTTTTTTTGCATCTTTTATGGTTCCACTAAATACATTAAAGTAATGTATAGTTGAGACTTTTGCTGATTTTCAGAACAAAGTTTTGTATATTTTCTTGTCAGTGTAGTTTGATATATTTCATCTCATTCTGTATGATGATTCTCTCTGTGCTGATATGCATGAGAGGCTTCTTAAAGGGAAGTGAAACAATGTGTGAGTGAGTGACTGGTGGAGCAGAAAAAACATCTGACAGAAACTCCTTAAAGGAGAAAATCAACTCTCACACAGTAAAGGTGTCCAAGTGTCTGCTGGTTGATTGACAGCTGTGTGGTCCCCGTCCTCTAAGCTGATTGGTGTCTCCTAGGTGATGCTCGTCCCACCCTGACGGTGCTGCCCCCCTCCAGTGAGGAGCTGCAGCAGGGGAAGGCCACGCTCATGTGTCTGGCCAACAAGGGCTTCCCCTCAGACTGGAGTCTGTCCTGGAAGGTGGACGGCAGCAGCAGCATCAGCTGGGAGGAGAGCAGGAGCCGCGTTGTGCTGGAGAAGGACGGCCGCTACAGCTGGAGCAGCACCCTGAGGCTCCCTGCAGACCAGTGGAGGAAGGTGGGCTCTGTGACCTGTGAGGCCACCCAGGGCTCCCAGACTCCACTCTCAGAGACACTGAGGAGAGACCAGTGTTCCCAGTCCTGACCTGACTCACTGGGACTCTGCTGCTGGTTTTACTCTCATACTGCTCTCTGTCTGCTCTCTGTAACTCTCTCTCTCTCTGTTGATCTCTTTCTTTCCTTCACTAACTCTCTAAATACATGTTTCATTGATAAAGATTTTCTTTGCTTATTGTAATTTTAAGAATTCAAAATAATAAAGTCCACTTCATTGAATCAGTTGTTTTCATCTTTGTTATAGTAAAAGTAAGAGATGTGTCTGTCTTAATAATTCTGTTTAATCCAGAATTTGTGTCATGGATTATTTGTAAGGTCTGATCAATAACTACAAGAAGGGAAGATGAGAATCTTATGATCTATAATAGGATGTCATCGGCATACAAGATTATTTTTTCTTGGTGTGAATGAAGAGATGTCTGAGATGAAGATGGATTTTCTGATGAACACAGTCAGAGTTTTAGTCATGAAAGGAAAGAACAGTGAAGTAAACATATATCTTTGTTTAGTGAATTTTTCATAATGAATTTATATTGAAATATTTGTTTGCATTTGTTTTCAATCAGTCAGTAGAACTTTATTTTTCTGTCAGAGCCTTTTTATTCAGCAGCTCAGCAACCAGATCAAAGATATACATACAGTACACAGGAAGAAAGACAAACACTGATAATAACAACTAAAACATACCAACATTATAAGATTAAAAATGTTTATGTTTACTGATAATAAATATGCGAATAAATAAATGAACAGTTGAAAAAAGTACACAAGGTAATGAAAACAAAACAACATGACACTTGTAAGACAGAGGGTGTCAGATATGGTCCTGTTCTGAACCCAGAAGGAGAGACAGCAGTGTCCCCTGACATATGACAAGGTACAGACCGTCCTCACACCTTCTGCAGCTGTCAGTGTCAATGCTAAACAGTTACAGGGATAAGACACACCGCTGAGGTCAGTCAGTGCATATTTCTACAGTTTCAGATAAACAGCCAGTCACTGCGTGTTGGTCAAAGAAAAGTCAGCAAACTAAAGCGAGACATGGACCATAGACTCCTCCAGATGTTTGTAGACGGTCCTTAAGATGAAGAGCTTGGTTACATAGAACAAACGGCACCATCAAACTTTATAAAGTGCATCATCAAATTCGCTATTCAGTATAAATATACTAAGAACTTTCAGCAGTAATAAAAGTGAGTAAAAACAATATCAGTGTAGCTTCAGTGTCTAATCCAGGTAATGTCAGGTTATTGTTAGGTAGTGTTCATGAGTCTAACTGCTTGATGACAGAAAGAGTCACAGAGCCTGTTGGTCCTGGTTCTGAGGCTGTGATAACGCCTGCAACAAGGCAGCAGCTGAAAAAGTCCATTATTGGGGTGTCTGGGCTCCTTGATGATTCTGTGGGCCTTTTAAATGAAGTGACGTCTGTAAATGTCCTGTATACAGGGAAGATCACAGACACTGATCTTTTCAACTGTCCTTCAACCCTTTGTGTTGCTCTGTGGCTGTGAGAGGCCTGTACGCCTGAAGGTGTTTAGGATTAGTTATCTTTGGACTGATATTTGGAAACAATGCTGAAAGACACTGACAAACTGCGCTGCATACAGACTTGACTGTGTGTATCATGGACATCTATTAGTTCTGTTTATGCTTCTGTCTGGAGTTCAGTTGGAGGAAATGTTCCACACATGTACAGCAGGTTGACGTCTGCACTGCCTGTGTGGAGAAGCAAGGATGTTTGTGATCAACCTCTGATAACGACATAAACATCACAGGGAAAGAGGTGTGTGTGTGTGTGTGTGTGTGTGTGTGTGTGTGTCCTCAGTGAAGTGTATCAGTCTCTGCAGTAGCTTCCAGCTGCAGCAGTCAGTTCAGTTTCTGTTCAGTCTGACTGAGGGACGTTTTTGTACGACGGTTTTTCACTGTGTGGCCACCCACTGACTGCTGATGTAGTGCCAGCTGTGACAGTAGTAAACTGCTGCATCTTCAGTCTGGACTCCACTGATGGTCAGAGTGAAGTCAGACTTTGATCCACTGCCTGTAAAACGAGCTGGAATCCCTGATACTCGATTGGTAGCACCGTAAATGAGCAGTTTAGGAGTTTCTCCATCTTGCTGTTGGTACCAGGCTAACCAGTTCCCATTATAAACATTCTGACTGGTCCTACATGTGATGGAGACGGAGCGTCCCACAGCAGAGCTCACTGCTCCAGGCTGAGTCACTGTGACCTGACCTCTGGACTCTGAGGACACAGAGACAAAAACATAAAGCAGCGTCATGGTTTTGTGGGCTTCATTTCAGAGGGACGGATGTTGATAGAGGAGAGGAGTTTGATTCTCTGGACTTTACCTGTGAAGCAGCAGCAGAGGAGAGTCCAGATGAGGACGCAGATCAAAGTCATGTTTTTGATGAGGAGGATTTCTGTGTCTTCTGTTGTCATGAAGGACAGCTGTCACTCATCCAGTCTTCAACTCTCAGGACTATAAACTCTCCCAGAGCACTGGAGCATGGTGCTGCTGATGCAAAGTCACTCTCTATGGAAAGTAACTCAGTTTGTTTATTTGAATATCAACTTCATGAGCAGAAATTTGAATATCCTGAATTGGAAGGAAATCCAGTGTAAAGAAATCAAAAGTGGTGTTACGTGACACCTTTTGTATCACTTGGTTTAAAAGCTTGGTAGCAGCAATTTTGTCATGCCTTTTGCCTTTCATGACACTCAAGGTCACCTTACATCAGAAATGACAACAGCATTGATCACATATAAAAATCATACAATCAAAAAGGACAGTAGCAAAACATATAGAGCAGAAATAAATTAAAATCAGTAACTGTACGAGGTAAATGAGATTCCATCAATGGAGTTAGAGAAAGTATTTTAGTTTAGAAAGTTTTTAAGGGCTTTTTTAAATTTAAGAGTCCAGTGTATGGATATGGTGGGGAAAAGAGTTCCAGAGTTTAGGTGCAGCGTGAGAGAAGGCCCTGGCACCCACTGTACTGAGGTTAACAGGTGGTATTATTAGTAGATCAGCAGATGAAGACCGAAGTGGCCGAGGTGGAGTGTAGATGGGTAAGAGTTCTGTGAGATAGACAGGTGACAGGTTATGAAGGGCTTTGAAGGTTAGCAGAAGGATATTGAAGTTGATGCGTTGTGATACAGGGAGCCAGTGTAACTGAATAAGCAGAGGAGTTACATGTTCAGTGGATTTTGTGCAGGTAATGATCCATGCTGCAGAGTTTTGGATGAGTTGAAGTCGGTGGATGAGTTTATTAGGGTTACCAGTTAGGATTGCGTTGCAGTAGTCCATGCGTGAGGTGACCAGGACATTGACAAGGATGTCAGCAGAGTGCTGTGTTAAGGCAGGGCGTAGTCTGGAGATGTTTCATAGATGGAAAAAGGCAGTCTGTGATTCATTGTTTATATGGCTGGAGAAGGAGAGGGTACTGTCCATGATAACACCAAGACTCTTGACTTGTGTGGAGATGGGTATGGGGGCATCAGCTATTGAAAGAGAGTGGATGAGTAGAGCGGTGTGTCATCAGCGTAGGAATGAAAATGAATACCATAATGCTGGAAGATATTGCCAAGAGGGAGGAGGTTGATGATGAACAGGAGGGGCCCCAATACTGAACCTCGTGGAACTCCGTCATGGACTGTTGTGCTTTCTGATTTATAGTTCTGAATTTGTACAAACTGTGATCTGTCAGAAAGGTAGGATGTAAACCATTTGAACACAGTGCCCTTGATTCCAATACTGGCAAGACGGTCCATGAGGAGTTGATGGGATATTGTATCAAAGGCAGCAGTGAGGTCTAGGAGGATGAGGAGAGAGAGCTGACCGGAATCAGCTGCCAGGAGGAGGTTGTTGGTGATCTTGACCAGGGCAGTTTCTGTGCTGTGTTTAGTGTGGAAGCCTGATCGGAACTGTTCACAGAGGTTATTGTTTTCAAGGTAGCTTTGAAATTGGAGTGCAACTACTTTCTCAATGATTTGGCAGGTGAATGGAAGATTAGATATGGGCCAGCAGGTGTTCTGATCTGTAGAGTCAAGTCCAGGTTTTTTCAGTGTTGGTTTGATTAAGGCAGCTTTCAGTGAGGGAGGAACTGTATCAGTGGACAAAGAGGAGCTGATGATGGAGGTTATCAGAGGGATGATGGAGGGCAGACATGCTTTAACAAGGGTTGTGGGCATTGGATCCAGTTGGCATGTGGAAGTATTGGACTGGGTTATGAGTCTAAAGATGTGATTTTCCGTTGGCAGCATGAACTCACATAGGGCAGTTGATGGGGGCAGTTCAGGGGCTCTTGCAGATGGCAGGTCAGTGTGCTTCATGATACTGATCTGTGAAAAAAATGAGTTAATTGTGATCATTATGAGGAAGAAATCAAAGATCAGGGCCAAAACTTTTCTAATCAACCGTCTCAGCTCAGCTGTTTTTGATCAGAACGTGAGATTATAATGGGATATATTGTTTCTTTAAGCAACGATTTTCAGTCTACTCAGGGTGTGTGTGTGTGTGTGTGTGTGTGTGTGTGTGTGTGTGTGTGTTTCCTCAGTGAAGTGTATCAGTCTCTGCAGTAGCTTCCAGCTGCAGCAGTCAGTTCAGTTTCTGTTCAGTCTGACTGAGGGAGGTTTTTGTACGACGGTTTTTCACTGTGTGAACACACGCTGACTGTTGGGGTAGTGAAAACTCTGACAGTAGTAAACTGCTGCATCTTCAGTCTGGACTCCACTGATGGTCAGAGTGAAGTCAGAGTTTGATCCACTGCCTGTAAAACGAGCTGGAATCCCTGATGCTTGAGTGCTAGCATAGTAAATGAGCAGTTTAAGAGTTTCTCCATCTCTCTGTTGGTACCAGGCTAAGTGGTTCCCATTATAAACATCCTGACTGGTCCTACATGTGATGGAGACGGAGCGTCCCACAGCAGAGCTCACTGCTCCAGACTGAGTCACTGTATACTGACCTCTGGACTCTGAGGACACAGAGACAAAAACATAAAGCAGCGTCATGGTTTTGTGGGCTTCATTTCAGAGGGACGGATGTTGATAGAGGAGAGGAGTTTGATTCTCTGGACTTTACCTGTGAAGCAGCAGCAGAGGAGAGTCCAGATGAGGACGCAGATCAAAGTCATGTTTTTGATGAGGAGGATTTCTGTGTCTTCTGTTGTCATGAAGGACAGCTGTCAGTCATCCAGTCTTCAACTCTCAGGACTATAAACTCTCCCAGAGCACTGGAGCATGGTGCTGCTGATGCAAAGTCACTCTCTATGGAAAGTCAGTCAGTTTGTTCATTTGAATATCAACTTTCATGGGCAGAAATCGCAAAGTGCTTCACAATAACAGACAAATAAAAAAATAAAAGACAGTGTAACAGACTGAAATTGCAGACATCAAGCAAGAAAAAGGTAAAACAAATTAAACAAAAGAAACAAATGGTTCTTGAGCTGTCCTTTAAAAGTGTCCAAGTCCAATCAGAGAGAACTTCAAAGTTTAGGAGCTATAATCTCAAACACAGAGTCTCCTTTTTTCTCGAGCCTGACACGTGGAAAAATCAACAAACCCTGATCAGTGGATCTCAGATTCCTTCTGGTAGAACAGGGCTGCAGTAACAGACCATAAGAATCTTGAAGTGGATTTTGAATTTGAGGGGAATGTAAACAAAATAAAATTCATGTTACATGTCACTTTTTTAAGACTTGGTTTAAAGGTGTGGTCATCAATTTTGACCACTTGAGGTGGGGTGGATGGATGGATAAATCAAATACAGGACTTTCACTGGTCTTCATGTCCTGTGTGAAACCAAGTTGCATTACTTGCACAAGTTATGTTACATACATACAACTTATGATACACGTCACGTTACATGAGGTATGTTGACTTCAGCAATGTAGAGTTACTTATTTTAATCAAACTATGATCTTTTCCTGAACCTAACCAAGTAGTTTTTGTGCCTTTATTTTGAAAGTCTACCCAGAAGTTGCAAATTTACTCTTGCTAATTTTACTGCAGAGGGATATCTGTAATGTCATAGTTTGAAGCATAGGGCCACTTATTAATGTGTTATTAGGAGATACCTTTAAAATGACTTAATGTCTCCCTGAAAGGAGGCATATAAAATGCAAACAGCAGTGGACTCACTACAGAACCTTGTGGAACACCACAAGACAGAGATTCAGTTGGTGAGACACAGTGTTGAACAAAGAAAATCCTGTGAAGAGGAGAACACAGCTGATCCACAGATATCTACACACTGCCTGAGCCTTTCAGTCAAGCAGCACTGAGATCTAATAGAACCAAAACAGAACATCCTCCTGTATTATCATACACTAACAGATGACCTGAGACTCTGAGAAGAACCGTTTCTGTTCAGTGCAACTGACGAAAACCAGACTGTAAGTCCAAAATGATGAGCTCATCTAAAACAGATTATCAAACACCTTAAAGACTGTAGCTATGAAAGGTAACCTAGAAACGTCCCTGTAGTTCTGGAGCACATGGGTCAAAATTTGTTTTTTGAGAAGTGGTTAAAACAGCAAGTAAACTGAGACATGACCAGAAGTCAATGACGTGTTGAATGTAAAGAGCACACAAGGACCAATGGAAATAATAGATTGGTGGATTGGTGAGCTCTTGTAGTAAAAAAAAAGTAAAATAAAATGAAAAAATGAAGAGGAACCCTTCACTGTTATCTCTTATGTCTTTTATCTCTTATCAAATTGTAGTTGTTATTTACTTTTTTAAGTTTATATATGTAAAATGATATGGTCTGTGATTGAGGAAATGTATACAGTTTTACTGCCTGAGCTTTGATCATGATGATCTATGATCTATGAAAAATGTGAGTCCACTGTGATCAGTATGAGGCTGAAATTAAAGATCGGGACCTAGACGTTTCTAATCAACTGTCTGAAGTTGTCTGTTTCTGATCAGAACATGAGATCATAGTGCGATTTATATGGATATTCAGAGGTGAAGGAGAAAGAAAGTTGATCCATCCCAGATTCTTTTTTGTCATGAAAACTGTTTTGATACGTTGTTTGTTTAAGCAACAATGAAAAAATGATCAAACCACTTAGTGTGTGTGTTTGTGTGTGTGTGTGTGTGTGTGTGTGTGTGTGTCCTCAGTGAAGTGTATCAGTCTCTGCAGTAGCTTCCAGCTGCAGCAGTCAGTTCAGTTTCTGTTCAGTCTGACTGAGGGAGGTTTTTGTACGACGATTTTTCACTGTGTGATGACATCCTGACTGTTGATGCTATGAAGACTCTGACAGTAGTAAACTGCTGCATCTTCAGTCTGGACTCCACTGATGGTCAGAGTGAAGTCAGAGTTTGATCCACTGCCTGTAAAACGAGCTGGAATCCCTGATACTCGAGTGCTAGCACGGTAAATGAGGAGTTTAGGAGTTTCTCCATCTCTCTGCTGGTACCAGGCTAAAAAGTGGGTGCTGCCTGAAGCATAAACATTCTGACTGGTCCTACATGTGATGGAGACGGAGCGTCCCACAGCAGAGCTCACTGCTCCAGACTGAGTCACTGTGACCTGACCTCTGGACTCTGAGGACACAGAGACAAAAACATAAAGCAGCGTCATGGTTTTGTGGGCTTCATTTCAGAGGGACGGATGTTGATAGAGGAGAGGAGTTTGATTCTCTGGACTTTACCTGTGAAGCAGCAGCAGAGGAGAGTCCAGATGAGGACGCAGATCAAAGTCATGTTTTTGACGAGGAGGATTTCTGTGTCTTCTGTTGTCATGAAGGACAGCTGTCAGTCATCCAGTCTTCAACTCTCAGGACTATAAACTCTCCCAGAGCACTGGAGCATGGTGCTGCTGATGCAAAGTCACTCTCTATGGAAAGTGAGTCATTTTCTTTATTTGAATACCATCTTTCATGAGCAGAAATCACAAAGTGCTTCACAATAAAGAAAAAGGAACAATAAGAGTGTTGTGTGTTACAGACTTAAAATGCAGACATCCAGCTAAAAATGAGGCAAAACAAATTAAACAGAAGAAACAGATTATTCTTGACCTCTTGCCTTTTAGACGAGTCCAAGTCCAATCAGAGAGAACTCCAAAGTTTAGGAGCTTTTAAACACAGAGTCTCCTCTTATCTTGATCCTGATGTGTGGAACAACCAACAAACTCTGATCAGAGAACCTCAGAACAGGGCAGCAGTAGCTCTTTAATGAAGGCAGGTACCTGACCATTCAAGGTTCTAAACATGATCACAGGAATCTTAAATTGGATCCTGAATTTGAAGAGAATCCAGTGTAAAGAAATCAAAACTGGTGTTACATGACACCTTTTGTATCACTTGGTTTAAAAGCCTGGCAGCAGCAATTTTGTCTACTTGTAAATGGTGAAAAGTGGCCTTGTTAAGGCAGCAGAAAAGGGATTACAGTCAAAAAGACGGGAGGAAATAAAGACATGAATAAAGATTTCTATCTCAAATAGAGACACAATGGATCTGAAGTTAGAAAATGTGAGGTTGTGGAAACAGGAGTGAAACAAATAATTTACCTGCTGGTCAACACTCAAAGCCTGTCTCACTGAAACACAAAGATTATGGAGGGTAAGTTAAACCAGTTTTGTTGAGCAGACAGTTTGAGAAAAGATTGAGTCTTAAACAGTGTACAGACTTGAATATCTTCTGCATAACAATGATAGGAGCAGCCTGTCCTTGTTCCTGTCCAACACTTTGAATACAGTAGCTTGGTCAGTTCCTTTATGCTTAAAATTGTACCATAATGTCTTGACACACACCTCTAGTGTTGTGTTTTGATGTGCTGTCTAAGTCTGGTGACTGAGTATAAAGAGTAAGAAAGTCTGTGTGTGTTGTAGGTGGGTGGATGGATGGTCAATCAAACACAGGACTTTTTACACACAAGAAACAAGTGTTCATGTCCTGTGTGAAACCAAATTACTTAACTTATGTTAGTTATGATAAAATATTTTCTGTTCTATCCTATTCTATTAATTTCCAATGAGGTTACAGTACATTACATTAGGTATGTTAAGTTACAATGTAGAGTTACTTATTTTAACTAGAACATGATCTTTTCCTTAACCAAACCAAGTAGATTCTGTGCCTTTACTTTGAAAGTCTATCTGGACAGTACATAGTTATTATTGCTCATTTTCCTGCAGAGGGATACCTGCAGTGTCATAGTTTGGAGTGTAGGGCTACTGATCAATGTGTTAATAGAAGATAACTTTAAAATGATCAGATGTCTGTCTGAAAGCTGTTTGTACAATGCAAACAGCAGTGAACCCAGCATAGAACCTTGAGGTTATGTAAAATTATATATTGTGTTATTGAGGAAATATATACAGTTTTATTGGATGAGCTTTGATCATGATACTGATCTGTGAAAACAATGAGTTAACTGTGATCATTATGAGGCAGAAATCAAAGATCGGGGACAAAACTTTTCTGATCAATCATCTCAACTCAGCTGTTTTTGATCAGAACATGAGATTATAATGGGATATGAATGGATGGTGAGAATTGAAGGGAAAAGTAATTTAATTTCCTCTCAGATTCTTTTTTGTCATTGATCTACTTAGGGTGTGTGTGTGTGTGTGTGTGTGTGTGTGTGTGTGTGTGTGTGTGTGTGTCCTCAGTGAAGTGTATCAGTCTCTGCAGTAGCTTCCAGCTGCAGCAGTCAGTTCAGTTTCTGTTCAGTCTGACTGAGGGAGGTTTTTGTACGACAAATTTTCACTGTGTGAACACATGCTGACTGTTGATGTAGTGAAAACTCTGACAGTAGTAAACTGCTGCATCTTCAGTCTGGACTCCACTGATGGTCAGAGTGAAGTCAGAGTTTGATCCACTGCCTGTAAAACGAGCTGGAATCCCTGATACTCGTTGATTAGCAAGCTTAATAAGCAGTTTTGCACTTTCTCCATCTCTCTGTTGGTACCAGGCTAAATAGTGGTTGTTGTTATAAACATAAACATCCTGACTGGTCCTACATGTGATGGAGACGGAGCGTCCCAAAGCAGAGCTCACTGCTCCAGACTGAGTCACTGTGACCTGACCTCTGGACTCTAAGGACACAGAGACAAAAACATAAAGCAGCGTCATGGTTTTGTGGTCTTCATTTCAGAGGGACGGATGTTGATAGAGGAGAGGAGTTTGATTCTCTGGACTTTACCTGTGAAGCAGCAGCAGAGGAGAGTCCAGATGAGGACGCAGATCAAAGTCATGTTTTTGATGAGGAGGATTTCTGTGTCTTCTGTTGTCATGAAGGACAGCTGTCAGTCATCCAGTCTTCAACTCTCAGGACTATAAACTCTCCCAGAGCACTGGAGCATGGTGCTGCTGATGCAAAGTCACTCTCTATGGAAATCTAAGATGATTGGTGTCTCCTAGGTGATGCTCGTCCCACCCTGACGGTGCTGCCCCCCTCCAGTGAGGAGCTGCAGCAGGGAAAAGCCAGGCTCATGTGTCTGGCCATGAAAACAAATATTTAAAATTCATATTTCAACAAACTACCATTTTAATTTAATACAGTATAAACTGTATTTACTGACAGTGTTTTTGTTTTATATCGACTTTAGTGTAAATTTCTAAAGTGTCTCCGTTTTTGTGCAGCTGTTGTTTCACATCTGTTTTTCCATTCTGTTGCATTGCTCTTTTACTTACTCTCATGTTATTCCAGATCCGGCCCCTCCTCTTCCTGTCCTGCAGTAACTCTTTACTCCTCGTTTCCACCACCTGATCTTCTCACTCACTCACTCAGTTGTTTCCTATTTCCCCTGATCAGCTCAGTAATATACATGCAGGTTCATTTCCACTGGTTCTCCTCCAGATTATCTCACTTGCATCCTCATCTGTCCAGCCTTGTTTATTCTGCCTGCATGAACCCACCTGCCTTGTTCTCTGTCTTCCTCTGCTTGTTAGTGATTTAAAGCTGACAGTTACTTATGAAGAGCACCACAGCTGTATCAGCTGTCAAACAGACTGGTGTCAATGTCCACAGATTTGAGAACAGTTTCAACACCTGACAGTATTCTTTTAGATCAGGAAACAGTTTATTTATTGTGGGAGAAAAAAAAGACAAAATGCTGCTTTTTACAACATTACATGTACTCACATCTCTACTCATGCACACCGACACTGCTGATCTTACTGATTATCTATGTCATTGTAAGCTTAAGTTCTTCTCTTATATTGTTCTGTTTCTAAGAAATAATTACTTCATGCTCTCTCCTTTGTAGGGACCATGTGGCCCAGTATGTTAGATCTTAGTCAGAGGATTTATGTCAGTTAATATTTTCATATGCTGAAATGTAAACTCTGTGCACTAAAACTGTGGATTGAACTTTGCTGTACATATAAAAGAATAATAATCCTGCTTTGATCGGTGATCAGATTTGGGACTGAAAGAAGGGAGGATGAAAAAATTGTGATGTATAACAAGATGTCATCTGCAAAGAACCTGCTTTGATAGAGGTGTGCTCTATGTGTGTGTGTGTCCTCAGTGAAGTGTATCAGTCTCTGCAGTAGCTTCCAGCTGCAGCAGTCAGTTCAGTTTCTGTTCAGTCTGACTGAGGGAGGTTTTTGTACGACGGTTTTTCACTGTGTGGCCACCCACTGACTGCTGATGTAGTGCCAGCTGTGACAGTAGTAAACTGCTGCATCTTCAGTCTGGACTCCACTGATGGTCAGAGTGAAGTCAGAGTTTGATCCACTGCCTGTAAAACGAGCTGGAATCCCTGATACTTGAGTGGTCGCAAGGTAAATGAGAAGTTTAGGAGTTTCTCCATCTCTCTGTTGGTACCAGGATAAATAGTTCCCACTATAAACATCCTGACTGGTCCTACATGTGATGGAGACGGAGCGTCCCACAGCAGAGCTCACTGCTCCAGACTGAGTCACTGTGACCTGACCTCTGGACTCTGAGGACACAGAGACAAAAACATAAAGCAGCGTCATGGTTTTGTGGGCTTCATTTCAGAGGGACGGATGTTGATAGAGGAGAGGAGTTTGATTCTCTGGACTTTACCTGTGAAGCAGCAGCAGAGGAGAGTCCAGATGAGGACGCAGATCAAAGTCATGTTTTTGATGAGGAGGATTTCTGTGTCTTCTGTTGTCATGAAGGACAGCTGTCAGTCATCCAGTCTTCAACTCTCAGGACTATAAACTCTCCCAGAGCACTGGAGCATGGTGCTGCTGATGCAAAGTCACTCTCTGATAAATATTTGCATTTAGCCAAAGTCTTTTGAGCCGTACGGTTCACATGATGACAAAATAACTTTTCATTTTGGTTGGTATGGCAAATTTACTGACACAGTAACACAGTTTTGAAGCATAAATCAAATGTTTCGGGCGACTTACTACCTGTTGCCAACATGCAATAGAGTTGTGTTGTCTCATGAAACAGATGCGACATTTGCAGTTACAGTTTCGAAAATATTAAGACTGTTGTGAGAAATGAGCCAAATCAATTTAGAAAAACTGACATATCCAGTCTGTGACTCCAACTCAGTATTTTTAACAGCAGTACTCATTGCTCCATTGAGAACAGATGATAAAACTAACTCTTTGAATCACCAGTTAATGTCCTGAGAGACTTCATTAAGGTCAGGGTACTGAGGTCATCCTGGTCTGAGTTTACAGACAACTCACAGTAAATCCCTGGTGCTACAGTATGAATATGAACTTACATGAACTAAATCTTTCAGATTCAAAAATATTTAAGACATTTATTGCAGATCTTAATAATCATCTTTTTAACTTTATTCAGATCATAAAAAACTGACTGTAACTGGAACTGAGGTTGTTTTTTCAGCTCACGCATCCAGTCAAATATTTATTTGATGGTGAATATTGTTAGTCTACTGTAAACTCCTATAATGCCTATATGAACCCCATAAATGTTGTTTCCTGTGGACTTTTATGATTTAAATGTCCTCTATAGACTTTTCAGATGAGTTTAAACTTTGTTGCTAACAGTTGTCTGTTGAGCAATTTGAATAATTACTATAACCAGACAGCTGATGCAACAGTTCATTTGAACAACCAAAGAATTTCTGCACAAACTGTTAGAAACCATCTCAGAGAAGTTCATCTGTGTGTTAATCATCCTCACTGATGTTTTGACCTGACTGCACTTCATAACTGACTTGAGTGGCCAAATGGTCACCAAGGATCTGTAAATTATTTCTGAAAGCTGAAAACATCCCAGTTCTTGTACGACCTGCAGACTCAGCACACACGTCACTCATTGAACATGTTTGGGAGGCTCTGGGTCGGAGGTTACAGCAGCGTGTTCCACTTCCCGCCAACATCCAGTAATTTCACACAGCTACTGAAGAGGAGAGGACCAACATCCCACAGGCCACAATCAGCAATCTGATCAACTCTGTGTGAAGGAGATGTGTTGCACTGCATGAGACAAACAGTACCACACACAGAAAACACTGTGTTTATTGTTTTCTTCAGTGTCTTTATTTTAATGTCACAAATGAAAGCAGAGAACCACTGCAAAGCTGATCCAGAGATACCCACCCACTGCCTGAGCCTCAACCAAGCAGCAGTAAGATCTAATAGAACCAACACAGAACATCCTCCTGCATCACCGTGCATCAACAGATCATTTGAGAAGAGCTGTTTCTGTTGAATACAACTGACTGAAACCAGACTGAAACTCCAAAATGTTGAGCTCATCTAAGACAGATTAGAAACCATGTTTTCTAAAACTGTAGCTATAAAAGGTAACTTAGAAACAGACCTGTAGTTCTGGAGCAAAGAAGAATCAAGGTTTGTGTTTCTGAGAAGTGTTTGATGAGCAGCTTGTTTTAAATAAGGTTGGACCTGATCAGATATCAACAAGTTATTGATTATAAAGAGCAGACAAGGACCAATGGAACCCATAACGTTTTTTAAACAAAGAAGTGGGTACAATGTCACGTGGACTAGAAGAAGTTTTCATATTAATAACCAGATTAATGAAATCTTGTTTAGAAAAAGTCATTGAAGTAATTTAAAAATCAGCTGTCAGGGCCTGATGGATGGTAAATTAAAATATCATAACCGGGATTTGAACATCTTGAACATCTTCATATGACTTTCAGTTGCCTTATTCTTTCTACCAACTGAAACTGTTGAGAGAATACTAGAATATGATGAAGGGTGTTTTCTCTGTTAGAGATCATTTTATGTAAAAAATCTGTTTATTAAAGTCCATAACTACAAAATGATGATGTCTTCAGTTTACAGTGGTGAGAAAAAGCAGGTAAATTAAAGTGGGCAAAAAGGATCAGTGAAGATCATGATGAAATTAACTTGCTAGTTTTACTTTTATCAAGAAGGTTATTTGTATCTTTTGTCTCATGTTTCCAGTTGATAATGACATTTATTTTGATCATTTAAATATTGTATTATATTTCATGTAGTTTGAAGGATGTAGATGGTTTTGGGTTAGATTTGTCCATGATGCTGATCTATGCTCTCATATTTTCTTTTCACTGTGTTTAACAATTATCAAATATGAGGCTGAGATTCAAGTCACGAGAAACTTATTTTATTTCAGGGATGCATCTTTGTGTTTTAAGAATAACTTCCACAATTTAAAGGATATTCAGGTTCTGTTTGACCCATTTTTGATCATGAAGGTATCTCATGCTGTGTCTTTAAAGATGTTGTGATCTAGAATGAAGCTGAGGTCAAAGGTCATGACTGAGACTTAAAAAGACATTTTTCATTTCAACTCAACGTTAAAGCAACAATACCTAAACATGTAATCCTCTTGGAGTCCCAGGTTGATTCCTCTTAATTATTTGGAAAATCAGATCAGAACTTATAACAATTCATTATAACAATGTGTGTGTGTGTGTGTGTGTGTGTGTGTGTGTGTGTGTGTGTGTGTGTGTGTGTGTGTGTGTGTGTGTGTGTCCTCAGTGAAGTGTATCAGTCTCTGCAGTAGCTTCCAGCTGCAGCAGTCAGTTCAGTTTCTGTTCAGTCTGACTGAGGGAGGTTTTTGTACGACGGTTTTTCACTGTGTGAACACATACTGACTGTTGATGTAATGATAACTCTGACAGTAGTAAACTGCTGCATCTTCAGTCTGGACTCCACTGATGGTCAGAGTGAAGTCAGAGTTTGATCCACTGCCTGTAAAACGATCTGGAATCCCTGATACTCGAGTGGTCGCAAGGTAAATGAGCAGTTTAGGAGTTTCTCCATCTCTCTGTTGGTACCAGGCTAACCAGTTCCCACCATGAACATTCTGACTGGTCCTACATGTGATGGAGACGGAGCGTCCCACAGCAGAGCTCGCTGCTCCAGGCTGAGTCACTGTATACTGACCTCTGGACTCTGAGGACACAGAGACAAAAACATAAAGCAGCGTCATGGTTTTGTGGGCTTCATTTCAGAGGGACGGATGTTGATAGAGGAGAGGAGTTTGATTCTCTGGACTTTACCTGTGAAGCAGCAGCAGAGGAGAGTCCAGATGAGGACGCAGATCAAAGTCATGTTTTTGATGAGGAGGATTTCTGTGTCTTCTGTTGTCATGAAGGACAGCTGTCAGTCATCCAGTCTTCAACTCTCAGGACTATAAACTCTCCCAGAGCACTGGAGCATGGTGCTGCTGATGCAAAGTCACTCTCTATGGAAATGCTCTGACTGACTCCAACAGGGACTTGGATTACTCTCAGGATGATGTTTATCAATGGATCAATCACTTTATCAGTCTATTGATTAGAAATGTGTCAGTGCTCATTTTTATTTGACTTTGTTTGAGTTTGATGAACAAATTTTCATCCAGAATATTTTATGAATTCCACCTAATTCACTACGAGACCAACGTCACAGCGGGATAAAAAATATTGTTTTATTCATCACGATCAACAATAAACATGTTTATAATAATTATTTATATTTGTCAGGATTTATTGGTGAGTTTTTCTTTTCAATATTTTCTTTCATTTTTGTTGACTGAAAGAGAAACTGATATTGTTTGTAGATGTTTAACATTTAAAGAGAAAAAATGGTTCATAACATAATGAATATTTGTGAACTGGTTTTTCACACTTTAACCAGTTATTACTCATCATAAACTGGGTAAACTGGGGATGTTTTTGTTGAGTTTGTTTGTGTCAAAGTCAGAGAGCCGTGTCTCTCTACAGTCAGAGGTTTTTGTACGGCGGCTCAATGAGTTTGTATCACTGTGGTACACGTTCGGTGGAGGAACCAGACTGGATATTGGAAGTAAGTCAAATTTTTACCATTTTCTATGATATTAGGGAGAACTTTTCTGTTTTTCTGCCTTTATATCCAGCATATCAGGAAAAATCGTTATTTCTCCTAATTTCTGTTGACATGTTGCAGCAATATTCTGCAGACAAGTTCAGTTCAGAAACAAAAATGTACAAATTGATTGCCATGGACACCAAATATAAAATATTTGGCAGAATGATAAAACATTTTTCAAACTTTAATAGTAAGACTTCATCCTGAGGGCTTTCGGTTTATTTCAGTCTGTCAAAGTCAGAGAGCCGTGTGTCTCTACAGTCAGAGGTTTTTGTACAGTGACTCAGTTCTTTAAAAAGTAACATATTCAATTCACATTTTTAATTTTTTCAGTCAGACAAATATACCTTTGTTGCATTTTTTGACATTTGTATTTTTGCGCCTTTACTGTGGAGACTAACTCAGAGCAGTTTAACTAAAGATTTCTTTGCACATTACTTTTGTGCTTTAATTTAAACAACAATAAGATCAGTCTTAAATTTCTACATCAATAATCACTGTTATTAAATGAATTAAGATTGAATAATTCAAAGTAAATGAACAAACTGAAGACAAAGATGTTTTTAAAATGCACAAATTCTCTTCATTCTGTCAAATATTCATTGAAAATTTGAAAATCCTTCAACAGTTTTGTAATGATGATGACTGAAATGCAGGATGAACACTAGATTTCAGTGTTGTTCATGATTCCAGTTAATACTTTATAATTATGTATAGTTCAGGTTTTGACTAATTTTGAATTCAAAGTTTTGTATATTTTCTTGTCAGTGTAGTTTGATATATTTCATCTCATTCTGTATGATGATTCTCTCTGTGCTGATATGCATGAGAGGCTTCTTAAAGGGAAGTGAAACAATGTGTGAGTGAGTGACTGGTGGAGCAGAAAAAACATCTGACAGAAACTCCTTAAAGGAGAAAATCAACTCTCACACAGTAAAGGTGTCCAAGTGTCTGCTGGTTGATTGACAGCTGTGTGGTCCCCGTCCTCTAAGCTGATTGGTGTCTCCTAGGTGATGCTCGTCCCACCCTGACGGTGCTGCCCCCCTCCAGTGAGGAGCTGCAGCAGGGGAAGGCCACGCTCATGTGTCTGGCCAACAAGGGCTTCCCCTCAGACTGGAGTCTGTCCTGGAAGGTGGACGGCAGCAGCAGCATCAGCTGGGAGGAGAGCAGGAGCCGCGTTGTGCTGGAGAAGGACGGCCGCTACAGCTGGAGCAGCACCCTGAGGCTCCCTGCAGACCAGTGGAGGAAGGTGGGCTCTGTGACCTGTGAGGCCACCCAGGGCTCCCAGACTCCACTCTCAGAGACACTGAGGAGAGACCAGTGTTCCCAGTCCTGACCTGACTCACTGGGACTCTGCTGCTGGTTTTACTCTCATACTGCTCTCTGTCTGCTCTCTGTAACTCTCTCTCTCTCTGTTGATCTCTTTCTTTCCTTCACTAACTCTCTAAATACATGTTTCATTAATAAAGATTTTCTTTGCTTTTTGTAATTTTAAGAATTCAAAATAATAAAATCCACTTCATTGAATCAGTTGTTTTCATCTTTGTTATAGTAAAAGTAAGAGATGTGTCTGTCTTAATAGTTCTGTTTAATCCAGAATTTGTGTCATGGATTATTTGTAAGATCTGATCAATAACTACAAGAAGAGAAGATGACAATTTTATGATCTATAATAGGATGTCATCAGCATACAAGATTATTTTTTCTTGGTGTGAATGAACAGATGTCTGAGATGAAGATGGATTTTCTGATGAACACAGTCAGAGTTTTAGTCATGAAAGGAAAGAACAGTGAAGTAAACATATATCTTTGTTTAGTGAATTTTTCATAATGAATTTATATTGAAATATTTGTTTGCATTTGTTTTCAATCAGTCAGTAGAACTTTATTTTTCTGTCAGAGCCTTTTTATTCAGCAGCTCAGCAACCAGATCAAAGATATACACACAGTACACAGGAAGAAAGACAAACACTGATAATAACAACTAAAACATACCAACATTATAAGATTAAAAATGTTTATGTTTACTGATAATAAATATGCGAATAAATAAATGAAACAGTTGAAAAAAAAAGTACACAAGGTAATGAAAACAAAACAACATGACAATTGTAAGACAGAGGGTGTCAGATATGGTCCTGTTCTGAACCCTGAAGGAGAGACAGCAGTGTCCCCTGACATATGACAAGGTACAGACCGTCCTCACACCTTCTGCAGCTGTCAGTGTCAATGCTAAACAGTTACAGGGATAAGACACACCGCTGAGGTCAGTCAGTGCATATTTCTACAGTTTCAGATAAACAGCCAGTCACTGCGTGTTGGTCAAAGAAAAGTCAGCAAACTAAAGCGAGACATGGACCATAGACTCCTCCAGATGTTTGTAGACGGTTCTTAAGATGAAGAGCTTGGTTACATAGAACAAACTGCACCATCAAGCTTTATAAAGTGCATCATCAAATTCACTATTCAGTATAAATATACTAAGAACTTTCAGCAGTAATAAAAGTGACTAAAAACAATATCAGTGTAGCTTCAGTGTCTAATCCAGGTAATGTCAGGTTATTGTTAGGTAGTGTTCATGAGTCTAACTGCTTGATGACAGAAAGAGTCACAGAGCCTGTTGGTCCTGGTTCTGAGGCTGTGATAACGCCTGCAACAAGGCAGCAGCTGAAAAAGTCCATTATTGGGGTGTCTGGGCTCCTTGATGATTCTGTGGGCCTTTTAAATGAAGTGACGTCTGTAAATGTCCTGTATACAGGGAAGATCACAGACACTGATCTTTTCAACTGTTCTTCAACCCTTTGTGTTGCTCTGTGGCTGTGAGAGGCCTGTACGCCTGAAGGTGTTTAGGATTAGTTATCTTTGGACTGATATTTGGAAACAATGCTGAAAGACACTGACAAACTGTGCTGCATACAGACTTGACTGTGTGTATCATGGACATCTATTAGTTCTGTTTATGCTTCTGTCTGGAGTTCAGTTGGAGGACATGTTCCACACATGTACAGCAGGTTGACGTCTGCACTGTGTGGACAAGTGAGGACATTTGTGATCAACCTCTGATAACGACATAAACATCACAGGGAGCGAGGTGTGTGTGTGTGTGTGTGTGTGTGTGTGTGTGTGTGTGTGTGTGTGTGTGTGTGTGTGTGTGTGTGTCCTCAGTGAAGTGTATCAGTCTCTGCAGTAGCTTCCAGCTGCAGCAGTCAGTTCAGTTTCTGTTCAGTCTGACTGAGGGAGGTTTTTGTACGACGGTTTTTCACTGTGTGAACAGATACTGACTGTTGATGTAGTGAAGACTCTGACAGTAGTAAACTGCTGCATCTTCAGTCTGGACTCCACTGATGGTCAGAGTGAAGTCAGAGTTTGATCCACTGCTTGTAAAACGAGCTGGAATCCCTGATACTTGCACATTACCATACTTAATAATCAGTTTAGGAGTTTCTCCATCTCTCTGTTGGTACCAGGCCAAAGAGTTCCCACTATAAACATTCTGACTGGTCCTACATGTGATGGAGACGGAGCGTCCCACAGCAGAGCTCACTGATCCAGATTGAGTCACTGTGACCTGACCTCTGGACTCTGAGGACACAGAGAAAAAAACATAAAGCAGCGTCATGGTTTTGTGGGCTTCATTTCAGAGGGACGGATGTTGATAGAGGAGAGGAGTTTGATTCTCTGGACTTTACCTGTGAAGCAGCAGCAGAGGAGAGTCCAGATGAGGACGCAGATCAAAGTCATGTTTTTGATGAGGAGGATTTCTGTGTCTTCTGTTGTCATGAAGGACAGCTGTCAGTCATCCAGTCTTCAACTCTCAGGACTATAAACTCTCCCAGAGCACTGGAGCATGGTGCTGCTGATGCAAAGTCACTCTCTATGGAAAGTAAGTAAGTTTGTTTATTTGAATATCATATTTCATGAGCAGATGTCACATCATCAAAGTGCTTCACAATAACAGGTAATAAAGCAATTAAAAGACAGTGTTACTGACTCAAAGTGCAGACATCAAGCTACAAATTTGAGGCAAAATATATTAAACAGAAGAGCTGCCTTTTAAAGATGCTCAAGTCCAATCAGAAAGAGCTCCAACATTTAGGAGTCCAGATCAGAGGACCTGAGATTCCTTCTGGTAAAACAGGGCTGCAGTAACAGATCATAAGAATCTGGAAGTGGATTTTGAACTGATGGGAATATAAAGAAAATAAAACTCATGTTACAAGACACCTTTTGTAAGATTTGGTTTAAAATCCTGGTAGCATCGATTTTAACCATTTGAGGTGGGGTGGATGGATGGATGGGTCAATCAATACAGGACTTTCACACAGGAGACTGGTCTTTGTGTCTGAAACCAAGTTCCATGACTTGCGGAAGTCATGTTACATACATTAACTTATGATTCGTAACGTTAGATGAGGTATGTTAACTTCAACATCTATAATGATTGAAGCATTTTGAAAGACAATCACCCATTTCCCTCATATCACTGCAGTCTGCTCTTCATGAAGGTCCATATGTTGTACAAACTTTATTTGTAACTAAAGATTAAGGTTAGTTTTATATCTCCGAATAAATGTAAGAATATCACAAAAATGTATCGCTGTGATTATAAACAAAGAGCAGGATATCATCAGCATGAAGTGAAACCACACGACTGTGATCTGAGATTTTAACCGCAGGAATGTTTTCAATAACAAGCTCAATGAAAGAGATGATAACACACACACCTTCAGGGGTCTAGTGGAGTCCATGCCTTAATGGTCAGGGCTGTTTTGGCAGCAAAAGAGGGACCAACACAATATTAAGCAGGTGGTCAAAATGTCTGATCGGTGAATGTGAAACAGCTGTGATCCAGTATGAGGCTGAGGTCAAAGGTCACAACTGAGACTTTTCTGACTAACTGTCCCAGGTTTGCTCCTCTAGATTAATTGAAGAGTCAGATCAGAACTCATAACAATCGGTTAAAATGAATAGGTGTGTGTGTGTGTGTGTGTGTGTGTGTGTGTGTGTGTCCTCAGTGAAGTGTATCAGTCTCTGCAGTAGCTTCCAGCTGCAGCAGTCAGTTCAGTTTCTGTTCAGTCTGACTGAAGGAGGTTTTTGTACGACGGTTTTTCACTGTGTGAACACACGCTGACTGTTGGGGTAGTGAAAACTCTGACAGTAGTAAACTGCTGCATCTTCAGTCTGGACTCCACTGATGGTCAGAGTGAAGTCAGAGTTTGATCCACTGCCTGTAAAACGAGCTGGAATCCCTGATACTCGAATGCTAGCATGGTAAATGAGCAGTTTAGGTTTTTCTCCATCTCTCTGTTGGTACCAGGCTAACCAGTTCCCACCATGAACATCCTGACTGGTCCTACATGTGATGGAGACGGAGCGTCCCACAGCAGAGCTCACTGCTCCAGACTGAGTCACTGTATACTGACCTCTGGACTCTGAGGACACAGAGACAAAAACATAAAGCAGCGTCATGGTTTTGTGGGCTTCATTTCAGAGGGACGGATGTTGATAGAGGAGAGGAGTTTGATTCTCTGGACTTTACCTGTGAAGCAGCAGCAGAGGAGAGTCCAGATGAGGACGCAGATCAAAGTCATGTTTTTGATGAGGAGGATTTCTGTGTCTTCTGTTGTCATGAAGGACAGCTGTCAGTCATCCAGTCTTCAACTCTCAGGACTATAAACTCTCCCAGAGCACTGGAGCATGGTGCTGCTGATGCAAAGTCACTCTCTATGGAAATCTAAGCTGATTGGTGTCTCCTAGGTGATGCTCGTCCCACCCTGACGGTGCTGCCCCCCTCCAGTGAGGAGCTGCAGCAGGGGAAGGCCACGCTCATGTGTCTGGCCAACAAGGGCTTCCCCTCAGACTGGAGTCTGTCCTGGAAGGTGGACGGCAGCAGCAGCAGCAGCAGCTGGGAGGAGAGCAGGAGCCCCGGGGTGCTGGAGAAGGACGGCCGCTACAGCTGGAGCAGCACCCTGAGGCTCCCTGCAGACCAGTGGAGGAAGGTGGGCTCTGTGACCTGTGAGGCCACCCAGGGCTCCCAGACTCCACTCTCAGAGACACTGAGGAGAGACCAGTGTTCCCAGTCCTGACCTGACTCACTGGGACTCTGCTGCTGGTTTTACTCTCATATTGCTCTCTGTCTGCTCTCTGTCTTGTTCTCTTTCTCTTGACATGTTTCAACTTTAAAATTTTCTTGCTTGTGTTGATGGTAATAAATATTTTATCATGTGTATCATAAAAGCCACATGTCTTTTGACTTTATTTCTTTGACTTATATATTAATTAGATCAATGCTGAAATTTCAGCCATAAAAAGTCTGGTTCCCAGATTACTAGTTAATGATTGTAAAACTGTGGATCTTATTTTGTAATTGTTCCAGTTTTATCTATATCTATGTCTATTAAACTCCAGTAACAATATACTTTATTAGACGTATTCACTGTTTCAGTGGTGATCATAAAGCTATCTGTTATTACTAACATCTGTCCCTGAAGAAGAAGAATTTATACCTAGAAATTATTCTCATTGTCTGAAGTTTAAAAATCTAAATATAACAATGATTTACAGGGTTATAAACAGAAATCAGGGTGTCAACTGCATAAAGTAATAGTCCTTTCTATCTTTCCTCCTGTTTCACGATGATTTTAAAGTGTAATTTGTGTTACTGGCTGTATTGCTGATATTCTCTGCTTGTTAAAACAATAAAGACTATTTCATCAAACCAGTGGTGTCCAGACACATTTTTATCAGAATGACTGCTGTCTTAAATGAAACAGTAGATCGGTTTCATTTCTCACAGTTTTTCTCAGTGACATTAATGTCAGAGGATTATTTTAGGAAGAAATGATGTATCAGCTGACATCTGGTTTCTGCAGTAGTCTGCCAATAGATCACCCTGAATCTTACACACTGGAACTTAAATCCACAGTGACTGGGTTTCTCTCATGGTCACATCAGTAGAATTTCATGACATTTGTCTGATGATTTTTAAAAGAAATAAAGGGATTATGTCGACATCAGGGCAGCCTATCAGTGTCTGTTCAGTTGTGGTTTCCTAAAGAAGGAAAGAGCTGCTGTTAAAAGATGAAAGGAGAAAATGAATCTGTGCCACATTTGTCCCTCACATCTGTCCTTTCTGTCCTCTTCTGCTTTGACCTAAACTTGTTGGTTTTACATCATGACAGATTTAAAATTAAAGGTTTGCTGTTTGTGGATTATTTTATTGTGTCTCTTTTAATTGTGTTATGATCAAGTCTGATAATACAAGTGTCATGCAGTTATTTATTTTTTATCATATTCCATATATCAAAATTACTTTTCTATTTCAGTAAATCTGTTTTTACAGATAGAAGAGAAGAACAGCAGTCATCTAACCAATCAAGTGTGTGTGTGTGTGTGTGTGTGTGTGTGTGTGTGTGTGTGTGATCCACTGCCTGTAAAACGATCTGGAATCCCTGATACTCGTTGATTAGCATACCTAATCAGGAGTTTAGGTTTTTCTCCATCTCTCTGTTGGTACCAGTGTAAGTAGCTCCCACCATGAACATCCTGACTGGTCCTACATGTGATGGAGACGGAGCGTCCCACAGCAGAGCTCACTGCTCCAGGCTGAGTCACTGTGATCTGACCTCTGGACTCTGAGGACACAGAGACAAAAACATAAAGCAGCGTCATGGTTTTGTGGGCTTCATTTCAGAGGGACGGATGTTGATAGAGGAGAGGAGTTTGATTCTCTGGACTTTACCTGTGAAGCAGCAGCAGAGGAGAGTCCAGATGAGGACGCAGATCAAAGTCATGTTTTTGATGAGGAGGATTTCTTTGTCTTCTGTTGTCATGAAGGACAGCTGTCACTCATCCAGTCTTCAACTCTCAGGACTATAAACTCTCCCAGAGCACTGGAGCATGGTGCTGCTGATGCAAAGTCACTCTCTATGGAAATCTAAGCTGATTGGTGTCTCCTAGGTGATGCTCGTCCCACCCTGACGGTGCTGCCCCCCTCCAGTGAGGAGCTGCAGCAGGGGAAGGCCACGCTCATGTGTCTGGCCAACAAGGGCTTCCCCTCAGACTGGAGTCTGTCCTGGAAGGTGGACGGCAGCAGCAGCATCAGCTGGGAGGAGAGCAGGAGCCGCGTTGTGCTGGAGAAGGACGGCCGCTACAGCTGGAGCAGCACCCTGAGGCTCCCTGCAGACCAGTGGAGGAAGGTGGGCTCTGTGACCTGTGAGGCCACCCAGGGCTCCCAGACTCCACTCTCAGAGACACTGTGGAGAGACCAGTGTTCCCAGTCCTGACCTGACTCACTGGGACTCTGCTGCTGGTTTTACTCTCATACTGCTCTCTGTCTGCTCTCTCTGTCGGGCTCTTTCTTTCTCTCATGGCATTTTTCAACATTAATGTGTTCTTGCTTGTTTTGAGGTTTTCAACATGTTAAAACAATAAAGCTTTTGTCATGTATGTCATGAAATCAACATGTCTTTATTTCTGTTATATATCAGGAACATCAGTCAGATTAATGCATAAAAGTCACAACAGTAGGAAGTCAGATTTACCAGATTAGTTTTTAATGGTTTTAAGAGTTTATATATTTTTCTTCTGTTATTCCAGTTGGCCTATTTTAACATCAGGAACAAGACACATCTGTTAATTCTAATGTTTACCAATGGAGAAGACTTATGTTCCTGTGTTTTTAAATTGCACCTAGAACGTTTTTTGAATAACTGAATTCAAAAACTAAATATTAATGACAAAAAAAGTAATAATGACACAAATGTAGAAATAAAAAGCAGGGTATTGTTTGCACAAAGTGATATAACATGAATCTGACTACAGAGATTATGAATGTTTCAATAAGACACTAAACTTCACCAACAAACTTTACAAGAAAAGGTTGAAATCACAATTTCTTGCTGTCTGTCAGATTATTTTTTTCATTACTTACAGCAACATTGATGTTCTATTAAAACAATGTTTAAAAATCAGCTGTTTATGCAGATTCCTCAAGAATAACTACTGTCACATGCTGTTGTACTGAAGTAAAAAATATTCTTTGAATTAATTTTGACCGAGTTTAACTTAGAATATGATTTCTAGGATTTTATCATTTCACGTTTTACGATTAAATTTTGCTCTGTGAATTGTAATATAGTTTGTACAGAATTTGACAAAATGCTCAGAGTGTTTGATTGCAATAAAATGTATCAACACAACTAAACAATAGTGACCAGCATGACATAGTTTGACAATATGAAGTTTCTTACTTTCTCAAAACAAAAAGCAAATTTAATTTTGCACTCATTGAATGTTTGTACCTATATTTATTCATTTGTGGTGTTAAAATGTTCCTTAGAGTTACAATAATATAGTTGTGGTTGTGTTTTTCATCACAATTACATTTACAAAAGAAACTTTTAAAAACTAAATCAAAAACTACATTTAACAACAATACAAAAAATATTCTAATGCCGAAGGCATTATTATTGGGGTATGTTTTTAAATATTATTGAATAAACCATATTACAGCAAACCAATAGTGTTTTCATTTCTGTGCAGCTGTTGAGTCAGATCACTTCCTCTCCAGCTGAAAGAGGTTTTTGTACAACGATTTTTCACTGTGTGAACGGGAAGCTGTAACCACCCTGCTGACAGTAATAAACTCCTGCATCTTCAGTCTGAACTCCACTGATGGTCAAAGTGAAGTCAGTTCCAGACTGACTCCCACTGAAATGGTCTGAAACTCCAGACTGACGGGTTGTCGCATAAGAGATACGCAGTTTAGGAGTTTATCCAGTTTTCTGAAGGTACCAGTGAAGGTAGCTACCCATACTTGAACTGGCTTTACATCTGATAGAGACAGTCTGTCCTGGAACAACAGACTGAGATTCAGGAGACTGAGTCAGGATGATTTCTCCTGATGAACCTGGAAAACATGAAAAAGAGGAGAAGGGTTATTGAGACAAATCAAGTTTGTTGAAAGATGATCAACATCCAAACAGAAGAGAATAATTTCTTTAACATGGAGAACAGATGGAAGAAGGTCAATGCTGCTTGTTTCAGTGTTTCTCCATCACAGCACAACATCATTGTGGTGAACCTGGTTGCATCCTGAAGCAAAGTTTTCACAAGAGTCTCACCCTGAACAAGGAGCCCCAGGGTGGCCAGCAGTAGAATCAGTGACATCATCATTGTGCTGCCGGCGTGTCAGTGTCTCTGAAAGGCCTGGACAGACACTGATCAACACTGGTCTCTTAACGTCTGGGAGCAGAGAGGCAGGACACATATGCAAACACACAGAGTCAGTCAACTGTAGCTGTCCTCAACATATCATGATGTTTCCTCCTCACTGCTGACAACATTCATCTACATATTGACATATTTACATGAAGAGGATCTTAAAGTCTGATCATTAACTGACATGTTTTATTGATCGTTTTAATATTAATGTGTGTTTGACATGTTTATGTGTTTGTAATGTTCAGATTTCACCAAGTTAAGCAGTGATTAGCAGTGAACTCAGATACTCAGAAACTTCAACCAACTTTTCATCTTGTCTTTACATGTTGTAACTTAACAGGTTAATACATTTACAGCAAAATAATGTTTGCTGATCTACATCTGTATATTTTCTTTCCAATGCATATAATTGAAACAGCTGTTATTCAGTATGAAGCTGAGGTCAAAGGTCATGACCAAGACCTTTATCATTGTTTCTACCAGGTTGTTTCCTCTTGATTATTTGGTGAATCAGAACATAAAACAGGAAACTATAATGAGATAAGAACTGATGGTGAGAAGCTGTGATCAAGAAAGAAACTTGATACTGGGTATTTTTTTTAAATTGAACTTTTTTGCCGTTTATCAAGAAAAAGGCTATGCATTTCTTTTTCTGTGCCACTGACTTGGATTTAGGCAGTTTAATTGAAGCTGCTCCTTTATACCTTTAACTTTTACATTTACAGGAGCAACTAGAAAAAACATCCAGAGAAAACATGAGGAAGACCCAGTGTGGGTCAAAACCACTCATTATTATTCTTTGGTAAAACTGGTAAAACTTTGATAGTCCCATACTGATACAGGAATTATAACATTCTTGAACTGGAGTATTCCCAAGAACATCTCTTATTCTATAAGTAAAATTACAGTATATTGCCTCTGTGTTTCATTCTCGCCTGCAGGGGAAGCTGCATTCTCTACAGCCAGCAGACATTTGTCATTTCATCTCAACTTTAAAGCAACAGTGGTGAAATATTTGATCCTCTTCATAGAATTATTTCATGTGTGTGTGTGTGTGTGTGTGTGTGTGTGTCCTCAGTGAAGTGTATCAGTCTCTGCAGTAGCTTCCAGCTGCAGCAGTCAGTTCAGTTTCTGTTCAGTCTGACTGAGGGAGGTTTTTGTACGACGGTTTTTCACTGTGTGAACACATTCTGACTGTTGATGCTATGAAGACTCTGACAGTAATAAACTGCTGCATCTTCAGTCTGGACTCCACTGATGGTCAGAGTGAAGTCAGAGTTTGATCCACTGCCTGTAAAACGATCTGGAATCCCTGATGCTCGAGTGCTAGCAAAGTAAATGAGCAGTTTAGGTTTTTCTCCATCTCTCTGTTGGTACCAGGATAAATAGTGGTTGTTGTTATGAACATAAACATCCTGACTGGTCCTACATGTGATGGAGACGGAGCGTCCCACAGCAGAGCTCACTGCTCCAGACTGAGTCACTGTGACCTGACCTCTGGACTCTAAGGACACAGAGACAAAAACATAAAGCAGCGTCATGGTTTTGTGGGCTTCATTTCAGAGGGACGGATGTTGATAGAGGAGAGGAGTTTGATTCTCTGGACTTTACCTGTGAAGCAGCAGCAGAGGAGAGTCCAGATGAGGACGCAGATCAAAGTCATGTTTTTGACGAGGAGGATTTCTGTGTCTTCTGTTGTCATGAAGGACAGCTGTCAGTCATCCAGTCTTCAACTCTCAGGACTATAAACTCTCCCAGAGCACTGGAGCATGGTGCTGCTAATGCAAAGTCACTCTCTATGGAAAGTAAGTCAGTTTGTTTATTTGAATATCATCTTTCATGAGCAGACATTTGAAGATCCTGAATTGGAAGGAAATCCAGTGTAAAGAAATCAAAACTGATGTTACGTGACACCTTTTGTATCACTTGGTTTAAAAGCTTGGCAGCAGCAATTTTGTCATGCCTTTGTCCTTTCATGACACTCAAGGTCACCTTACATCAGAAATGACAACAGCATTGATCACATATAAAAATCATACAATCAAAAAGGACAGTAGCAAAACATATAGAGCAGAAATAAATTAAAATCAGTAACTGTACTAGGTAAATGGGATTCCATCAAAGGAGTTGGAGCAAGTATGTTAGTTTAGAAAGTTTTTAAGGGCGGTTTTAAATTTTTCAACAGAGTCCAGTGTATGGATATGGTGGGGAAAAGAGTTCCAGAGTTTAGGTGCAGCGTGAGAGAAGGCCCTGGCACCCACTGTACTGAGGTTAACAGGTGGTATTATTAGTAGATCAGCAGATGAAGAGCGAAGTGGCTGAAGTGGAGCGCAGATGGGTAAGAGATCTGTGAGATAGACAGGTTACAGGTTATGAAGGGCTTTGAAGGTTAGCAGAAGGATATTGAAGTTGATGCGTTGTGATACAGGCAGCCAGTGTAACTGAATAAGCAGAGGAGTGACATGTTCAGTGGATTTTGTGCAGGTAATGATCTGTGCTGCAGAGTTTTGGATGAGTTGAGGTCGGTGGATGAGTTTATTAGGGTTACCAGTTAGGATTGCGTTGCAGTAGTCCATGCGTGAGGTGACCAGGACATTGACAAGGATGTCAGCAAAGTGCTGTGTTAAGGCAGGGCGTAGTCTGGAGATGTTTCATAGATGGAAAAAGGCAGTCTGTGATACATTGTTTATATGACTGGAGAAGGAGAGGGTACTGTCCATGATAACACCAAGACTCTTGACTTGTGTGGAGATGGGTATGGGGGCATCAGCTATTGAAAGAGAGTGGATATGTAGAGCTGTGTGTCATCAGCGTAGGAATGAAAATGAATACCATAATGCCAGAAGATATTGCGAAGAGGGAGGAGGTTGATGATGAACATGAGGGGCCCCAATACTGAACCTCGTGGAACTCCGTCATGGACTGTTGTGCTTTCTGATTTATAGTTCTGAATTTGTACAAATTGTGATCTGTCAGAAAGGTAGGATGTAAACCATTTGAACACAGAGCCCTTGATTCCAATACTGGCAAGACGGTCCATGAGGAGTTGATGGGATATTGTATCAAAGGCAGCAGTGAGGTCTAGGAGGATGAGGAGAGAGAGCTGACCAGAATCAGCTGCCAGGAGGAGGTTGTTGGTAATCTTGACCAGGGCAGTTTCTGTGCTGTGTTTAGTGTGGAAGCCTGATTGGAACTGTTCACATAGGTTATTGTTTTCAAGGTAACTTTGAAGTTGGAGTGCAACTACTTTCTCAATGATTTGGGAGGTGAATGGAAGATTAGATATGGGCCAGCAGTTGTTCTGATCTGTAGAGTCAAGTCCAGGTTTTTTCCGTGTTGGTTTGATTAAGGCAGCTTTCAGTGAGGGAGGAACTGTACCAGTGGACAAAGAGGAGATGATGATGGAGGTTATCAGAGGGATGATTGAGGGCAGACATGCTTTAACAAGGGTTGTGGGCATTGGATCCAGTTGGCATGTGGAAGTATTGGACTGGGTTATGAGTCTAAAGATGTGATTTTCCGTTGGCAGCATGAACTCACATAGGGCAGTTGATGGGGGCAGTTCAGGGGCTCTTGCAGATGGCAGATCAGTGTGCTTCATGATACTGATCTGTGAAAAAAATGAGTTAATTGTGATCATTATGATGCAGAAATCAAAGATCAGGGCCAAAACTTTTCTAATCAACCGTCTCAGCTCAGCTGTTTTTGATCAGAACATGAGATTTTAATGGGATATAAATGGATGGTGAGAATTGAAGGGAAAAGTAATTTAATTTCCTCCCAGATTCTTTTTTGTCATTAAAATTGTTTTGTTACATGTACATTGTTTGTTTAAGCAACGATTTTCAATCTACTTAGGGTGTGTGTGCGTGTGTGTGTGTGTGTGTGTGTGTGTGTGTCCTCAGTGAAGTGTATCAGTCTCTGCAGTAGCTTCCAGCTGCAGCAGTCAGTTCAGTTTCTGTTCAGTCTGACTGAGGGAGGTTTTTGTACGACGGTTTTTCACTGTGTGAACACCCACTGACTGTTGATGTAGTGAAAACTCTGACAGTAGTAAACTGCAGCATCTTCAGTCTGGACTCCACTGATGGTCAGAGTGAAGTCAGAGTTTGATCCACTGCCTGTAAAACGATCTGGAATCCCTGATTCTTGAGTGCTAGCAACGTAAATGAGGAGTTTAGGAATTTCTCCATCTCTCTGTTGGTACCAGGATAATGCATGAGAGCTTGTGAACACTCCGCTCCAAACATAAACATCCTGACTGGTCCTACATGTGATGGAGACGGAGCGTCCCACAGCAGAGCTCACTGCTCCAGGCTGAGTCACTGTGATCTGACCTCTGGACTCTGAGGACACAGAGACAAAAACATAAAGCAGCGTCATGGTTTTGTGGGCTTCATTTCAGAGGGACGGATGTTGATAGAGGAGAGGAGTTTGATTCTCTGGACTTTACCTGTGAAGCAGCAGCAGAGGAGAGTCCAGATGAGGACGTAGATCAAAGTCATGTTTTTGATGAGGAGGATTTCTGTGTCTTCTGTTGTCATGAAGGACAGCTGTCAGTCATCCAGTCTTCAACTGTCAGGACTATAAACTCTCCCAGAGCACTGGAGCATGGTGCTGCTGATGCAAAGTCACTCTCTATGGAAATCTAAGATGACTGGTTTTTCCTAGGTGATGCTCGTCCCACCCCTCCAGTGAGGAGTCTGTGTAATCTGATCAATAAAAGTGTCATGCAGTTACTTTTTTCTCTTACAGATGAGGATGAAATTATTACCTAAATTTTTATTTTTTTTCAAGTATTTCCCAAGTGCTGTTAAACAGAACAAGGAATTTTTAACACAGCTTTTCCAAAAATGTAGTTTTAATTTTTGATCCTTAAATTATTTTAGTTTGCACACAGAAACAAAATTATTTCACAAAAACCAAAACCTACCAGGGTCAAAATTATTAACCCCCCTGATGGGAATAGTCAGTTGTGTATTCTTTTCGCTGAACAACAGCCTGCAGTCATTTGTTGTAGATTTCATCAAGTCTCAAGTCATTCGTCTTTGGTGAATCTCTGAAGCTCCTTCGATGGTCTTCTGGCATGGACCTTGGTCTTCAGTTCATCGCACAGATTTTCAATGGGATTAAAGTCAGGACTTTGCGCAGGCCAGTCAGTAACGTTCACTTTGGTCTTCTGAAGGTGGTTCTTCACCAGGAGCGACGTATGTTTTGGGTCGTTGTTGAAAGACAAAGAGACGACCCAGACCCAGTTTTTCTGCTGACCGCTTGAGGTTTTCTTTCAAAATCTACACATATCCTTCTTTCTTCATGATTCCTTCCACCTTGACCAGATTCCCAGTCCCAGATGCACTGAAGCATCCCCACAGCATAATACTCCCACCACCATGTTTCACTGTGGAGATGGTGTTCTTTGGGTTATACGCCTCTCTCTTCTTTCTCCAAATATAAGCAATGTCTCTGTGGCCAAACAGCTCTAGTTTGGTCTCATCTGCCCAAAGGACACGCTTCCAGTATGCATGATCTTTCTCCAGGTTGTCCTTAGCACACTTCAGTCTGGCTTGAAGGTGTTTTTCTTGATCTGCAACCTCTCAGTCCATTCCTGTGCAGGGTTCTAGTGACTGTCTTCTTTGAGACTACAATTCTCAACTTGGTTAAGTCCTTCACTAGTGTCTTGGCAGTTGTTCTGGGGTCTTTAGACACGTCTCTCACTAGTTTTTTTTTTTTTTTTTTTTTTTTCCAGTCTTTGAAATCTTTGTCGTCCTACCTGTGCCAGGCTTGTTCTGTACAGTGTGGCTCTCTTTGAATTTCTCGATGATACTTCTCACTTCAGTTCTTGACACTTGGAAATGCTGTGATAACTTTGTACATCCTTCTCCTGCTTTGTGAGCATCAACAATTCTTTTTCCCAAGTGTAAACTGATTTATTTTGTTTTTGGCATGATGCTTTATCGAGTGACAGCTCAAACCTTTGCTGAAGTTTTTATACTGTGTGTAAACTGGAAGATAACCCTCAGAATAAACTTACTTGATTTTACAAGCTTTGAGCATCACAAAGTTAAAGCACATCATTGCACAGCAGTGGTTTGTGCTATGGCTCAATGAAAAGGTCAGATCTTAAAGGGGCTGATAATATTGACCCTGGTATTTTTTTTAAATTACTCTGTTATTGTGTGCAAATAGAAATATATGCTTTCTAAAGAAAACTAATATGTTTATAAATGCTATGATAAAAACTCCTCACTCTGTTAAAAAAGAACTTGGGAAAATTTGGAAAAAAAACTTTAAATTTCATAGGGGGGCTAATAATTTTGTCCTCAACTATATTTAATATTTAAAAGTAGATGAACAGCAGTCATCTGAACAATCAGGTGTGTGTGTGTGTGTGTGTGTGTGTGTGTGTGTGTGTGTGTGTGTGTGTGTGTCCTCAGTGAAGTGTATCAGTCTCTGCAGTAGCTTCCAGCTGCAGCAGTCAGTTCAGTTTCTGTTCAGTCTGACTGAGGGAGGTTTTTGTACGACGGTTTTTCACTGTGTGAACACATACTGACTGTTGGGGTAGTGAAAACTCTGACAGTAGTAAACTGCTGCATCTTCAGTCTGGACTCCACTGATGGTCAGAGTGAAGTCAGAGTTTGATCCACTGCCTGTAAACCGATCTGGAATCCCTGATACTCGAGTGCTAGCAGCATAGATGAGCAATTTAGGTTTTTCTCCATCTCTCTGTTGGTACCAGGCTAAATGGTTCCCATTATAAACATTCTGACTGGTCCTACATGTGATGGAGACGGAGCGTCCCACAGCAGAGCTCACTGCTCCAGACTGAGTCACTGTATACTGACCTCTGGACTCTGAGGACACAGAGACAAAAACATAAAGCAGCGTCATGGTTTTGTGGGCTTCATTTCAGAGGGACGGATGTTGATAGAGGAGAGGAGTTTGATTCTCTGGACTTTACCTGTGAAGCAGCAGCAGAGGAGAGTCCAGATGAGGACGCAGATCAAAGTCATGTTTTTGATGAGGAGGATTTCTGTGTCTTCTGTTGTCATGAAGGACAGCTGTCAGTCATCCAGTCTTCAACTCTCAGGACTATAAACTCTCCCAGAGCACTGGAGCATGGTGCTGCTGATGCAAAGTCACTCTCTATGGAAAGTGAGTCATTTTGTTTATTTGAATACCATCTTTCATGAGCAGAAATCACAAAGTGCTTCACAATAAAGAAAAAGGAACAATAAGACTGTTGTGTGTTACAGACTTAAAATGCAGACATCCAGCTAAAAATGAGGCAAAACAAATTAAACAGAAGAAACAGATTATTCTTGAGATGCCTTTTAGACGAGTCCAAGTCCAATCAGAGAGAACTCCAAAGTTTAGGAGATTTTAAACACAGAGTCTCCTTTTGTTTTGAGCCTGAAGTGTGGAACAACCAACAAACTCTGATCAGAGAACCTCAGAACAGGGCAGCAGTAGCTCTTTAATGTAGGCAGGTTCTTGACCATTCAAGGCTCTAAACATGATCACAGGAAACTTAAATTGGATCACGAATTTGATGAAAATCCAGTGTAAAGAAATCAAAACTGGTGTTACATGACACCTTTAGACTTGGTTTAAAAGCTTGGTGGCAGAAATTTCGCCCACTTGTGAACGGTCAAAGAATGTTTTGTTAAGGCAGCACAAAAGGGAATTACAGTTGACAGCTTCCAATAAAGTTACAGTACATTAAATTAAGTATGTTAAGTCTATCTGGACATTGCATATTTATTATTGCTCATTTTCCTGCAGAGGGATACCTGCAGTGTCCTAGTTTGGAGTGTAGGGCTACTGATCAATGTGTTAATAGAAGATAACTTTAAAATGATCAGATGTCTGTCTGAAAGCTGTTTGTACAATGCAAACAGCAGAGAACCCAGCATAGAACCTTGAGGTTATGTAAAATTATATATTGTGTTATTGAGGAAATATATACAGTTTTATTGGATGAGCTTTGATCATGATACTGATCTGTGAAAACAATGAGTTAACTGTGATCATTATGAGGCACAAATCAAAGATCAGGGACAAAACTTTTCTGATCAATCATCTCAACTCAGCTGTTTTTGATCAGAACATGAGATTATAATGTGTGTGTGTGTGTGTGTGTGTGTGTGTGTGTGTGTGTGTCCTCAGTGAAGTGTATCAGTCTCTGCAGTAGCTTCCAGCTGCAGCAGTCAGTTCAGTTTCTTTTCAGTCTGACTGAGGGAGGTTTTTGTACGACGGTTTTTCACTGTGTGAACACCCACTGACTGTTGATGATATGAAGACTCTGACAGTAGTAAACTGCTGCATCTTCAGTCTGGACTCCACTGATGGTCAAAGTGTAGTCAGTCCCAGAGCCTGTCCCACTGAAACGATGTGGAACCCCAGACTGATGTGATGAGGTACACCTGATGAGGAGTTTAGGAGATTCTCCAGGTTTCTGAAGGTACCATTGGAAGCAGTAACTTGTGCTTTGACTGACTTTACATCTGATAGAGACAGTCTGTCCTGGAACAACAGACTGAGATCCAGGAGACTGAGTCACGCTGATTTCTCCTGATGAACCTGGAAAACATGACAAAGAGGAGAAGGGTTATTGAGACAAATCCAGTTTGGAGAAAGATGATCAACATCCAAACAGAAGAGAATCATTTCTTTAACATGGAGAACAGATGGAAGAAGGTCAATGCTGCTTGTTTCAGTGTTTCTCCATCACAGCAGAACATCATTGTGGTGAACCTGGTTGCATCCTGAAGCAAAGTTTTCACAAGAGAGTCTCACCCTGAACAAGGAGCCCCAGGGTGGCCAGCAGTAGAATCAGTGACATCATCATTGTGCTGCCGGCGTGTCAGTGTCTCTGAAAGGCCTGGACAGACACTGATCAACACTGTCCTCTTAACGTCTGGGAGCAGAGAGGCAGGACACATATGCAAACACACAGAGTCAGTCAACTGTAGCTGTCCTCAACATATCATGATGTTTCCTCCTCACTGCTGACAACATTCATCTACATATTGACATATTTACATGGAGACGATGTTGAAATCTGGTGGCACTTTCTGAAATTTAAGGGATGTACAAGTTTTGTTTGGGCCAACTGTGATCATGAAGCTTTCTGATGCGTTGTCTTTTCCTTTAAATGGACATGTTTGAAACTGTTTTAATTTCATACGAAGTTGAGGTCAAAGGTCATCACCAAGACTTTTGTCATTAACAGTTACAACTTGGCTCCTCGAGATTATTTAGAACAGTCAGATAAAACAAAAAAACATGGGATTGTAAGAGGATATGAATGTAGAGTGACAAGCTGTGATGGAAAAAGTCATTTTGATTTCCAGGAAGATTTATTGTCATTGAACTTGTTTTAATTCATGTTTGTTGGTCATTAAAGTCCAGATGAAATGTCATTTTGAGAGCATCTATCTTCTGTATCCAGATGTATTTCTGAGTAAAACTGGATACACAGGTGGGAAATAAGTTTCATAATGTTTGGAGTAATTTGATTTGAGCATTGAAAAGTTAGCAGGTCAAAACCTGACATGCCATGATGTTACTAACTCTGTAACTAATGAATCTCTGCTCTGTGCCACAAAGACTTGAACATTAATTGATGGGTTGGTGTCATAATATTATTCTTTGAACTTTGTTGATTCAAGTCTGTGTAATCAAATGTTATATTTTGTTTTACAGGAAAAACATGATTGAATTTTCATATGAGAAAATAAAAGTGATTTTTCACTGTTGTTTGTTACACATTTTCAAATAGGTTCTCAGTATAAACAGGTATGTGAGCTAAAGTGGTTGAGAAGAAATTTGCCATTTCATCTCAACTTTAAAGCAACAGTGGTGAAATATTTGATCCTCTTCATAGAATTATTTCGTGTGTGTGTGTGTGTGTGTGTGTGTCCTCAGTGAAGTGTATCAGTCTCTGCAGTAGCTTCCAGCTGCAGCAGTCAGTTCAGTTTCTGTTCAGTCTGACTGAGGGAGGTTTTTGTACGACGGTTTTTCACTGTGTGAACACATTCTGACTGTTGATCCAGTGATAACTCTGACAGTAGTAAACTGCTGCATCTTCAGTCTGGACTCCACTGATGGTCAGAGTGAAGTCAGAGTTTGATCCACGTCCTGTAAAACGATCTGGAATCCCTGATACTCTCTGATTGGCGAGCTTGATGAGCAGTTTAGGAGATTCTCCATCTCTCTGTTGGTACCAGTGTAGATAGTTCCCATTATAAACATTCTGACTGATCCTACATGTGATGGAGACGGAGCGTCCCACAGCAGAGCTCACTGCTCCAGACTGAGTCACTGTGACCTGACCTCTGGACTCTGAGGACACAGAGACAAAAACATAAAGCAGCGTCATGGTTTTGTGGGCTTCATTTCAGAGGGACGGATGTTGATAGAGGAGAGGAGTTTGATTCTCTGGACTTTACCTGTGAAGCAGCAGCAGAGGAGAGTCCAGATGAGGACGCAGATCAAAGTCATGTTTTTGATGAGGAGGATTTCTGTGTCTTCTGTTGTCATGAAGGACAGCTGTCAGTCATCCAGTCTTCAACTCTCAGGACTATAAACTCTCCCAGAGCACTGGAGCATGGTGCTGCTGATGCAAAGTCACTCTCTATGGAAAGTAAGGAAGTTTGTTCATTTGAATATCATCTTTCATGAGCAGATGTCACATCATCAAAGTGCTTCACAATAACAGGTAATAAAGCAATTAAAAGACAGTGTTACTGACTCAAAGTGCAGACATCAAGCTACAAATTTGAGGCAAAATGAATTAAACAGAAGAGCTGCCTTTTAAAGATTCTCAAGTCCAATCAGAGAGAGCTCCAACATTTAGGAGTCCAGATCTGAGGACCTGAGATTCCTTCTGGCAGAACAGGGCTGCAGTAACAGATCATAAGAATCTGGAAGTGGATTTTGAACTGATGGGAATATAAAGAAAATAAAACTCATGTTACAAGACACCTTTTGTAAGAGTTGGTTTAAAATCCTGGTAGCGTCGATTTTAACCACTTGAGGTGGGATGGATGGATGGATGAGTCAATCAAATACAGGACTTTCACACAGGAGACTGGTCTTCGTGTCTGAAACCAAGTTCCATGACTTGCGGAAGTCATGTTACATACACTAACTTATGATTCGTAACGTTATATGAGGTATGTTAACTTCAACATCTATAATGATTGAAGCATTTTGAAAGACAATCACCCATTTCCCTCATATCACTGCAGTCTGCTCTTGATGAGGGTCCATATCTTGTACAAACTTTAATTGTACCTCAAGATTAAGGTTAGTTTTATATCTCTGAATAAATGTAAGAATATCACAAAAATGTATCGCTGTGATTATAAACAAAGAGCAGGATATCATCAGCATGAAGTGAAACCACACGACTGTGATCTGAGATTTTAACCGCAGGAATGTTTTCAATAACAAGCTCAATGAAAGAGATGACAACACACACACCTTCAGGGGTCTAGTGGAGTCCATGCCTTAATGGTCAGGGCTGTTTTGGCAGCAAAAGAGGGACCAACACAATATTAAGCAGGTGGTCAAAATGTCTGATCGGTGAATGTGAAACAGCATGGATCCAGTATGAGGCTGAGGTCAAAGGTCACGACTGAGACTTTTCTGACTAACTGTCCCAGGTTTGCTCCTCTAGATTAATTGAAGAGTCAGATCAAAACTCATAACAATCAGTTAAAATGAATAGGTGTGTGTGTGTGTGTGTGTGTGTGTGTGTGTGTGTGTGTATGTGTGTGTGTGTGTGTCCTCAGTGAAGTGCATCAGTCTCTGCAGTAGCTTCCAGCTGCAGCAGTCAGTTCAGTTTCTGTTCAGTCTGACTGAGGGAGGTTTTTGTACGACGGTTTTTCACTGTGTGAACACACGCTGACTGTTGGGGTAGTGAAAACTCTGACAGTAGTAAACTGCTGCATCTTCAGTCTGGACTCCACTGATGGTCAGAGTGAAGTCAGAGTTTGATCCACTGCCTGTAAAACGATCTGGAATCCCTGATACTCGAGTGCTAACATAGTAAATGAGCAGTTTAGGTTTTTCTCCATCTCTCTGTTGGTACCAGGATAAATAGTGGTTGCTGCTCCAAGTATAAACATCCTGACTGGTCCTACATGTGATGGAGACGGAGCGTCCCACAGCAGAGCTCACTGCTCCAGACTGAGTCACTGTATACTGACCTCTGGACTCTGAGGACACAGAGACAAAAACATAAAGCAGCGTCATGGTTTTGTGGGCTTCATTTCAGAGGGACGGATGTTGATAGAGGAGAGGAGTTTGATTCCCTGGACTTTACCTGTGAAGCAGCAGCAGAGGAGAGTCCAGATGAGGACGCAGATCAAAGTCATGTTTTTGATGAGGAGGATTTCTGTGTCTTCTGTTGTCATGAAGGACAGCTGTCAGTCATCCAGTCTTCAACTCTCAGGACTATAAACTCTCCCAGAGCACTGGAGCATGGTGCTGCTGATGCAAAGTCACTCTCTATGGAAATGCTCTGACTGACTCCAACAGGGACTTGGATTACTCTCAGGATGATGATTATGAAAATATCAGTCAGTTTACAGAAGAAACAAGCAGCACTTTGTGTCAAATCAGATATATACTAGAAGTATGTTCTTTATTAGACATTAAACAAATACAACTATACCCTGATTAGATACTGTACATCCAAAAACACACAAATAAGATCTATCAAGCTGTACTTTGTATAAAATTAGATGTAAACTAGAAATAATATAACCTTTATTAGACTTCCTCACAGGGTAATTTGGGACATATTACAATACAACTGTCCTGTAAAGGAAGGTGGAGGACTAGTTTGTCTGACTGTGATCATATAATACTGTAGACAGACAGTGTGATTTTGTTCAAAGAAGTTGGCATCGGTCTTCACTAATCTGCTGATTAGTTTTGAATAAAAAGCATATTTCAAGTTTTTGTCCAATTTGATATAAAGTACAGTTTGTGATGTCTTATTTGTGCAATGAAAATAAAGTGTGACCAGTTTTTCTTTAGAAATATTTTATTTTAATTTATTTTACTGAAAGAGGTATTCATATTACTTGATGTAATGTTAAACATTTCACACTAAACACAAACTAAAACATTTTACTTTGTTAATTAAAGATTACCCAGTGCAGTAAATGTGTACTTTTTTTTTTAAAGCTTTTTATCTTTAGTAACAAAACTTTCTGTTGCCATGGTTGAGCAGCGATGCTTGTCGGTTGCCATGGTTACCGAGCTCAGCGAGGGAAGTGAAACTTCTCAGACCAGTTTCATCCAGTCTGAGGAAGATCAACAGAACTAGAAGTCTCCTCTGCTGCAACCAACAGGATGGAGTTTAGTTCACCTCATATGAACTTTATTAATCTCTGTCTCTGCAGTGGGTCGAGTCGTCCCCACCCTGTTCCAGACCAGTGTTCCCAGTCCTGACCTGACTCACTGCGACTCTGCTGCTGGTTTTACTCTCATACTGCTCTCTGTCTCTTTCTGGTTCTCTCTTTCTCTTGACATGTTTCAATATTAACAAATTCTTTCTTGTGTCGATGGTTTCAACATTTTAAAACAATAAAGATTGTATCATTCAAATAGAGACATGTCTTTGGACTTCCTTTATTCAATATGTATTATTTATTAGGAAAATTATTCAGATTACAGCAGAAAAACCACAACAGTAACAGGCCCAGTTTTCCAAGTTTTGTTTTCTAACAGTTTAAAACTGTCAATATTTTTCTACTGTCATTCCAGTTTTATCTTTTATTTTTGGTAACTTTATGATTAGACCATCAGAAAACTGTCTGTTATAACTAAAGTCCACACTTGAATAAGATCCATGTATTTTGTTCTTGTTAATTTGTATCTAGGAATTAAACATAAAAAGCAGGGTATCATCTGCATAACATGATGAGATTTTCCATCAAGTAACATTAAATTCAGACAAAAAAAAAGACTTGACATGTCAGGAGACTGTAGAACAGTGTCTCTGTTGCTTTCTGCCAACAAAATCAACCAATTTCACTACTTGATATTATATTAAAATAGACCTGTGATTTTATTTCTTTATGAAAGTAAACAAATTATTTAATTTAGCAATCACTGAATATTCATTTCTAAAAGTATTGATTTATTTATTATGTGTTAAAATGTTCCTAAGAGTTTAGTGTTTGAGGAGCCAAACATGTACTACTGTTGTGACAAGAAAATTACATTTACAATAAAAAATAAAGTTGTAAGAAAAATGCAATTAAATATATATTTTACAGAAACACAAATGTTGTTTTATTGCTGAAAGGTTTGTTGTAATATTTTATTTCACCTAACTGTATTTTATCAAACCAATAGTGTTTTCATTCTGTGCAGCTGTTGAGTCACATCAGTTCCTCTTCAGATGAGGGAGGTTTTTGTACGACAGTTTTTCACTGTGTGAACACAAGCTGACTGTTGATTTCATGATAACTCTGACAGTAGTAAACTGCTGCATCTTCAGTCTGGACTCCACTGATGGTCAGAGTGAAGTCAGAGTTTGATCCACTGCCTGTAAAACGAGCTGGAATCCCTGATACTTGAATGCTAGCATAGTAAATGAGGAGTTTAGGAGTTTCTCCATCTCTCTGTTGGTACCAGGATAAGTAGCTCCCACCATAAACCCTCTGACTGGTCCTACATGTGATGGAGACGGAGCGTCCCACAGCAGAGCTCACTGCTCCAGACTGAGTCACTGTGACCTGACCTCTGGACTCTGAGGACACAGAGACAAAAACATAAAGCAGCGTCATGGTTTTGTGGGCTTCATTTCAGAGGGACGGATGTTGATAGAGGAGAGGAGTTTGATTCTCTGGACTTTACCTGTGAAGCAGCAGCAGAGGAGAGTCCAGATGAGGACGCAGATCAAAGTCATGTTTTTGATGAGGAGGATTTCTGTGTCTTCTGTTGTCATGAAGGACAGCTGTCAGTCATCCAGTCTTCAACTCTCAGGACTATAAACTCTCCCAGAGCACTGGAGCATGGTGCTGCTGATGCAAAGTCACTCTCTATGGAAATGCTCTGACTGACTCCAACAGGGTCATAAATTCACCACATGTGACATCTGAAAAATACATTTGAAATATTTTGATCCAGGATAAAAATAATAGAATAAATATATTTTAAGTAAAAAAAAACAACAGTAAATATGTCAGTTAATTGAGCATAGCAGATGAAGGAATTGTGTACTGCCCTTTTCTGTCACTCACTCTGATACAAATACCAATAACAATAATAAATTTAATAATAATAACTTTTTGAAAAAGTTAGGGGTATCACCGCCTCATCCGGTGGCTGCAGAGCAAAATCAGGGCACCGTTTTTGGGCTCCAGAATGGGACAGCAGGGTGAGTCAGGATCAAACAATTATTGTTTCAGTTGTAGTTGTGAAATTCAAGCTTTAATGCTGTTATGGTCATTTATGTATATTAATAATTCATGTTCTTTAAAAAGATTTCTTTCCCCTTTTTTCCTTGACTCATCGGACCAGCTTTGGATCGCCCAGAGTCACCATGAGGAAATTTCTCCTAAACATCAGACTCTGACCTTTCATCTTGTTAATCCCTGTGAAGTATCTCATGTGGCTATGGACTGATATTACAGACACATTACATGAGAATTTTGTAGTGTTTAAGCCTAACTCATGTTGTGGGGACATAATCTGTTTACATGCTCACATTTTGGGGACTCACCTTCCTTATGGGGACAAAACACAAGTCCACATAACATAAATCTTTAACTTTAGTGGCTGAAGACTTGGATCACGGTTAGGATGAATCTACTGGAAATCAATCCTCTGAAAATGTCCTCTGAAGTGATAAAAACACAACTGTGTGTGTGTGTGTGTGTGTGTGTGTGTGTGTGTGTGTGTCCTCAGTGAAGTGTATCAGTCTCTGCAGTAGCTTCCAGCTGCAGCAGTCAGTTCAGTTTCTGTTCAGTCTGACTGAGGGAGGTTTTTGTACGACGATTTTTCACTGTGTGAACACACGCTGACTGTTGGGGTAGTGAAAACTCTGACAGTAATAAACTGCTGCATCTTCAGTCTGGACTCCACTGATGGTCAGAGTGAAGTCAGAGTTTGATCCACTGCCTGTAAAACGAGCTGGAATCCCTGATACTCGAGTGGTCGCATCGTAAATGAGCCATTTCGGAGTTTCTCCATCTTTCTGTTGGTACCAGGCTAAACGGTTCCCAACATAAACATTCTGACTGGTCCTACATGTGATGGAGACGGAGCGTCCCACAGCAGAGCTCACTGCTCCAGACTGAGTCACTGTATATTGACCTCTGGACTCTGAGGACACAGAGACAAAAACATAAAGCAGCGTCATGGTTTTGTGGGCTTCATTTCAGAGGGACGGATGTTGATAGAGGAGAGGAGTTTGATTCTCTGGACTTTACCTGTGAAGCAGCAGCAGAGGAGAGTCCAGATGAGGACGCAGATCAAAGTCATGTTTTTGATGAGGAGGATTTCTGTGTCTTCTGTTGTCATGAAGGACAGCTGTCAGTCATCCAGTCTTCAACTCTCAGGACTATAAACTCTCCCAGAGCACTGGAGCATGGTGCTGCTGATGCAAAGTCACTCTCTATGGAAATGCTCTGACTGACTCCAACAGGGACTTGGATTACTCTCAGGATGATGTTTATCAATGGATCAATCACTTTATCAGTCTATTGATTAGAAATGTGTCAGTGCTCATTTTTATGTGACTTTGTTTGAGTTTGATGAACAAATTTTCATCCAGAATATTTTATGAATTCCACCTAATTCACTACGAGACCAACGTCACAGTGGGATAAAAAATACTGTTTTATTCATCATGATCAACAATAAACATGTTTATAATAATTATTTATATTTGTCAGGATTTATTGGTGAGTTTTTCTTTTCAATATTTTCTTTCATTTTTGTTGACTGTAAGAGAAACTGATATTGTTTGTAGATGTTTAACATTTAAATAGAAAAATGGTTCATTAAATAATGAATATTTGTGAACTGGTTTTTCACACTTTAACCAGTTATTACTCATCATAACTGGGTAAACTGGGGATGTTTTTGTTGAGTTTGTTTGTGTCAAAGTCAGAGAGCCGTGTCTCTCTACAGTCAGAGGTTTTTGTACGGCGGCTCAATGAGTTTGTATCACTGTGGTACACGTTCGGTGGAGGAACCAGACTGGATGTTGGAAGTAAGTCAAATTTTTACCATTTTCTATGATATTAGGGAGAACTCTTCTGTTTTTCTGCCTTTATATCCAGCATATCAGGAAAAATAGTTATTTCTCCTTATTTCTGTTGACATGTTGCAGCAATATTCTGCAGACAAGTTCAGTTCAGAAACAAAAATGTACAAATTGATTGCCATGGACACAAAATATAAAATATTTGGCAGAATGATAAAACATTTTTCAAACTTTAATAGTAAGACTTCATCCTGAGGGCTTTAGGTTTATTTCAGTCTGTCAAAGTCAGAGAGCCGTGTGTCTCTACAGTCAGAGGTTTTTGTACAGTGACTCATTTCTTTAAAAAGTAACGTATTCAATTCACATTTTAAATTTTTTCAGTCAGACAAATATACCTTTGTTGCATTTTTTGACATTTGTATTTTTGTGCCTTTACTGTGGAGACTAACTCAGAACAGTTTAACTAAAGATTTCTTTGCACATTACTTTTGTGCTTTAATTTAAACAACAATAAGATCAGTCTTAAATTTCTACATCAATAATCACTGTTATTAAATGAATTAAGATTGAATTATTCAAAGAAAATGAACAAACTGAAGACAAAGATGTTTTTAAAATGCACAAATTCTCTTAATTCTGTCAAATATTCATTGAAAATTTGAAAATCCTTCAACAGTTTTGTAATGATGATGACTGAAATGCAGGATGAACACTAGATTTCAGTGTTGTTCATGATTCAATTAATACTTTATAATTAAGTATAGTTCAGGTTTTGACTAATTTTGAATTCAAAGTTTTGTATATTTTCTTGTCAGTGTAGTTTGATATATTTCATCTCATTCTGTATGATGATTCTCTCTGTGCTGATATGCATGAGAGGCTTCTTAAAGGGAAGTGAAACAATGTGTGAGTGAGTGACTGGTGGAGCAGAAAAAACATCTGACAGAAACTCCTTAAAGGAGAAAATCAACTCTCACACAGTAAAGGTGTCCAAGTGTCTGCTGGTTGATTGACAGCTGTGTGGTCCCCGTCCTCTAAGCTGATTGGTGTCTCCTAGGTGATGCTCGTCCCACCCTGACGGTGCTGCCCCCCTCCAGTGAGGAGCTGCAGCAGGGGAAGGCCACGCTCATGTGTCTGGCCAACAAGGGCTTCCCCTCAGACTGGAGTCTGTCCTGGAAGGTGGACGGCAGCAGCAGCATCAGCTGGGAGGAGAGCAGGAGCCGCGTTGTGCTGGAGAAGGACGGCCGCTACAGCTGGAGCAGCACCCTGAGGCTCCCTGCAGACCAGTGGAGGAAGGTGGGCTCTGTGACCTGTGAGGCCACCCAGGGCTCCCAGACTCCACTCTCAGAGACACTGAGGAGAGACCAGTGTTCCCAGTCCTGACCTGACTCACTGGGACTCTGCTGCTGGTTTTACTCTCATACTGCTCTCTGTCTGCTCTCTGTAACTCTCTCTCTCTCTGTTGATCTCTTTCTTTCCTTCACTAACTCTCTAAATACATGTTTCATTGATAAAGATTTTCTTTGCTTTTTGTAATTTTAAGAATTCAAAATAATAAAATCCACTTCATTGAATCAGTTGTTTTCATCTTTGTTATAGTAAAAGTAAGAGATGTGTCTGTCTTAATAGTTCTGTTTAATCCAGAATTTGTGTCATGGATTATTTGTAAGATCTGATCAATAACTACAAGAAGAGAAGATGACAATCTTATGATCTATAATAGGATGTCATCAGCATACAAGATTATTTTTTCTTGGGGTGAATGAACAGATGTCTGAGATGAAGATGGATTTTCTGGTGAACACAGTCAGAGTTTTAGTCATGAAAAGAAAGAACAGTGAAGTAAACATATATCTTTGTTTAGTGAATTTTTCATAATGAATTTATATTGAAATATTTGTTTGCATTTGTTTTCAATCAGCCAGTAGAACTTTATTTTTCTGTCAGAGCCTTTTTATTCAGCAGCTCAGCAACCAGATCAAAGATATACACACAGTACACAGGAAGGAAGAAAAACACTGATAATAACAACTAAAACATACCAACATTATAAGATTAAAAATGTTTATGTTTACTGATAATAAATATGCGAATAAATAAATGAACAGTTGAAAAAAAAAGTACACAAGGTAATGAAAACAAAACAACATGACACTTGTAAGACAGAGGGTGTCAGATATGGTCCTGTTCTGAACCCTGAAGGAGAGACAGCAGTGTCCCCTGACATATGACAAGGTACAGACCGTCCTCAAACCTTCTGCAGCTGTCAGTGTCAATGCTAAACAGTTACAGGGATAAGACACACCGCTGAGGTCAGTCAGTGCATATTTCTACAGTTTCAGATAAACAGCCAGTCACTGCGTGTTGGTCAAAGAAAAGTCAGCAAACTAAAGCGAGACATGGACCATAGACTCCTCCAGATGTTTGTAGACGGTCCTTAAGATGAAGAGCTTGGTTACATAGAACAAACTGCACCATCAAGCTTTATAAAGTGCATCATCAAATTCACTATTCAGTATAAATATACTAAGAACTTTCAGCAGTAATAAAAGTGACTAAAAACAATATCAGTGTAGCTTCAGTGTCTAATCCAGGTAATGTCAGGTTATTGTTAGGTAGTGTTCATGAGTCTAACTGCTTGATGACAGAAAGAGTCACAGAGCCTGTTGGTCCTGGTTCTGAGGCTGTGATAACGCCTGCAACAAGGCAGCAGCTGAAAAAGTCCATTATTGGGGTGTCTGGGCTCCTTGATGATTCTGTGGGCCTTTTAAATGAAGTGACGTCTGTAAATGTCCTGTATACAGGGAAGATCACAGACACTGATCTTTTCAACTGTCCTTCAACCCTTTGTGTTGCTCTGTGGCTGTGAGAGGCCTGTACGCCTGAAGGTGTTTAGGATTAGTTATCTTTGGAACTGGTATTTGGAAACAATGCTGAAAGACACTGACAAACTGTGCTGCATACAGACTTGACTGTGTGTATCATGGACATCTATTAGTTCTGTTTATGCTTCTGTCTGGAGTTCAGTTGGAGGAAATGTTCCACACATGTACAGCAGGTTGACGTCTGCACTGTGTGGACAAGTGAGGACATTTGTGATCAACCTCTGATAACGACATAAACATCACAGGGAGCGAGGTGTGTGTGTGTGTGTGTGTGTGTGTGTGTGTGTGTGTGTGTGTGTGTGTGTGTGTGTATGTGTGTGTGTGTGTCCTCAGTGAAGTGTATCAGTCTCTGCAGTAGCTTCCAGCTGCAGCAGTCAGTTCAGTTTCTGTTCAGTCTGACTGAGGGAGGTTTTTGTACGACGGTTTTTCACTGTGTGAACACATCCTGACTGTTGGGGTAGTGAAAACTCTGACAGTAGTAAACTGCTGCATCTTCAGTCTGGACTCCACTGATGGTCAGAGTGAAGTCAGAGTTTGATCCACTGCCTGTAAAACGAGCTGGAATCCCTGATACTCGAGTGCTAGCATAGTAAATGAGGAGTTTAGGTTTTTCTCCATCTCTCTGTTGGTACCAGGCTAAATAGTTCCCATTATAAACATTCTGACTGGTCCTACATGTGATGGAGACGGAGCGTCCCACAGCAGAGCTCACTGCTCCAGACTGAGTCACTGTATACTGACCTCTGGACTCTGAGGACACAGAGACAAAAACATAAAGCAGCGTCATGGTTTTGTGGGCTTCATTTCAGAGGGACGGATGTTGATAGAGGAGAGGAGTTTGATTCTCTGGACTTTACCTGTGAAGCAGCAGCAGAGGAGAGTCCAGATGAGGACGCAGATCAAAGTCATGTTTTTGATGAGGAGGATTTCTGTGTCTTCTGTTGTCATGAAGGACAGCTGTCAGTCATCCAGTCTTCAACTCTCAGGACTATAAACTCTCCCAGAGCACTGGAGCATGGTGCTGCTGATGCAAAGTCACTCTCTATGGAAAGTCAGTCAGTTTGTTCATTTGAATATCAACTTTCATGGGCAGAAATCGCAAAGTGCTTCACAATAACAGACAAATAAAAAAAATAAAAGACAGTGTAACAGACTGAAATTGCAGACATCAAGCAAGAAAAAGGTAAAACAAATTAAACAAAAGAAACAAATGGTTCTTGAGCTGTCCTTTAAAAGTGTCCAAGTTCAATCAGAGAGAACTTCAAAGTTTAGGATCTATAACCTCAAACACAGAGTCTCCTTTTTTCTCGAGCCTGACACGTGGAAAAATCAACAAACCCTGTTCAGTGGATCTCAGATTCCTTCTGCTAGAACAGGGCTGCAGTAACAGACGATAAGAATCTTGAAGTGGATTTTGAATTTGAGGGGATTGTAAACAAAATAAAATTCATGTTACATGTCACTTTTTTAAGACTTGGTTTAAAGGTGTGGTCACCAATTTTGACCACTTGAGGTGGGGTGGATGGATGGATGATCAAATACAGGACTTTCACTGGTCTTCATGTCCTGTGTGAAACCAAGTTGCATTACTTGCACAAGTTATGTTACATACATACAACTTATGATACATCACGTTACATGAGGTATGTTGACTTCAGCAATGTAGAGTTACTTATTTTAATCGAACCACGATCTTTTCCTGAACCTAACCAAGTAGTTTTTGTGCCTTTATTTTGAAAGTCTACCAAGAAGTTGCATATTTACTCTTGCTAATTTTACTGCAGAGGGATATCTGTAATGTCATAGTTTGAAGCGTAGGGCCACTTATTAATGTGTTATTAGGAGATACCTTTAAAATGACTTAATGTCTCCCTGAAAGGAGGCATATAAAATGCAAACAGCAGTGGACCCACTACAGAACCTTGTGGAACACCACAAGACAGAGATTCAGTTGGTGTGACACAGTTTTGAACAGAGAAAATCCTGTGAAGAGGAGAACACAGCTGATCCACAAATACCTACACACTGCCTGAGCCCTTCAGTCAAGCAGCACTGAGATCTAACAGAACCAAAACAGAACATCCTCCTGTATTATCATACACTAACAGATCATCTGAGACTCTGAGAAGAACCGTTTCTGTTCAGTGCAACTGACGAAAACCACTTTTTCTAAAATCTTAGCTATAAAAGGTAACTTAGAACTTGGCCTGTAGTTCTGGAGCACAGAAGGGTCAGAATTTGTTTATTGAGAAGTGGTTGAAACAGCAGCTCGCTCAAAATCAGCTGAGACGTGACCAGATATCAGTGAGTTATTGAATACAGAGAACACACAAGGACCAATGGAACCAAGAGATTTTTCGAAACAAAGAAAAGTGTCCAATATCAAGGTCACAGGACTAAATTTATTATATTATTAACCAGATAACTGAGCTGTCGTCATGACAACATTACTTAATTAACTGAAAAAGAAGCTGTTAAGGCCAGGTTGATGATAAATTAAAATACCATGAAAGGAATTTGTATGTTCCCCTTTAATCATGTATAACCAATGCCTCATTCCATAATTATCTTTACTTCAACTAAACTTAAATCAAATGAATGTAAGAATATAGTGAAGTGCATTTTCTATTTGTTAGGGGTAATTTTATCATAAATATCTGCATTCTTTAAACTCTACACACAACATGATAATGTCTGCAGAGATTTGACAACACAGGTGGAATTAAAATGGACCAGATGAATGAAGGTCATGCTGAGGTGGACTTACTAATTATAGTTTTATCATGTAGATCATTTATGTTGTTTGTCTTTTTTAAATTCCAGCTGATATTGAGTTTTATAATGGGACACAACTGTGACCCTGTATGAGACTGAGATCAAAGACCAGGACCAAGACTTTTCTCATCAACTGTCTCAGGTTGTCTGTTTCTGATCAGAACATGAGATTATAATGGGATATAAATTGATAGAGAGAAAGTTATTTAATTTGCTCTGACACTGCTTTGTTTTGATACATTTTCACTGTCTGTTAACGATGTGAGATGTTCAATCCACTTTGTGTGTGTGTGTGTGTGTGTGTGTGTGTGTGTGTGTGTGTGTGTGTGTGTCCTCAGTGAAGTGTATCAGTCTCTGCAGTAGCTTCCAGCTGCAGCAGTCAGTTCAGTTTCTGTTCAGTCTGACTGAGGGACGTTTTTGTACGACGGTTTTTCACTGTGTGGCCACCCACTGACTGTTGGGGTAGTGCCAGCTGTGACAGTAGTAAACTGCTGCATCCTCAGTCTGGACTCCACTGATGGTCAGAGTGAAGTCAGAGTTTGATCCACTGCCTGTAAAACGATCTGGAATTCCTGATACTCGAGTGCTAGCATAGTAAATGAGCAGTTTAGGAGATTCTCCATCTCTCTGCTGGTGCCAGTATAGATAGTTCCCATCATAAACATCCTGACTGGTCCTACATGTGATGGAGACGGAGCCTCCCACAGCAGAGCTCACTGCTCCAGGCTGAGTCACTGTGATCTGACCTCTGGACTCTGAGGACACAGAGACAAAAACATAAAGCAGCGTCATGGTTTTGTGGGCTTCATTTCAGAGGGACGGATGTTGATAGAGGAGAGGAGTTTGATTCTCTGGACTTTACCTGTGAAGCAGCAGCAGAGGAGAGTCCAGATGAGGACGCAGATCAAAGTCATGTTTTTGATGAGGAGGATTTCTGTGTCTTCTGTTGTCATGAAGGACAGCTGTCAGTCATCCAGTCTTCAACTCTCAGGACTATAAACTCTCCCAGAGCACTGGAGCATGGTGCTGCTGATGCAAAGTCACCCTCTATGGAAAGTAAGGAAGTTTGTTTATTTGAATATCAACTTTCATGAGCAGAAATTTGAAGATCCTGAATTCGAAGGAAATCCAGTGTAAACAAATCAAAACTGGTGTTACGTGACACCTTTTGTATCACTTGGTTTAAAAGCTTGGCAGCAGCAATTTTGTCATGCCTTTTGCCTTTCATGACACTCAAGGTCACCTTACATCAGAAATGACAACAAAACATATAGAGCAGAAATAAATTAAAATCAGTAACTGTACGAGGTAAATGAGATTCCATCAAAGGAGTTAGAGCACATATGTTAGTTTAGAAAGTTTTTAAGGGCGGTTTTAAATTTAAGAGTCCAGTGTATGGATATGGTGGGGAAGAGAGTTCCAGAGATTAGGTGCAGCGTGAGAGAAGGCCCTGGCACCCACTGTACTGAGGTTAACAGGTGGTATTATTAGTAGATCAGCAGATGAAGACCGAAGTGGCCGAGGTGGAGCGTAGATGGGTAAGAGATCTGTGAGATAGACAGGTGACAGGTTATGAAGGGCTTTGAAGGTTAGCAGAAGGATATTGAAGTTGATGCGTTGTGATACAGGGAGCCAGTGTAACTGAATAAGCAGAGGAGTTACATGTTCAGTGGATTTTGTGCAGGTAATGATCTGTGCTGCAGAGTTTTAGATTAGTTGAAGTCGGTGGATGAGTTTATTAGGGATACCAGTTAGGATTGCGTTGCAGTAGTCCATGCGTGAGGTGACCAGGACATTGACAAGGATGTCAGTAGAGTGCTGTGTTAAGGCAGGGCGTAGTCTGGAGATGTTTCATAGATGGAAAAAGGCAGTCTGTGATACATTGTTTATATGGCTGGAGAAGGAGAGGGTACTGTCCATGATAACACCAAGACTCTTGACTTGTGTGGAGATGGGTATGGGGGCATCAGCTATTGAAAGAGAGTGGATGCGTAGAGCTGTGTGTCATCAGCGTAGGAATGAAAATGAATACCATAATGCCGGAAGATATTGCCAAGAGGGAGGAGGTCGATGATTAACAGGAGGGGCCCCAATACTGAACCTTGTGGAACTCCGTCATGGACTGTGGTGCTTTCTAAATTATAGTTCTGAATTTGTACAAACTGTGATCTGTCAGAAAGGTAGGATGTAAACCATTTGAACACAGAGCCCTTGATTCCAATACTGGCAAGACGGTCCATGAGGAGTTGATGGGATATTGTATCAAAGGCAGCAGTGAGGTCTAGGAGGATGAGGAGAGAGAGCTGACCAGAATCAGCTGCCAGGAGGAGGTTGTTGGTGATCTTGACCAGGGCAGTTTCTGTGCTGTGTTTAGTGTGGAAGCCTGATTGGAACTGTTCACAGAGGTGATTGTTTTCAAGGTAGCTTTGAAGTTGGAGTGCAACTACTTTCTCAATGATTTTGGAGATGAATGGAAGATTAGATATGGGCCAGCAGTTTTTCTGATCTGTAGAGTCAAGTCCAGGTTTTTTCAGTGTTGGTTTGATTAAGGCAGCTTTCAGTGAGGGAGGAACTGTACCAGTGGACAAAGAGGAGATGATGATGGAGGTTATCAGAGGGATGATGGAGGGCAGACATGCTTTAACAAGGGTTGTGGGCATTGGATCCAGTTGGCATGTGGAAGTATTGGACTGGGTTATGAGTCAAAAGATGTGATTTTCCGTTGGCAGCATGAACTCACATAGGGCAGTTGATGGGGGCAGTTCAGGGGCTCTTGCAGATGGCAGATCAGTGTGCTTCATGATACTGATCTGTGAAAAAAATGAGTTAATTGTGATCATTATGAGGGAGAAATCAAAGATCAGGGCCAAAACTTTTCTAATCAACCGTCTCAGCTCAGCTTTTTTTGATCAGAACATGAGATTATAATGGGATATAAATGGATGGTGAGAATTGAAGGGAAAAGTAATTTAATTTCCTCCCAGATTGTCATTAAAATTTTGTTACATGTGCATTGTTTGAACATTTCTTCATTGTTGTTTAAACAATCAACTTCGTATGTGTGTGTGTGTGTGTGTGTGTGTGTGTGTGTGTGTGTATGTGTCCTCAGTGAAGTGTATCAGTCTCTGCAGTAGCTTCCAGCTGCAGCAGTCAGTTCAGTTTCTGTTCAGTCTGACTGAGGGAGGTTTTTGTACGACGGTTTTTCACTGTGTGAACACATTCTGACTGTTGATGCTATGAAGACTCTGACAGTAGTAAACTGCTGCATCTTCAGTCTGGACTCCACTGATGGTCAGAGTGAAGTCAGAGTTTGATCCACTGCCTGTAAAACGAGCTGGAATCCCTGATTCTCGAGTGCTAGCATAGTAAATGAGCATTTTAGGAGTTTCTCCATCTCTCTGCTGGTACCAGGCTAAAAAGTGGGTGCTGCCTGAAGCATAAACATTCTGACTGGTCCTACATGTGATGGAGACGGAGCGTCCCACAGCAGAGCTCACTGCTCCAGACTGAGTCACTGTGACCTGACCTCTGGACTCTGAGGACACAGAGACAAAAACATAAAGCAGCGTCATGGTTTTGTGGGCTTCATTTCAGAGGGACGGATGTTGATAGAGGAGAGGAGTTTGATTCTCTGGACTTTACCTGTGAAGCAGCAGCAGAGGAGAGTCCAGATGAGGACGCAGATCAAAGTCATGTTTTTGACGAGGAGGATTTCTGTGTCTTCTGTTGTCATGAAGGACAGCTGTCAGTCATCCAGTCTTCAACTCTCAGGACTATAAACTCTCCCAGAGCACTGGAGCATGGTGCTGCTGATGCAAAGTCACTCTCTATGGAAAGTGAGTCATTTTCTTTATTTGAATACCATCTTTCATGAGCAGAAATCACAAAGTGCTTCACAATAAAGAAAAAGGAACAATAAGACTGTTGTGTGTTACAGACTTAAAATGCAGACATCCAGCTAAAAATGAGGCAAAACAAATTAAACAGAAGAAACAGATTATTCTTGAGATGCCTTTTAGACGAGTCCAAGTCCAATCAGAGAGAACTCCAAAGTTTAGGAGATTTTAAACACAGAGTCTCCTCTTATCTTGATCCTGATGTGTGGAACAACCAACAAACTCTGATCAGAGAACCTCAGAACAGGGCAGCAGTAGCTCTTTAATGAAGGCAGGTACCTGACCATTCAAGGCTCTAAACATGATCACAGGAATCTTAAATTGGATCCTGAATTTGAAGAGAATCCAGTGTAAAGAAATCAAAACTGGTGTTACATGACACCTTTTGTATCACTTGGTTTAAAAGCCTGGCAGCAGCAATTTTGTCTACTTGTAAATGGTGAAAAGTTGCCTTGTTAAGGCAGCAGAAAAGGGATTACAGTCAAAAAGACGGGAGGAAATAAAGACATGAATAAAGATTTCTATCTCAAATAGAGACACAATGGATCTGAAGTTAGAAAATGTGAGGTTGTGGAAACAGGAGTGAAACAAATAATTTACCTGCTGGTCAACACTCAAAGCCTGTCTCACTGAAACACAAAGATTATGGAGGGTAAGTTAAACCAGTTTTGTTGAGCAGACAGTTTGAGAAAAGATTGAGTCTTAAACAGTGTACAGACTTGAATATCTTCTGCATAACAATGATAGGAGCAGCCTGTCCTTGTTCCTGTCCAACACTTTGAATACAGTAGCTTGGTCAGTTCCTTTATGCTTAAAATTGTACCATAATGTCTTGAGACACACCTCTAGTGTTGTGTTTTGATGTGCTGTCTAAGTCTGGTGACTGAGTATAAAGAGTAAGAAAGTCTGTGTGTGTTGTAGGTGGGTGGATGGATGGTCAATCAAACACAGGACTTTTTACACACAAGAAACAAGTGTTCATGTCCTGTGTGAAACCAAATTACTTAACTTATGTTAGTTATGATAAAATATTTTCTGTTCTATCCTATTCTATTAATTTCCAATGAGGTTACAGTACATACAGTACATACAATGTAGAGTTACTTATTTTAACTAGAACATGATCTTTTCCTGAACCAAACCAAGTAGATTCTGTGCCTTTACTTTGAAAGTCTATCTGGACAGTACATAGTTATTATTGCTCATTTTCCTGCAGAGGGATACCTGCAGTGTCATAGTTTGGAGTGTAGGGCTACTGATCAATGTGTTAATAGAAGATAACTTTAAAATGATCAGATGTCTGTCTGAAAGCTGTTTGTACAATGCAAACAGCAGTGAACCCAGCATAGAACCTTGAGGTTATGTAAAATTATATATTGTGTTATTGAGGAAATATATACAGTTTTATTGGATGACCTTTGATCATGATACTGATCTGTGAAAACAATGAGTTAACTGTGATCATTATGAGGCAGAAATCAAAGATGAGGGACAAAACTTTTCTGATCAACCATTTCAACTCAGCTGTTTTTGATCAGAACATGAGATTATAATGTGTGTGTGTGTGTGTGTGTGTGTGTCCTCAGTGAAGTGTATCAGTCTCTGCAGTAGCTTCCAGCTGCAGCAGTCAGTTCAGTTTCTGTTCAGTCTGACTGAGGGAGGTTTTTGTACGACGGTTTTTCACTGTGTGAACACATACTGACTGTTGATGTAGTGAAAACTCTGACAGTAGTAAACTGCTGCATCTTCAGTCTGGACTCCACTGATGGTCAGAGTGAAGTCAGAGTTTGATCCACTGCCTGTAAAACGAGCTGGAATCCCTGATACTCGTTGATTAGCAAGCTTAATAAGCAGTTTTGCACTTTCTCCATCTCTCTGTTGGTACCAGGCTAAATAGTGGTTGTTGTTATAAACATAAACATCCTGACTGGTCCTACATGTGATGGAGACGGAGCGTCCCACAGCAGAGCTCACTGCTCCAGGCTGAGTCACTGTGACCTGACCTCTGGACTCTGAGGACACAGAGACAAAAACATAAAGCAGCGTCATGGTTTTGTGGGCTTCATTTCAGAGGGACGGATGTTGATAGAGGAGAGGAGTTTGATTCTCTGGACTTTACCTGTGAAGCAGCAGCAGAGGAGAGTCCAGATGAGGACGCAGATCAAAGTCATGTTTTTGATGAGGAGGATTTCTGTGTCTTCTGTTGTCATGAAGGACAGCTGTCAGTCATCCAGTCTTCAACTCTCAGGACTATAAACTCTCCCAGAGCACTGGAGCATGGTGCTGCTGATGCAAAGTCACTCTCTATGGAAAGTAAGGAAGTTTGTTCATTTGAATATCACCTTTTATGAGCAGAAATCACAAAGTGCTTCACAATAACGGGTAACAAGAAATTAAAACAGAGTGTAACAGACTTCAAATATAAACATCAAGCTAAAAATATATCTTAAAAAAATAAAAATAAAAGATGTTTTATGACCTCAGATTCCTAGAAGCTGTCCTATATCTCCCTTTCTATAACGTAAATATCTTCCAGATTCCTTCATAAACATGCAGTTTGTTTTTTAGAGTGTACATTATTCTCTCTAATGACATGTATTGTGCCATTTTATTATCCTAAGCACCAGTTGTAGTTGAACCAGTTTTCCTCCAGTTAAAAACAGTCACTGGTTTTGCCTGCAGTACAGTAAAATCAATAAATGCATATTGTTTGATTCTCAACTTCAGATGTGTTGGATGCAGGTGTAGCAATATTGTTTTGGAATTTAATGGAAAATTCACAGACAAACTTGTTATAATTTTATCAATCACCTCCCTCCAGAGTTTCTTGTTTTTTCCCATCCACAGATACGATGTATAAGTGTTCCCTGAGCTTCATTACATTTTATGTAGGTCCACATCAACCAGTTGTAGCTTTAAATTAGTGCTGTCTGTTTGAGTCTGAACCTCCTTACAGGCTGTGTTCCAATCTTCATTTGAAATGTCCTCTTTTATGTCTGTCCTCCATGCATCACATTTGGATACTGAACTCTCATTAGACCCAGATGAAGCCAGCTGGACTGTAATGAAATTAAACTATTACTATTACAATTTTTAGTAATAATTTCTTCCAAGGATGACAGTGGAGAAATTACCACTGACTGGTTCTGCATAGAGGACATGAAACTCCTCAGCAGCAGATATTCAAAAAAGTGCTTCTTATGGATGTTGTGTATTAAAGATATTTCCTCAGAAGTCATTAGAACCTCCTCTTTATAGAGGTCAGACATGTTCCTCAGTTCTTTCTTTGCTCATATCAAGAAACCAACATCCAAAACTCCAAACATTAGTGTTTTGGATGATTTGAGGATTTTGTACAGGTTTTGATTACATGAGCTTTGATGATGAAGGATTCTGATGTGATATATGTGAAATAGTTGTGATCCATTATGAAGCTGAGGTCAAAGTTCATGACTAAGATTTTTCTCATTAAATGTCTCAAGTTGGCTCCTTTTGATTATTGGAAAAGATCAGAACTTATTACAATTATAATGAATAAATGTGTGTGTGTGTGTGTGTGTGTGTGTGTGTGTGTGTGTGTGTGTGTGTGTGTGTGTGCATGTGTGTGTGTGTGTGTCCTCAGTGAAGTGTATCAGTCTCTGCAGTAGCTTCCAGCTGCAGCAGTCAGTTCAGTTTCTGTTCAGTCTGACTGAGGGAGGTTTTTGTACGACGGTTTTTCACTGTGTGAATACAACTTGACTGTTGATAGTCTTGCCGCTCTGACAGTAATAAACTGCTGCATCTTCAGTCTGGACTCCACTGATGGTCAGAGTGAAGTCAGTCCCAGAGCCTGTCCCACTGAAACGATCTGGAATCCCAGACTGACGTGTTGAGGTACAATAAATGAGGAGTTTAGGAGATTCTCCAGGTTTCTGAAGGTACCAGTTGAAGCAGTAACCAGGAGACTGACTGGCTTTACATCTGATAGAGACAGTCTGTCCTGGAACGACAGACTGAACTGGAGACTGAGTCAGGATGATTTGTCCTGATGAACCTGGAAAACATGAAAAAGAGGAGAAGGGTTATTGAGACAAATCCAGTTTGTTGAAAGATGATCAACATCCAAACAGAAGAGAATCATTTCTTTAACATGGAGAACAGATGGAAGAAGGTCAATGCTGCTTGTTTCAGTGTTTCTCCATCACAGCAGAACATCATTGTGGTGAACCTGGTTGCATCCTGAAGCAAAGTTTTCACAAGAGAGTCTCACCCTGAACAAGGAGCCCCAGGGTGGCCAGCAGTAGAATCAGTGACATCATCATTGTGCTGCCGGCGTGTCAGTGTCTCTGAAAGGCCTGGACAGACACTGATCAACACTGGTCTCTTAATGTCTGGGAGCAGAGAGGCAGGACACATATGCAAACACACAGAGTCAGTCAACTGTAGCTGTCCTCAACATATCATGATGTTTCCTCCTCACTGCTGACACAAATGAACATGTATATTAACAGAAACACAGTGTGCTATATTATAATTGTAAACTGATCTGTTTAAGCTTTGAAAATGTTTCCTTTTTCATTTACTCAATGACATAGAAGTCTTATAAAGACAAAACTGTTTTGCAAGAGACATTTGGCCAAGAAGTCACTGCCACACACTACAATAAAAGTCATTAAGGTGCACATAGAGGTAATGTTGCAACACAGGATCAAACATGATCAATGTTGTAAAAGGCCTGAGATTAATTGTGGATTATAAGAAATTATCAATTATATCAATTTAGAATTCCTCTGTCATTAAGACTTTACACTCTGCTGTTGCTTAATGGTTGGGGACATTAATTTCCAAATACATGTAGATGATACAGAGCTGTGTGTTGATGTATCACATTTTCTCCATCTGGTCAATAAAGATGTGGAATTCTTGTAAGACAAAGTTTCAAGATGAAGATAATTTAAGATAAATCTCTTGTTTTGGGGAGACCAGAAAGTCAAACATATCTATCTATCTATCTATCTATCTAGTTTGGTTCTAGCTGTTCCCATCAAACTGAAGCTTTCTCTTCTTTTTTTTAAGAAACTAATTTAATCATGTCTGGTTCAGGCAGGTTTAACACAACTCTGATGCAGGTGGGGTCGAATATTCTGGACCTGCACAATGTGTCCAAACCTAAATTCAATTTACTGCTTGTAAACAATCACAGTTTGTTAAGAGACATGTCCTGTATGAATTACATCTCAGAATACATTCTGTTTATGACAGAGTCAGTGTTTCTGCAACAGAAAATATTTGTTGCATCGCTCATACAGAGTCTGAGAGACCAGAGATTTCAATGTGATGTTTCATATATTGTGAATTTGGTTTGTGTCTCTACATCAGTGGAGCTGATTCTGATGATTTTAATGATTTGATTGGGCTTCTTCACTGTAACTGTTCTCTTCATTTGAGGAAACTTTCAGGTTGTTGAGGTGAACTGTTTGAAGTTCACTGGTGGAGACACAATGAACATTATAAATCATTTGTGACTAGTTGTGCGTGTGTGTGTGTGTGTGTGTGCGTGCGTGCGTGTGTGTGTGTGTGTGTGTGTGTGTGTGTGTGTGTGTGTGTGTGTGTCCTCAGTGAAGTGTATCAGTCTCTGCAGTAGCTTCCAGCTGCAGCAGTCAGTTCAGTTTCTGTTCAGTCTGACTGAGGGAGGTTTTTGTACGACGGTTTTTCACTGTGTGAACACATACTGACTGTTGATGACATGAAAACTCTGACAGTAGTAAACTGCTGCATCTTCAGTCTGGACTCCACTGATGGTCAGAGTGAAGTCAGAGTTTGATCCACTGCCTTTAAAACGAGCTGGAATCCCTGATTCTCGCTGGTTGGCATACTTAATAAGCAGTTTTGCACTTTCTCCATCTCTCTGTTGGTACCAGTGTAAATAGTGGCTGCTGCCTGCAACATAAACATCCTGACTGGTCCTACATGTGATGGAGACGGAGCGTCCCACAGCAGAGCTCACTGCTCCAGACTGAGTCACTGTGATCTGACCTCTGGACTCTGAGGACACAGAGACAAAAACATAAAGCAGCGTCATGGTTTTGTGGGCTTCATTTCAGAGGGACGGATGTTGATAGAGGAGAGGAGTTTGATTCTCTGGACTTTACCTGTGAAGCAGCAGCAGAGGAGAGTCCATATGAGGACGCAGATCAAAGTCATGTTTTTGATGAGGAGGATTTCTGTGTCTTCTGTTGTCATGAAGGACAGCTGTCAGTCATCCAGTCTTCAACTCTCAGGACTATAAACTCTCCCAGAGCACTGGAGCATGGTGCTGCTGATGCAAAGTCACTCTCTATGGAAAGTAAGGAAGTTTGTTTATTTGAATATCATCTTTCATGAGCAGAAATCACAAAGTGCTTCACAATAACAGGTAATAAAGCGATTAAAAGACAGTGTTACTGACTGAAAGTGCAGACATCAAGCTACAAACATAAGGCAAAATAAATTAAACAGAAGAGCTGCCTTTTAAAGATTCTCAAGTTCAATCAGCGAGAGCTCCAACATTTAGGAGCTATGACCTCAAACACAGTCTCTATTTTTTGTCTTGAGCCTGATGTGTGAAGCAACAAGTCCACATCTGAGGACCTGAGATTCCTTCTGGTAGAACAGGGCTGCAGTAACAGATCATCAGAATCTTGAAGTGGATTTTGAACTGATGGGAATGTAAAGAAAATAAAACTCATGTTACATGACGCATTTTGTAAGACTTGGTTTAAAATCTTGGCAGCATCGATTTTAACCACTTGAGGTGGGGTGGATGGATGGATGAGTCAATCAAATACAGGACTTTCACACAGGAGACTGGTCTTCATATCCTGTGTGAAACTAAGTTGCGTGACTTGCGGAAGTTATGTTACATGCATCAGCAATGTAGAGTTACCTGTTTTAATTGGTAACAACATCTATAATGATTGAAGTATTTTGAACGACAATCAACCATTTATCTCACATCAAGTCTGCTCTTGATGAAAGTCCATATGTTGTATAAACTTTATTTGTAGCTAAAAATTCTGCTTAATTTTATATCTCTGAATTATGTAAGAGTATCACAAAAATGTATCATGGCACAAGGATGCACTATGGGAAGAAAGCAAGCCAGCAGAGGCAGTGTGATGCTTTCAGCAACGTTCTGCTGGGAAACCTTGTGTCCTGCCATCCATGTGGATGTTACTTTGACACGTACCACCTACCTAAGCATTGATGCAGACCATGTACACCTAGGGATGGTTAATCTGTCTGATTTCCCGATCCGATTCGATTACGATTATTGAGGTCCCGATTCGATTACCAACCGATTTTCGATTATTAACGATTCTTGATTAACGATTATTGATTTTCCATTTGACAACAGTAACCCAAAGTACACCACAAAGTTATTGCACCATTAAAAAAACATTCAGTTGCTGAATTACTTAACTCTTTTATTGAGTAACAACTCAAAACACTTCCTGTGCAGTGCAAAAAAGAAAAAAAGTGGTGGGATTTGGGTTAAATTATTTTAAAAATGCACTTGTCTTTGATCTTTGTCTGTCTGTAATTATCACCATAGTTATGTAATGTAATAATAATGAAAATAGTAATGATAATGGTAATAATATTAAAAACTTCAAACTTATACAGTACTGTACTATGTATATACTACAGATATATCAGATCATTATACACTGTACAGTATAATACACAACTACGCTCTGTAGTCTGGCTCAATGTCCTGCCTACAGCAGCACATCTGATTGGTTAGAAGTCACGATCAATCAGCAGACACAATGTGTCACAGACGGGGTGAGACAGAGCTGCACCGGTGAGCAGAGAGGAGCTGTGTAGAAGTTAAGACAGCTGATATCACCAAAGTTTCAATGAACATCACAGTTTTATGATCTGTTTCTTTGGTGATAGCAGAGTTACATCAGTGAAAAAGGATACGGTCTGGATTTCACTCAAGGTGATGTGGCGGTTTTTAAATCTGTCGCTCTTCACAGAGATGCGCTGCACACAGCAGCATCTGTCCTGTCTGTTCACTGCAACTCTGCATTGAGATTTCGCATATTATAACTTATACAAAAATAACAGTGACAGTAAAACTATGATGCTCACATGTGGTCCGCGGATCACATGCGTGCCGAACCGTAGGGGGCGATCCGTACGGGACACGGATCAACTGCGATCCGTTGCAGCCCTGGTTGGTTGCTTGTTTCTCGTCCATTTCACACACCTGCTCGTACGGCTCACTCGCTCTGGCCGCTGCACACACTTGCGAATTGGAACTAGGCGCGCTTGTGTGACGTTCAACTTCCGTTGACCATGGGATAACATTTTGCAAAATAAAATAATGCAAAAAATAATCGATTTTTGAAAATTTAATATCGATTCATACTCGTCCATAACATAATCACGATTAATTAATAATCGATTTTTTTCACCACCCCAATGTACACCCTGTCATGGAAACGATATTCCCTGATGGCTGTGGCCTCTTTCAGCAGGATAATGTTCCGTGCCACAAAGGAAAATGGTTCAGGAATGGTTTGAGGAGCACAACAACCAGTTTGAGGTGTTGACTTGGCCTCCAAATTCCCCAGATCTACATCGAATTGATCATCTGTGGGATGTGCTCGACAATCAAGTCCGATCAATGGAGGCCCCACCTCACAACTTACAGGACTTAAAGGATCTGCTGCTAACATCTTGGTGCCGGATACCACAGCACACCTTCAGGGGTCTAGTGGAGTCCATGTCTCATCAGGGCTGTTTTGGCAGCAAAAGAGGAACCAACACAATATAAAGCAGATAATCAAAATGGTACGTCTGATGGGTGTATGTGAAACAGCTGTGATCCAGTATGAAGCTGGGGTCAAAGGTCACAACTGAGACTTTCCTCATTAACTGTCCCAGGTTTGTTCCTCTTGATTATTAGGAGAGTCAAATCAGAACTCATAACAATCCGTGAAAATTAATAGTGTGTGTGTGTGTGTGTGTGTGTGTGTGTGTGTGTGTGTGTCCTCAGTGAAGTGTATCAGTCTCTGCAGTAGCTTCCAGCTGCAGCAGTCAGTTCAGTTTCTGTTCAGTCTGACTGAGGGAGGTTTTTGTACGACGGTTTTTCACTGTGTGAACACATTCTGACTGTTGATGCTATGAAAACTCTGACAGTAGTAAACTGCTGCATCTTCAGTCTGGACTCCACTGATGGTCAGAGTGAAGTCAGATTTTGATCCTCTGCCTGTAAAACGAGCTGGAATCCCTGATACTCGAGTGCTAGCAGAGTAAATGAGCATTTTAGGAGTTTCTCCATCTCTCTGTTGGTACCAGGCTAAACGGTGGTATTGGTTGTTATAAACATGAACATCCTGACTGGTCCTACATGTGATGGAGACGGAGCGTCCCACAGCAGAGCTCACTGCTCCAGACTGAGTCACTGTGATCTGACCTCTGGACTCTGAGGACACAGAGACAAAAACATAAAGCAGCATCATGGTTTTGTGGGCTTCATTTCAGAGGGACGGATGTTGATAGAGGAGAGGAGTTTGATTCTCTGGACTTTACCTGTGAAGCAGCAGCAGAGGAGAGTCCAGATGAGGACGCAGATCAAAGTCATGTTTTTGATGAGGAGGATTTCTGTGTCTTCTGTTGTCATGAAGGACAGCTGTCAGTCATCCAGTCTTCAACTGTCAGGACTATAAACTCTCCCAGAGCACTGGAGCATGGTGCTGCTGATGCAAAGTCACTCTCTATGGAAATCTAAGATGACTGGTGTTTCCTGGGTGATGCTCGTCCCACCCCTCCAGTGAGGAGTCTGTGTAATCTGATCAATAAAAGTGTCATGCAGTTACTTTTTTCTCTCATAGATGAGGATGAAATTATTACCTCCCCATGAAATTTTTATTTTTTTTCAAGTATTTCCCAAGTGCTGTTAAACAGAACAAGGAATTTTTAACACAGCTTTTCCAAAAATGTAGTTTTAATTTTTGATCCTTAAATTATTTTAGTTTGCACACAGAAACAAAATTATTTCACAAAAACCAAAACCTACCAGGGTCAAAATTATTAACCCCCCTGATGGGAATAGTCAGTTGTGTATTCTTTTCACTGAACAACAGCCTGCAGTCATTTGTTGTAGATTTCATCAAGTCTCAAGTCATTCTTCTTTGGTGAATCTCTGAAGCTCCTTCGATGGTCTTCTGGCATGGACCTTGGTCTTCAGTTCATCGCACAGATTTTCAATGGGATTAAAGTCAGGACTTTGCGCAGGCCAGTCAGTGACGTTCACTCTGGTCTTCTGAAGGTGGTTCTTCACCAGGAGCGACGTATGTTTTGGGTCGTTGTTGAAAGACAAAGAGACGACCCAGACCCAGTTTTTCTGCTGACCGCTTGAGGTTTTCTTTCAAAATCTACACATACCGTTCTTTCTCCATGATTCCTTCCACCTTGACCAGATTCCCAGTCCCAGATGCACTGAAGCATCCCCACAGCATAATACTCCCACCACCATGTTTCACTGTGGAGATGGTGTTCTTTGGGTTATACGCCTCTCTCTTCTTTCTCCAAATATAAGCAATGTCTCTGTGGCCAAACAGCTCTAGTTTGGTCTCATCTGCCCAAAGGACACGCTTCCAGTATGCATGATCTTTCTCCAGGTTGTCCTTAGCACACTTCAGTCTGGCTTGAAGGTGTTTTTCTTGATCTGCAACCTCTCAGTCCATTCCTGTGCAGGGTTCTAGTGACGGTCTTCTTTGAGACTACAATTCTCAACTTGGTTAAGTCCTTCACTAGTGTCTTGGCAGTTGTTCTGGGGTCTTTAGACACGTCTCTCACTATTTTATTTATTTTATTTTTTTTCCAGTCTTTGAAATCTTTGTCGTCCTACCTGTGCCAGGCTTGTTCTGTACAGTGTGGCTCTCTTTGAATTTCTCGATGATACTTCTCACTTCAGTTCTTGACACTTGGAAATGCTGTGATAACTTTGTACATCCTTCTCCTGCTTTGTGAGCATCAACAATTCTTTTTCCCAAGTGTAAACTGATTTATTTTGTTTTTGGCATGATGCTTTATCGAGTGACAGCTCAAACCTTTGCTGAAGTTTTTATACTGTGTGTAAACTGGAAGATAACCCTCAGAATAAACTTACTTGATTTTACAAGCTTTGAGCATCACAAAGTTAAAGCACATCATTGCACAGCAGTGGTTTGTGCTATGGCTCAATGAAAAGGTCAGATCTTAAAGGGGCTGATAATATTGACCCTGGTATTTTTTTTAAATTACTCTGTTATTGTGTGCAAATAGAAATATATGCTTTCTAAAGAAAACTACTATGTTTATAAATGCTATGATAAAAACTCCTCACTCTGTTAAAAAAGAACTTGGGAAAATTTGGAAAAAAAACTTTAAATTTCATAGGGGGGCTAATAATTTTGTCCTCAACTATATTTAATATTTAAAAGTAGATGAACAGCAGTCATCTGAACAATCAGGGGTGTGTGTGTGTGTGTGTGTGTGTGTGTGTGTGTGTGTGTGTGTGTGTGTCCTCAGTGAAGTGTATCAGTCTCTGCAGTAGCTTCCAGCTGCAGCAATCAGTTCAGTTTCTGTTCAGTCTGACTGAGGGAGGTTTTTGTACGACGGTTTTTCACTGTGTGAACACATTCTGACTGTTAATAACATGTCCACTCTGACAGTAGTAAACTGCTGCATCTTCAGTCTGGACTCCACTGATGGTCAGAGTGAAATCAAGCTTTGACCAACTGCCTGTAAAACGATCTGGAATCCCTGCTGCTCGATTGTTTCCAGAGTAAATGAGGAGTTTAGGAGTTTCTCCATCTCTCTGTTGATAAAAGTGTGAATAGCTAAAACTCTGACTGGTCCTACATGTGATGGAGACGGAGCGTCCCACAGCAGAGCTCACTGCTCCAGACTGAGTCACTGTGACCTGACCTCTGGACTCTGAGGACACAGAAACAAAAACATAAAGCAGCGTCATGGTTTTGTGGGCTTCATTTCAGAGGGACGGATGTTGATAGAGGAGAGGAGTTTGATTCTCTGGACTTTACCTGTGAAGCAGCAGCAGAGGAGAGTCCAGATGAGGACGCAGATCAAAGTCATGTTTTTGATGAGGAGGATTTCTGTGTCTTCTGTTGTCATGAAGGACAGCTGTCAGTCATCCAGTCTTCAACTCTCAGGACTATAAACTCTCCCAGAGCACTGGAGCATGGTGCTGCTGATGCAAAGTCACTCTCTATGGAAATCTAAGCTGATTGGTGTCTCCTAGGTGATGCTCGTCCCACCCTGACGGTGCTGCCCCCCTCCAGTGAGGAGCTGCAGCAGGGGAAGGCCACGCTCATGTGTCTGGCCAACAAGGGCTTCCCCTCAGACTGGAGTCTGTCCTGGAAGGTGGACGGCAGCAGCAGCATCAGCTGGGAGGAGAGCAGGAGCCCCGGGGTGCTGGAGAAGGACGGCCGCTACAGCTGGAGCAGCACCCTGAGGCTCCCTGCAGACCAGTGGAGGAAGGTGGGCTCTGTGACCTGTGAGGCCACCCAGGGCTCCCAGACTCCACTCTCAGAGACACTGAGGAGAGACCAGTGTTCCCAGTCCTGACCTGACTCACTGGGACTCTGCTGCTGGTTTTACTCTCATACTGCTCTCTGTCTGCTCTCTGTAACTCTCTCTCTCTCTGTTGATCTCTTTCTTTCCTTCACTAACTCTCTAAATACATGTTTCATTGATAAAGATTTTCTTTGCTTATTGTAATTTTAAGAATTCAAAATAATAAAATCCACTTCATTGAATCAGTTGTTTTCATCTTTGTTATAGTAAAAGTAAGAGATGTGTCTGTTTTAATAATTCTGTTTAATCCAGAATTTGTGTCATGGATTATTTGTAAGATCTGATCACTAACTACAAGAAGGGAAGATGACAATCTTATGATCTATAATAGGATGTCATCGGCATACAAGATTATTTTTTCTTGGTGTGAATGAACAGATGTCTGAGATGAAGATGGATTTTCTGGTGAACACAGTCAGAGTTTTAGTCATGAAAAGAAAGAACAGTGAAGTAAACATATATCTTTGTTTAGTGAATTTTTCATAATGAATTTATATTGAAATATTTGTTTGCATTTGTTTTCAATCAGCCAGTAGAACTTTATTTTTCTGTCAGAGCCTTTTTCTTCAGCAGCTCAGCAACCAGATCAAAGATATACACACAGTACACAGGAAGAAAGACAAACACTGATAATAACAACTAAAACATACCAACATTATAAGATTAAAAATGTATATGTTTACTGATAATAAATATGTGAATAAATTAATAAACAGTTGAAAAAAGTACACAATGTCCTGACGACAAAACAACATGACACTTGTAAGACAGAGGGTGTCAGATATGGTCCTGTTCTGAACCCTGAAGGAGAGACAGCAGTGTCCCCTGACATATGACAAGGTACAGACCGTCCTCACACCTTCTGCAGCTGTCAGTGTCAATGCTAAACAGTTACAGGGATAAGACACACCGCTGAGGTCAGTCAGTGCATATTTCTACAGTTTCAGATAAACAGCCAGTCACTGCGTGTTGGTCAAAGAAAAGTCAGCAAACTAAAGCGAGACATGGACCATAGACTCCTCCAGATGTTTGTAGACGGTCCTTAAGATGAAGAGCTTGGTTACATAGAACAAACTGCACCATCAAGCTTTATAAAGTGCATCATCAAATTCACTATTCAGTATAAATATACAAAGAACTTTCAGCAGTAATAAAAGTGAGTAAAAACAATATCAGTGTAGCTTCAGTGTCTAATCCAGGTAATGTCAGGTTATTGTTAGGTAGTGTTCATGAGTCTAACTGCTTGATGACAGAAAGAGTCACAGAGCCTGTTGGTCCTGGTTCTGAGGCTGTGATAACGCCTGCAACAAGGCAGCAGCTGAAAAAGTCCATTATTGGGGTGTCTGGGCTCCTTGATGATTCTGTGGGCCTTTTAAATGAAGTGACGTCTGTAAATGTCCTGTATACAGGGAAGATCACAGACACTGATCTTTTCAACTGTCCTTCAACCCTTTGTGTTGCTCTGTGGCTGTGAGAGGCCTGTACGCCTGAAGGTGTTTAGGATTAGTTATCTTTGGACTGATATTTGGAAACAATGCTGAAAGACACTGACAAACTGTGCTGCATACAGACTTGACTGTGTGTATCATGGACATCTATTAGTTCTGTTTATGCTTCTGTCTGGAGTTCAGTTGGAGGACATGTTCCACACATGTACAGCAGGTTGACGTCTGCACTGTGTGGACAAGTGAGGACATTTGTGATCAACCTCTGATAACGACATAAACATCACAGGGAGCGAGGTGTGTGTGTGTGTGTGTGTGTGTGTGTGTGTGTGTGTGTGTCCTCAGTGAAGTGTATCAGTCTCTGCAGTAGCTTCCAGCTGCAGCAGTCAGTTCAGTTTCTGTTCAGTCTGACTGAGGGACGTTTTTGTACGACGGTTTTTCACTGTGTGAACACCCACTGACTGTTGATGTAGTGAAGACTCTGACAGTAGTAAACTGCTGCATCTTCAGTCTGGACTCCACTGATGGTCAGAGTGAAGTCAGAGTTTGATCCACTGCCTGTAAAACGAGCTGGAATCCCTGATTCTCGCTGGTTGGCATACTTAATAAGCAGTTTTGCACTTTCTCCATCTCTCTGTTGGTACCAGTGTAAACAGTGGCTGCTGCCCGCAACATAAACATTCTGACTGGTCCTACATGTGATGGAGACGGAGCGTCCCACAGCAGAGCTCACTGCTCCCGACTGAGTCACTGTGACCTGACCTCTGGACTCTGAGGACACAGAGACAAAAACATAAAGCAGCGTCATGGTTTTGTGGGCTTCATTTCAGAGGGACGGATGTTGATAGAGGAGAGGAGTTTGATTCTCTGGACTTTACCTGTGAAGCAGCAGCAGAGGAGAGTCCAGATGAGGACGCAGATCAAAGTCATGTTTTTGATGAGGAGGATTTCTGTGTCTTCTGTTGTCATGAAGGACAGCTGTCAGTCATCCAGTCTTCAACTCTCAGGACTATAAACTCTCCCAGAGCACTGGAGCATGGTGCTGCTGATGCAAAGTCACTCTCTGATAAATATTTGCATTTAGCCAAAGTCTTTTGAGCCGTACGGTTCACATGATGACAAAATAACTTTTCATTTTGGTTGGTATGGCAAATTTACTGACACAGTAACACAGTTTTGAAGCATAAATCAAATGTTTCAGGTGACTACCTGTTGCCAACATGCAATAGAGTTGTTTTGTCTCATGAAACAGATGCGACATTTGCAGTTACAGTTTCGAAAATATTAAGACTGTTGTGAGAAATGAGCCAAATCAATTTAGAAAAACTGACATATCCAGTCTATGACTCCAACTCAGTATTTTTAACAGCAGTACTCATTGCTCCATTGAGAACAGATGATAAAACTAACTCTTTGAATCACCAGTTAATGTCCTGAGAGACTTCATTAAGGTCAGGGTACTGAGGTCATCCTGGTCTGAGTTTACAGACAACTCACAGTAAATCCCTGGTGCTACAGTATGAATATGAACTTACATGAACTAAATCTTTCAGATTCAAAAATATTTAAGACATTTATTCCAGATCTTAATAATCATATTCAGATGATAAAAAACTGACTGTAACTGGAACTGTGAGGTTGTTTTTTCAGCTCATGCATCCAGTCAAATATTTATTTGATGGTGAATATTGTTAGTCTACTGGAAACTCCTATAATGCCTATATGAACCCCATAAATGTTGTTTCCTGTGGACTTTTATGATTTAAATGTCCTCTGTAGACTTTTCAGATGAGATTAAACTTTGTTGCTAACAGTTGTCTGTTGAGCAATTTGAATAACTACTATAACCAGACAGCTGATGCAACAGTTCATTTGAACAACCAAAGAATTTCTGCACAAACTGTTAGAAACCATCTCAGAGAAGTTCATCTGTGTGTTAATCATCCTCACTGATGTTTTGACCTGACTGCACTTCATAACTGACTTGAGTGGCCAAATGGTCACCAAGGATCTGTAAATTATTTCTGAAAGCTGAAAACATCCCAGTTCTTGTACGACCTGCAGACTCAGCACACACGTCACTCATTGAACATGTTTGGGAGGCTCTGGGTCGGAGTTTACAGCAGCGTGTTCCACTTCCTGCCAACATCCAGTAATTTCACACAGCTACTGAAGAGGAGAGGACCAACATCCCACAGGCCACAATCAGCAATCTGATCAACTCTGTGTGAAGGAGATGTGTTGCACTGCATGAGACAAACAGTACCACACACAGAAAACACTGTGTTTATTGTTTTCTTCAGTGTCTTTATTTTAATGTCACAAATGAAAGCAGAGAACCACTGCAAAGCTGATCCAGAGATACCCACCCACTGCCTGAGCCTCAACCAAGCAGCAGTAAGATCTAATAGAACCAACACAGAACATCCTCCTGCATCACTGTGCATCAACAGATCATTTGAGAAGAGCTGTTTCTGTTGAATACAACTGACTGAAACCAGACTGAAACTCCAAAATGTTGAGCTCATCTAAGACAGATTAGAAACCATGTTTTCTAAAACTGTAGCTATAAAAGGTAACTTAGAAACAGACCTGTAGTTCTGGAGCAAAGAAGAATCAAGGTTTGTGTTTCTGAGAAGTCTTTGAACAACAGCTTGTTTTAAATAAGGTTGGACCTGATCAGATATCAACAAGTTATTGATTATAAAGAGCAGACAAGGACCAATGGAACCCATAACGTTTTTTAAACAAAGAAGTGGGTACAACGTCACGTGGACTAGAAGAAGTTTTCATATTAATAACCAGATTAATGAAATCTTGTTTAGAAAAAGTCATTGAAGTAATTTAAAAATCAGCTGTCAGGGCCTGATGGATGGTAAATTAAAATATCATAACCGGGATTTGAACATCTTTTTGTATGACTTTCAGTTGCCTTATTCTTTCTACCAACTGAAACTGTTGAGAGAATACTAGAATATGATGAAGGGTGTTTTCTCTGTTAGAGATCATTTTATGTAAAAAAATCTGTTTATTAAAGTCCATAACTACAAAATGATGATGTCTTCAGTTTACAGTGGTGAGAAAAAGCAGGTAAATTAAAGTGGGCAAAAAGGATCAGTGAATATCATGATGAAATTAACTTGCTAGTTTTACTTTTTTTTCAAGAAGGTTATTTGTATCTTTTGTCTCATGTTTCCAGTTGATAATGAAATTTATTTTGATCATTTAAATATTGTATTATATTTCATGTAGTTTGAAGGATGTAGATGGTTTTGGGTTAGATTTGTCCATGATGCTGATCTATGCTCTCATATTTTCTTTTCACTGTTTAACAATTATCAAATATAAAGGTTGAGATTCAAGTCACAAGAAACTTATTTTATTTCAGGGAAGATCCTTTTTTTTGTCATTGAATGTGTTGTGTTTGTGTCTATGGATCTTTGTGTTTTAAGAATAACTTCCACAATTTAAAGGATATTCAGGTTCTGTTTGACCCATTTTTGATCATGAGGGTATCTCATGCTGTGTCTTTAAAGCTGTTGTGATCTAGAATGAAGCTGAGGTCAAAGGTCATGACTGAGACTTAAAAAGACATTTTTCATTTCAACTCAACGTTAAAGAAAGAATACCTAAACATGTAATCCTCTTGGAGTCCCAGGTTGATTCCTCTTAATTATTTGGAAAATCAGATCAGAACTTATAACAATTCATTATAACAATGTGTGTGTGTGTGTGTGTGTGTGTGTGTGTGTGTGTGTGTCCTCAGTGAAGTGTATCAGTCTCTGCAGTAGCTTCCAGCTGCAGCAGTCAGTTCAGTTTCTGTTCAGTCTGACTGAGGGAGGTTTTTGTACGACGGTTTTTCACTGTGTGAACACACGCTGACTGTTGGGGTAGTGAAGACTCTGACAGTAGTAAACTGCTGCATCTTCAGTCTGGACTCCACTGATGGTCAGAGTGAAGTCAGAGTTTGATCCACTGCCTGTAAAACGAGCTGGAATCCCTGATACTCGAGTGCTAGCAAAGTAAATGAGCACCTTAGGAGTTTCTCCATCTCTCTGTTGGTACCAGGCTAAAAGGTGGTAGTTGTTCCAAACATGAACATCCTGACTGGTCCTACATGTGATGGAGACGGAGCGTCCCACAGCAGAGCTCACTGCTCCAGACTGAGTCACTGTGATCTGACCTCTGGACTCTGAGGACACAGAGACAAAAACATAAAGCAGCGTCATGGTTTTGTGGGCTTCATTTCAGAGGGACGGATGTTGATAGAGGAGAGGAGTTTGATTCTCTGGACTTTACCTGTGAAGCAGCAGCAGAGGAGAGTCCAGATGAGGACGCAGATCAAAGTCATGTTTTTGATGAGGAGGATTTCTGTGTCTTCTGTTGTCATGAAGGACAGCTGTTGTCATGAAGGACAGCTGTCAGTCATCCAGTCTTCAACTCTCAGGACTATAAACTCTCCCAGAGCACTGGAGCATGGTGCTGCTGATGCAAAGTCACTCTCTATGGAAATCTAAGCTGATTGGTGTCTCCTAGGTGATGCTCGTCCCACCCTGACGGTGCTGCCCCCCTCCAGTGAGGAGCTGCAGCAGGGGAAGGCCACGCTCATGTGTCTGGCCAACAAGGGCTTCCCCTCAGACTGGAGTCTGTCCTGGAAGGTGGACGGCAGCAGCGGCTGCAGCAGCTGGGAGGAGAGCAGGAGCCCCGGGGTGCTGGAGAAGGACGGCCGCTACAGCTGGAGCAGCACCCTGAGGCTCCCTGCAGACCAGTGGAGGAAGGTGGGCTCTGTGACCTGTGAGGCCACCCAGGGCTCCCAGACTCCACTCTCAGAGACACTGAGGAGAGACCAGTGTTCCCAGTCCTGACCTGACTCACTGGGACTCTGCTGCTGGTTTTACTCTCATACTGCTCTCTGTCTGCTCTCTGTCTTGTTCTCTTTCTCTTGACATGTTTCAACTTTAAAATTTTCTTGCTTGTGTTGATGGTTTCAACATTTAAAACAATAAATATTTTATCATGTGTATCATAAAAGCCGCATGTCTTTTGACTTTATTTCTTTGACTTATATATAAATTAGATCAATGATGAAATCTCAGCCATAAAAACTCTGGTTCCCAGATTACTTTTTAATGATTGTAAAACTGTGGATCTTATTTTGTAATTGTTCCAGTTTTATCTATATCTATGTCTATTAAACTCCAGTAACAATATACTTTATTAGACGTATTCACTGTTTCAATGGTGATCAAAAAGCTATCTGTTATTACTAACATCTGTCCCTGAAGAAGAAGAATTTATACCTAGAAATTATTCTCATTGTCTGAAGTTTAAAAATCTAAATATAACAATGATTTACAGGGTTATAAACAGAAATCAGAGTGTCATCTGCATAAAGTAATAGTCCTTTCTATCTCTCCTCCTGTTTCACGATGATTTTAAAGTGTGATTTGTGTTACTGGCTGTATTGCTGATATTCTCTGCTTGTTAAAACAATAAAGACTATTTCATCAAACCAGTGGTGTCCAGACACATTTTTATCAGAATGACTGCTGTCTTAAATGAAAAAGTAGATCGGTTTCATTTCTCACAGTTTTTCTCAGTGACATTAATGTCAGAGGATTATTTTAGGAAGAAATGATGTATCAGCTGACATCTGGTTTCTGCAGTAGTCTGCCAATAGATCACCCTGAATCTTACACACTGGAACTTAAATCCACAGTGACTGGGTTTCTCTCATGGTCACATCAGTAGAATTTCATGACATTTGTCTGATGATTTTTAAAAGAAATAAAGGGATTATGTCGACATCAGGGCAGCCTATCAGTGTCTGTTCAGTTGTGGTTTCCTAAAGAAGGAAGGAGCTGCTGTTAAAAGATGAAAGGAGAAAATGAATCTGTGCCACATGTGTCCCTCACATCTGTCCTTTCTGTTCTCTTCTGCTTTGACCAAAACTTGTTGGTTTGACATCATGACAGGTTTAAAGGTCAAGTTTACAGTGTGTTTGAGTCTGTGGCTTTAAAACTTTGGAACTATCCAGTTGGACTAATGACATGGCAAAGACTCACATTGGAAGACTGACTCTCTGTCTCATCAGCAGTGTCTGATGTTGTTGTCTTAAATGGTCACAAGAGATACAACAAATGCACAGAGACTGGGTTTTGCTGTGTGAGACCAGTTGTATATTATAACATTAGATAATGATTAAAAAGAAGAATGGATTAAGTACATGTCATATCTGACAGCTCTGTCAATGCAGCCTAACAGGGTCACTGTTTAGTTGTGGGATCTTAAAGCTGACAGGAGTTTGTGTTAAAAAATGAAAGGAGGTCATTTTTACAGAAGCTGAGTTAATGCAACATGGTGTCCTTCACATCTGTCCTTTCTCATTGGTTTTACATCAATACAGGTTTAAAATTAAAGGTTATATTGCTGTTAATACAACTGTCATGCAGTTATTTATTTATTTTTTCTGCCAATAAATCATTTTTTACAGATAGAAGAGAAGAACTACAGTCATCTAACCAGTCAGGTGTGTGTGTGTGTGTGTGTGTGTGTGTGTGTGTGTCCTCAGTGAAGTGTATCAGTCTCTGCAGTAGCTTCCAGCTGCAGCAGTCAGTTCAGTTTCTGTTCAGTCTGACTGAGGGAGGTTTTTGTACGACGGTTTTTCACTGTGTGAACACATTCTGACTGTTGATGTAGTGAAAACTCTGACAGTAGTAAACTGCTGCATCTTCAGTCTGGACTCCACTGATGGTCAGAGTGAAGTCAGAGTTTGATCCACTGCCTGTAAAACGATCTGGAATCCCTGATACTCGTCTGTTAGCATAGTAAATGAGCCGTTTAGGAGTTTCTCCATCTCTCTGTTGGTACCAGGCTAAACAGTGGTCGCTGCCTGAAACATAAACATCCCGACTGGTCCTACATGTGATGGAGACGGAGCGTCCCACAGCAGAGCTCACTGCTCCAGACTGAGTCACTGTATACTGACCTCTGGACTCTGAGGACACAGAGACAAAAACATAAAGCAGCGTCATGGTTTTGTGGGCTTCATTTCAGAGGGACGGATGTTGATAGAGGAGAGGAGTTTGATTCTCTGGACTTTACCTGTGAAGCAGCAGCAGAGGAGAGTCCAGATGAGGACGCAGATCAAAGTCATGTTTTTGATGAGGAGGATTTCTGTGTCTTCTGTTGTCATGAAGGACAGCTGTCAGTCATCCAGTCTTCAACTCTCAGGACTATAAACTCTCCCAGAGCACTGGAGCATGGTGCTGCTGATGCAAAGTCACTCTCTATGGAAATGCTCTGACTGACTCCAACAGGGACTTGGATTACTCTGAGGATGATGATTATGAAAATATCAGTCAGTTTACAGAAGAAAATGTTATGTGTCATTTTTAATTTTCTGTCCTACTTTATTTTTCACTGCGCTAAAAAATGAAACAAGCCGCACTTTGTGTCAAATCAGATAAATATTAGATGTATTCTTTATTAGACATTAAACAAATACAACTATACCCTGATTAGATACTGTACATCCAAAAACACACAAATAAGATCTATCAAGCTGTACTTTGTATAAAATTAGATGTAAACTAGAAATAATATGACCCTTATTAGACTTCATGACAGGATAATTTGGGACATATTACAATACAACTGTCCTGTAAAGGAAGGTGGAGGACTAGTTTGTCTGACTGTGATCATATAATACTGTAGACAGACAGTGTGATTTTGTTCAAAGAAGTTGGCATCGGTCTTCACTAATCTGCTGATTACTGTTGAATAAAAAGCATATTTCAAGTTTTTGTCCAATTTGATATAAAGTACAGTTTGTGATGTCTTATTTGTGTAATGAAAATAAAGTGTGACCAGTTTTTCTTTAGAAATATTTTATTTTAATTTATTTTACTGAAAGAGGTATTCATATTACTTGATGTAATGTTAAACATTTCACATTAAACACAAACTAAAACATTTTACTTTGTTAATTAAAGATTACCCAGTGCAGTAAATGTGTACTTTTTTTTTAAAGCTTTTTATCTTTAGTAACAAAACTTGTCTGTTGCCATGGTTGAGCAGTGATGCTTGTCTGTTGCCATGGTTACTGAGCTCAGAGAGGGAAGTGAAACTTCTCAGACCAGTTTCATCCAGTCTGAGGAAGATCAACAGAACTAGAAGTCTCCTCTGCTGCAACCAACAGGATGGAGTTTAGTTCACCTCATATGAACTTTATTAATCTCTGTCTCTGCAGTGGGTCGAGTCGTCCCCACCCTGTTCCAGACCAGTGTTCCCAGTCCTGACCTGACTCACTGGGACTCTGCTGCTGGTTTTACTCTCATACTGCTCTCTGTCTCTCTCTGGTTCTCTCTTTCTCTTGACATGTTTCAATATTAACAAATTCTTTCTTGTGTTGATAGTTTCAACATTTTAAAACAATAAAGATTGTATCATTCAAACAGAGACATGTCTTTGGACTTCCTTTATTCAATATGTATTATTTATTAGGAAAATTATTCAGATTACAACAGAAAAACCACAACAGTAACAGGCCCAGTTTTCCAAGGTTTGTTTTCTAACAGTTTAAAACTGTCAATATTCTTCTACTGTCATTCCAGTTTTATCTTTTATTTTTGGTAACTTTATGATTAGACCATCAGAAAACTGTCTGTTATAACTAAAGTCCACACTTGAATAAGATCCATGTATTTTGTTCTTGTTAATTTGTGTCTAGGAATTAAACATAAAAAGCGGGTATCATCTGCATAACATGATGAGATTTTCCATCAAGTAACATTAAATTCAGACAAAAAAAAAGACTTGACATGTCAGGAGACTGTAGAACAGTGTCTCTGTTGCTTTCTGCCAACAAAATCAACCAATTTCACTACTTGATATTAGATTAAAATAGACCTGTGATTTTATTTCTTTATGAAAGTAAACAAATGATTTAATTTCGCAGTCACTGGATATTCATTTTAAAAAGTATTGATTTATTTATTATGTGTTAAAATGTTCCTAAGAATTTAGTGTTTGAGGAGCCAAACATGTACTACTGTTGTGACAAGAAAATTACATTTACAATAAAAAATAAAGTTGAAAGAAAAATGCAATTAAATATATATTTTACAAAAACACAAATGTTGTTTTATTGCTGAAAGGTTTGTTGTAATATTTTATTTCACCTAACTGTATTTTATCAAACCAATAGTGTTTTCATTCTGTGCAGCTGTTGAGTCACATCAGTTCCTCTTCAGCTGAGGGAGGTTTTTGTACGACAGTTTTTCACTGTGTGAACACATACTGACTGTTGATTTCATGATAACTCTGACAGTAGTAAACTGCTGCATCTTCAGTCTGGACTCCACTGATGGTCAGAGTGAAGTCAGAGTTTGATCCACGTCCTGTAAAACGAGCTGGAATCCCTGATTCTCGATTGGTAGCAGAGTAAATGAGGAGTTTAGGAGTTTCTCCATCTCTCTGTTGGTACCAGGATAAAGCGCTCCCAACATAAACCCTCTGACTGGTCCTACATGTGATGGAGACGGAGCGTCCCACAGCAGAGCTCACTGCTCCAGACTGAGTCACTGTGACCTGACCTCTGGACTCTGAGGACACAGAGACAAAAACATAAAGCAGCATCATGGTTTTGTGGGCTTCATTTCAGAGGGACAGATGTTGATAGAGGAGAGGAGTTTGATTCTCTGGACTTTACCTGTGAAGCAGCAGCAGAGGAGAGTCCAGATGAGGACGCAGATCAAAGTCATGTTTTTGATGAGGAGGATTTCTGTGTCTTCTGTTGTCATGAAGGACAGCTGTCAGTCATCCAGTCTTCAACTCTCAGGACTATAAACTCTCCCAGAGCACTGGAGCATGGTGCTGCTGATGCAAAGTCACTCTCTATGGAAATGCTCTGACTGACTCCAACAGGGACTTGGATTACTCTGAGGATGATGTTTATCAATGGATCAATCACTTTATCAGTCTATTGATTAGAAATGTGTCAGTGCTCATTTTTATGTGACTTTGTTTGAGTTTGATGAACAAATTTTCATCCAGAATATTTTATGAATTCCACCTAATTCACTACGAGACCAACGTCACAGTGGGATAAAAAATATTGTTTTATTCATCATGATCAACAATAAACATGTTTATAATAATTATTTATATTTGTCAGGATTTATTGGTGAGTTTTTCTTTTCAATATTTTCTTTTTATTTATTTGACTGTAAGAGAAACTGATATTGTTTGTAGATGTTTAACATTTAAAGAGAAAAAATGGTTCATTACATAATGAATATTTGTGAACTGGTTTTTGACACTTTAACCAGTTATTACTCATCATAAACTGGGTAAACTGGGGATGTTTTTGTTGGTTTTGTTTGTGTCAAAGTCAGAGAGCCGTGTCTCTCTACAGTCAGAGGTTTTTGTACGGCGGCTCAATGAGTTTGTATCACTGTGGTACACGTTCGGTGGAGGAACCAGACTGGATATTGGAAGTAAGTCAAATTTTTACCATTTTCGTTAATTTTTGGAGTTACTTTTTCTTTTTATCACCTTGTAATTCAACATAATTTGGAAAATAGTTACTTTTCCATAAAAATGTATATTTTCCAATCATATTTTGCACTGCCTAAGTTTGCTTCAACAACAGAAAGTTAAAAAATTAATTGCAATAAATATAAAATATTCGGCTAGACATTAAATTTCAAACCTTAATCATGAGGCTTCATCTTGAGGGCTGTTAGGTTTATTTCAGTGTGTCAAAGTCAGAGAGCCGTGTCTCTCTACAGTCAGAGGTTTTTGTACGGCGGCTCAATGAGTTTGTATCACTGTGGTGGACTTTTGGTGGAGGAACCAGACTGGATGTTGGAAGTAAGTTTCTGAACAAATATTACAGAAAATTATGTTAAATTAATATTTTGAATTAGTATTTTGAATGTTTTATTAAGATAAATATACCTTCTTTTATTCTAACATGTTTTTCATTGATACTCGTATTTCTCCTCCTTTATCATTGAGTTGAACTCAGAGCAGTTTTATTTCAGTTTATATTTCTTTAGACATTCCTGTCATACTGAAGTTTTAACAACCTTAACTAAAGGATAGATAAAACTTTAATCTTACTGGAAAAATGTTCATCATGATTAGTTTTTAATTTTCTGTGTCAGTAATAACTGTTTTCAAAGGAAGTAAGATTAAATTCTTCAAAGAAAACTGAACCAAGTGAAGTTAAAATTTGTTAATTCGAAACGTGTAACATCTGTTCATTGTGTCATTTATTGTTTCAAATTTCAAAAAATCTTTTGAACAGTTTGTTGATGATGATTTAAATCCAGATCATGAAAATTTAATCAGTCTGTGAATTTTCTTGCATCTTTTATGGTTCCACTAAATACATTAAAGTAATGTATAGTTGAGACTTTTGCTGATTTTCAGAACAAAGTTTTATATATTTTCTTGTCAGTGTAGTTTGATATATTTCATCTCATTCTGTATGATGATTCTCTCTGTGCTGATATGCATGAGAGGCTTCTTAAAGGGAAGTGAAACAATGTGTGAGTGAGTGACTGGTGGAGCAGAAAAAACATCTGACAGAAACTCCTTAAAGGAGAAAATCAACTCTCACACAGTAAAGGTGTCCAAGTGTCTGCTGGTTGATTGACAGCTGTGTGGTCCCTGTCGTCTAAGCTGATTGGTGTCTCCTAGGTGATGCTCGTCCCACCCTGACGGTGCTGCCCCCCTCCAGTGAGGAGCTGCGGCAGGGGAAGGCCACGCTCATGTGTCTGGCCAACAAGGGCTTCCCCTCAGACTGGAGTCTGTCCTGGAAGGTGGACGGCAGCAGCAGCAGCAGCAGCTGGGAGGAGAGCAGGAGCCCCGGGGTGCTGGAGAAGGACGGCCGCTACAGCTGGAGCAGCACCCTGAGGCTCCCTGCAGACCAGTGGAGGAAGGTGGGCTCTGTGACCTGTGAGGCCACCCAGGGCTCCCAGACTCCACTCTCAGAGACACTGAGGAGAGACCAGTGTTCCCAGTCCTGACCTGACTCACTGGGACTCTGCTGCTGGTTTTACTCTCATACTGCTCTCTGTCTGCTCTCTGTCTTGTTCTCTTTCTCTTGACATGTTTCAACTTTAAAATTTTCTTGCTTGTGTTGATGGTTTCAACATTTAAAACAATAAATATTTTATCATGTGTATCATAAAAGCCACGTCTTTTGACTTTATTTCTTTGACTTATATATTAATTAGATCAATGCTGAAATCTCAGCCATAAAAACTCTGGTTCCCAGATTACTAGTTAATGATTGTAAAACTGTGGATCTTATTTTGTAATTGTTCCAGTTTTATCTATATCTATGTCTATTAAACTCCAGTAACAATATACTTTATTAGACGTATTCACTGTTTCAGTGGTGATCATAAAGCTATCTGTTATTACTAACATCTGTCCCTGAAGAAGAAGAATTTATACCTAGAAATTATTCTCATTGTCTGAAGTTTAAAAATCTAAATATAACAATGATTTACAGGGTTATAAACAGAAAGCAGGGTGTCATCTGCATAAAATAATAGTCCTTTCTATCTCTCCTCCTGTTTCACGATGATTTTAAAGTGTGATTTGTGTTACTGGCTGTATTGCTGATATTCTCTGCTTGTTAAAACAATAAAGACTATTTCATCAAACCAGTGGTGTCCAGACACATTTTTATCAGAATGACTGCTGTCTTAAATGAAACAGTAGATCGGTTTCATTTCTCAGTTTTTCTCAGTGACATTAATGTCGGAGGATTATTTTAGGAAGAAATGATGTATCAGCTGACATCTGGTTTCTGCAGTAGTCTGCCAATAGATCACCCTGAATCTTACACACTGGAACTTAAATCCACAGTGACTGGGTTTCTCTCATGGTCACATCAGTAGAATTTCATGACATTTGTCTGATGATTTTTAAAAGAAATAAAGGGATTATGTCGACATCAGGGCAGCCTATCAGTGTCTGTTCAGTTGTGGTTTCCTAAAGAAGGAAGGAGCTGTTGTTAAAAGATGAAAGGAGAAAATGAATCTGTGCCACATGTGTCCCTCACATCTGTCCTTTCTGTCCTCTTCTGCTTTGACCAAAACTTGTTGGTTTGACATCATGACAGATTTAAAATTAAAGGTTTGCTGTTTGTGGATTATTTTATTGTGTCTCTTTTAATTGTGTTATGATCAAGTCTGATAATACAAGTGTCATGCAGTTATTTATTTTTTATCATATTCCATATATCTAAATTACTTTTCTATTTCAGTAAATCTGTTTTTACAGATAGAAGAGAAGAACAGCAGTCATCTAACCAATCAAGTGTGTGTGTGTGTGTGTGTGTGTGTGTGTGTGTGTGTGTGTGTGTGTCCTCAGTGAAGTGTATCAGTCTCTGCAGTAGCTTCCAGCTGCAGCAGTCAGTTCAGTTTCTGTTCAGTCTGATTGAGGGAGGTTTTTGTACGACGACTTTTCACTGTGTGAACACCCACTGACTGTTGATGATATGAAGACTCTGACAGTAGTAAACTGCTGCATCTTCAGTCTGGACTCCACTGATGGTCAGAGTGAAGTCAGAGTTTGATCCACTGCCTGTAAAACGATCTGGAATCCCTGATACTCGTTGATTAGCATACCTAATCAGGAGTTTAGGTTTTTCTCCATCTCTCTGTTGGTACCAGTGTAAGTAGCTCCCACCATGAACATCCTGACTGGTCCTACATGTGATGGAGACGGAGCGTCCCACAGCAGAGCTCACTGCTCCAGGCTGAGTCACTGTGATCTGACCTCTGGACTCTGAGGACACAGAGACAAAAACATAAAGCAGCGTCATGGTTTTGTGGGCTTCATTTCAGAGGGACGGATGTTGATAGAGGAGAGGAGTTTGATTCTCTGGACTTTACCTGTGAAGCAGCAGCAGAGGAGAGTCCAGATGAGGACGCAGATCAAAGTCATGTTTTTGATGAGGAGGATTTCTTTGTCTTCTGTTGTCATGAAGGACAGCTGTCACTCATCCAGTCTTCAACTCTCAGGACTATAAACTCTCCCAGAGCACTGGAGCATGGTGCTGCTGATGCAAAGTCACTCTCTATGGAAATCTAAGCTGATTGGTGTCTCCTAGGTGATGCTCGTCCCACCCTGACGGTGCTGCCCCCCTCCAGTGAGGAGCTGCAGCAGGGGAAGGCCACGCTCATGTGTCTGGCCAACAAGGGCTTCCCCTCAGACTGGAGTCTGTCCTGGAAGGTGGACGGCAGCAGCAGCAGCAGCAGCTGGGAGGAGAGCAGGAGCCCCGGGGTGCTGGAGAAGGACGGCCGCTACAGCTGGAGCAGCACCCTGAGGCTCCCTGCAGACCAGTGGAGGAAGGTGGGCTCTGTGACCTGTGAGGCCACCCAGGGCTCCCAGACTCCACTCTCAGAGACACTGTGGAGAGACCAGTGTTCCCAGTCCTGACCTGACTCACTGGGACTCTGCTGCTGGTTTTACTCTCATACTGCTCTCTGTCTGCTCTCTCTGTCGGGCTCTTTCTTTCTCTCATGGCATTTTTCAACATTAATGTGTTCTTGCTTGTTTTGAGGTTTTCAACATGTTAAAACAATAAAGCTTTTGTCATGTATGTCATGAAATCAACATGTCTTTATTTCTGTTATATATCAGGAACATCAGTCAGATTAATGCATAAAAGTCACAACAGTAGGAAGTCAGATTTACCAGATTAGTTTTTAATGGTTTTAAGAGTTTATATATTTTTCTTCTGTTATTCCAGTTGGCCTATTTTAACATCAGGAACAAGACACATCTGTTAATACTAATGTTTACCAATGGAGAAGACTTATGTTCCTGTGTTTTTAAATTGCACCTAGAACGTTTTTTGAATAACTGAATTCAAAAACTAAATATTAATGACAAAAAAAGTAATAATGACACAAATGTAGAAATAAAAAGCAGGGTATTGTTTGCACAAAGTGATATAACATGAATCTGACTACAGAGATTATGAATGTTTCAATAAGACACTAAACTTCACCAACAAACTTTACAAGAAAAGGTTGAAATCACAATTTCTTGCTGTCTGTCAGATTATTTTTTTCATTACTTACAGCAACATTGATGTTCTATTAAAACAATGTTTAAAAATCAGCTGTTTATGCAGATTCCTCAAGAATAACTACTGTCACATGCTGTTGTACTGAAGTAAAAAATATTCTTTGAATTAATTTTGACCGAGTTTAACTTAGAATATGATTTCTAGGATTTTATCATTTCAAGTTTTACGATTAAATTTTGCTCTGTGAATTGTAATATAGTTTGTACAGAATTTGACAAAATGCTCAGAGTGTTTGATTGCAATAAAATGTATCAACACAACTAAACAATAGTGACCAGCATGACATAGTTTGACAATATGAAGTTTCTTACTTTCTCAAAACAAAAAGCAAATTTAATTTTGCACTCATTGAATGTTTGTACCTATATTTATTCATTTGTGGTGTTAAAATGTTCCTTAGAGTTACAATAATATAGTTGTGGTTGTGTTTTTCATCACAATTACATTTACAAAAGAAACTTTTAAAAACTAAATCAAAAACTACATTTAACAACAATACAAAAAATATTCTAATGCCGAAGGCATTATTATTGGGGTATGTTTTTAAATATTATTGAATAAACCATATTACAGCAAACCAATAGTGTTTTCATTTCTGTGCAGCTGTTGAGTCAGATCACTTCCTCTCCAGCTGAAGGAGGTTTTTGTACAACGATTTTTCACTGTGTGAATGGGAAGCTGTAACCACCCTGCTGACAGTAATAAACTCCTGCATCTTCAGTCTGAACTCCACTGATGGTCAAAGTGAAGTCAGTTCCAGACTGACTCCCACTGAAATGGTCTGAAACTCCAGACTGACGGGTTGTCGCATAAGAGATTAGCAGTTTAGGAGTTTATCCAGTTTTCTGAAGGTACCAGTGAAGGTAGCTACCCATACTTGAACTGGCTTTACATCTGATAGAGACAGTCTGTCCTGGAACAACAGACTGAGATTCAGGAGACTGAGTCAGGATGATTTCTCCTGATGAACCTGGAAAACATGAAAAAGAGGAGAAGGGTTATTGAGACAAATCAAGTTTGTTGAAAGATGATCAACATCCAAACAGAAGAGAATCATTTCTTTAACATGGAGAACAGATGGAAGAAGGTCAATGCTGCTTGTTTCAGTGTTTCTCCATCACAGCAGAACATCATTGTGGTGAACCTGGTTGCATCCTGAAGCAAAGTTTTCACAAGAGAGTCTCACCCTGAACAAGGAGCCCCAGGGTGGCCAGCAGTAGAATCAGTGACATCATCATTGTGCTGCCGGCGTGTCAGTGTCTCTGAAAGGCCTGGACAGACACTGATCAACACTGGTCTCTTAACGTCTGGGAGCAGAGAGGCAGGACACATATGCAAACACACAGAGTCAGTCAACTGTAGCTGTCCTCAACATATCATGATGTTTCCTCCTCACTGCTGACAACATTCATCTACGTATTGACATATTTACATGGAGACGATCTTAAAGTCTGATAATTAACTGACATGTTTTATTGATCGTTTTAATATTAATGTGTGTTTGACATGTTTATGTGTTTGTAATGTTCAGATTTCACCAAGTTAAGCAGTGATTAGCAGTGAACTCAGATACTCAGAAACTCCAACCAAACTTTTCATCTCGTCTTTACATGTTGTAACTTAACAGGTTAATACATTTACAGCAAAATAATGTTTCAAACATTTTTGGTGCTGATCTACATCTGTATATTTTCTTTTCAATGCATGTAATTGAAACAGCTGTTATTCAGTATGAAGCTGAGGTCAAAGGTCATGACCAAGACCTTTATCATCGTTTCTACCAGGTTGTCTCCTCTTGATTATTTGGTGAATCAGAACATAAAACAGGAAACTATAATGAGATAAGAACTGATGGTGAGAAGCTGTGAAGAAAGAAACTTGATAATAGCTATTTTTTTTTAAGTTGAACTTTTTTGCTGTTTATCAAGAAAAAGGCTATGCCTTTCTTTTTCTGTGCCACTGACTTGGATTTAGGCAGTTTAATTGAAGCTGCTCCTTTATACCTTAAACTTTTGAATAAGTTCATTTACAGGAGCAACTAGAAAAAAACATCCAGAGAAAACATGAGGAAGACCCGGTGTGGGTCAAAACCACTCATTATTATTCTTTGGTAAAACTGGTAAAACTTTGATAGTCCCATACTGATACAGGAATTATAACATTCTTGACCTGAAGTATTCCCAAGAACATCTCTTATTCTATAAGTAAAACTACAGTATATTGCCTCTGTGTTTCATTCTGGCCTGCAGGGGAAGCTTCATTCTCTACAGCCAGCTGCAGCAGTTAGTTGAGTTTCTGTTCAGTCTGACTGAGGGAGGTTTTTGTACGACGGTTTTTCACTGTGTGAACACATACTGACTGATCCAATGTTCACTCTGACAGTAGTAAACTGCTGCATCTTCAGTCTGGACTCCACTGATGGTCAGAGTGAAGTCAGAGTTTGATCCACTGCCTGTAAAACGAGCTGGAATCCCTGATACTCGAGTGCTAGCAAAGTAAATGAGCAGTTTAGGAGTTTCTCCATCTCTCTGTTGGTACCAGGATAAAAGGTATTGGTTGTTGAAAAAATTAACATCCTGACTGGTCCTACATGTGATGGAGACGGAGCGTCCCACAGCAGAGCTCACTGCTCCAGGCTGAGTCACTGTGACCTGACCTCTGGACTCTGAGGACACAGAGACAAAAACATAAAGCAGCGTCATGGTTTTGTGGGCTTCATTTCAGAGGGACGGATGTTGATAGAGGAGAGGAGTTTGATTCTCTGGACTTTACCTGTGAAGCAGCAGCAGAGGAGAGTCCAGATGAGGACGCAGATCAAAGTCATGTTTTTGATGAGGAGGATTTCTGTGTCTTCTGTTGTCATGAAGGACAGCTGTCAGTCATCCAGTCTTCAACTCTCAGGACTATAAACTCTCCCAGAGCACTGGAGCATGGTGCTGCTGATGCAAAGTCACTCTCTATGGAAATGTTCTGACTGACTCCAACAGGGTCATAAATTCACCACGTGTGACACGTGGAGTTCAGGCAAGACAAGTTTACTTATACAGCACCATTCAGACACAAGGCTATTGAAGGTACTTCACAAGAACATAAAAATACATGGGTAACCTTGAAATAACCTAACATAACCTTAATATAAAAACAATAGCCACAGATGATCTTTACCATAATTTATGTATCTACTTCACTGGTAAGCTGTATTAAACAGTCATGTTTTAAGCCCTGATTTAAATGAGTCGACCTCAAGTATTCAGGAATTTGTTCCACAGGTGGGGAGCAGAGAAACTAAAGGCTGCTTCACCTTGCTTGGTTTTGATCCTGTGAACTGAGTAAACCTGTTCCAGATGATCTGAGGGGTCTGGGTGCTTCATAACATACCAGTAAATCAGAGACCAAGACCATTTACTGCTTTCTATACGAGTAACAAGATTTTTAAATCTATCCTTTCACACAGGAAGCCAGTGCAGTGATGAAGCGCTGGTGTAATGTGCTCTACTCTCTTGGTGTCGGTGAGGACTCTAGCAGCAGCGTTCTGGACGAGCTGCAGCTCTCTGATTTATTTTTTCACTCAGACCTGTGAGGACACCGTTACAATAGAACATCCTGCTGAAAATGAAACCATGAACAAGTTTTTCTGTATCTTCTTCAGACAGAAATCCTCTAATTCTTGCCATGTTTTTAAGGTGGTAGTAGGCTGAGGGATCAGAGGGAGCATGTGGATGTTGAACAGATGAGGTGCAAGAATGGACCCTTGAGGAACTCAACATGTAACTTTTGTCTACACAGATTCATAATTGCCAAGTGACACAAAGAAATCCCTGTTTTGTAAATAAGGTTTAAACCAATTTAGCACAGTGCCAGGAAGTCCCACCCACTTTTCCAGTGCGTCGAGCTGTATCTTATGGTCACCTGTGTCGAATGCAGCACTGAGGTCCAGTAATACCGGAATCCAAATCTTTGATGCATCACTGTTCAGATGAATGTCATTTAAAACTTTTTCAGGTGCAGTATTAGTGCTGTGATGTGCTCAAAATCCAGACTGAAAGGCATTTAAGAAATTGTTTTGCACCAAGAAGGAATTAAGTTGCTGAAAAACGACCTTTTCAATGATCTTTCCTATAAAACATAGGTTCAGTATTGACCTGTAGTCATTTATTCCTGAGGCATCCAGGCCTTTTAAAAAGAGGTTTAATGACTGCGGTCTTCAGGGCTGTTGGAAAAAGGCCTGACTGAAGAAAACTGTTGACTATCTGTAGTATATCTGATGCTATGCAGTTAAAAACGTCTTTAAAAAAGCTTGTAGGCAGAGTCTCAAGGCAGCAGGTAGCGGGGCCAAGGGTTTTTGACAATAACTGTCAAAGTTGCATAATCTCAGGAGTGAAAAAAATTAACCAGAGTTGTCTTATGAGGCATAGGTGCATTAACCATTGTGTTGGACTTAGACTGTTTGTCTTATCTCTAAAATCTTATCTGTGAAAAAAGAAGTAAAGTCATTGTATGTTTTGGTGAAAAGCAGTTCAGGAGGGACCGACACTGATGTGTTTGTCAGTCTGTCAACAACAGTGAATAAAGTCCCTGCATCATTGTTATTTTTGTTGATAATCTCCAAGAAAAAGGACTCCCTTGCCCTTTTTAATTTTAAGTTATGTGTGTTAAATCTCTCCTTATAGACGTCATAATGAACCTGGAGTTTGATTTCTCTTTTTTGAGCTTTTAGCCGTGTGGCATTCCTCCATGGTGCTTTTTTCTTAACAGAGACAATAATGACATCCATAATATTCATAGCTTTAGAACTGAAACTATGAACCAGATCACTGACAGAGACTGAGGGCAGAGCTGCTGTGGGTGTAAAATCCTGGATGATTAGTGTACAGGTGTTTTCGTCGATATAGCATTTTCTGATCACCTCTGTTGTAATTTTACTGGTGTCAGCAGAGATGGCCATTTTAAAGAAAACATAGTAATGATCCGAAAAAGCAACATCAGTCAACACAACCTGAGAAATGTCTCGACCTTTGGAGACAATTAGATCTAAGATATGTCCTTTATTATGTGTTGGATCTGTTCCACACTGGGAAAGTCAGAAGTTGTCCAGGATGTATAAAAGTTATTTTGCACTGACATCTTTAGGATTATCAATATAAATATTAAAATCACCCCTTATAACAACACAGTTAAAATCAATACACGCAGCAGACAATACTTTAGCAAAGTCATCAACAAAGTGTGCACTATATTTTGGGGGCCTGTAAATGCTACTAATACTGCTTGACATGAGGATCTCAACTGCAGTGCAACACATTCAAAAGACTCAAACTTCCCATATGACAACTGTTTGCACTGGTAAACATCCTTCAATAAAGTTGCTCCTGCTTTCATAAGTTCTCTAACTGAGCCGATGAAGCTGAGCTGAGTTTGGAGGAGCTGATTCAATAAGAACTGCTGCACTGTTGTTTTCATTTAAACAAGTTTTAATTAAAAAAAAAAAAAAAATCAAGGCTTTCCTTGATAATAAAATCATTCATTTGTAATGACTTGCCTGATGTTAGTGTACTAACACCATCAAAAGAGCAGGATATAGGTTGGCCCCCGAGTGTTCTGGTCCAGTAATGTTTGGATGAATCCCATCAGCTCTGACTGAAAAGGTAATTTAAAGTGTGTGTGTGTGTGTGTGTGTGTGTGTGTGTGTGTGTGTGTGTGTCCTCAGTGAAGTGTATCAGTCTCTGCAGTAGCTTCCAGCTGCAGCAGTCAGTTCAGTTTCTGTTCAGTCTGACTGAGGGAGGTTTTTGTACGACGGTTTTTCACTGTGTGAACACATACTGACTGTTGATGCTATGAAAACTCTGACAGTAGTAAACTGCTGCATCTTCAGTCTGGACTCCACTGATGGTCAGAGTGAAGTCAGAGTTTGATCCACTGCCTGTAAAACGAGCTGGAATCCCTGATGCTCGAGTGCTAGCAGAGTAAATGAGCAGTTTAGGAGTTTCTCCATCTCTCTGTTGGTACCAGGATAATGCATGAGAGCTTGAGAACAATCCGCTCCAAACATGAACATCCTGACTGGTCCTACATGTGATGGAGACGGAGCGTCCCACAGCAGAGCTCACTGCTCCAGACTGAGTCACTGTGACCTGACCTCTGGACTCTGAGGACACAGAGACAAAAACATAAAGCAGCGTCATGGTTTTGTGGGCTTCATTTCAGAGGGACGGATGTTGATAGAGGAGAGGAGTTTGATTCTCTGGACTTTACCTGTGAAGCAGCAGCAGAGGAGAGTCCAGATGAGGACGCAGATCAAAGTCATGTTTTTGATGAGGAGGATTTCTGTGTCTTCTGTTGTCATGAAGGACAGCTGTCAGTCATCCAGTCTTCAACTCTCAGGACTATAAACTCTCCCAGAGCACTGGAGCATGGTGCTGCTGATGCAAAGTCACTCTCTATGGAAATGCTCTGACTGACTCCAACAGGGACTTGGATTACTCTCAGGATGATGTTTATCAATGGATCAATCACTTTATCAGTCTATTGATTAGAAATGTGTCAGTGCTCATTTTTATGTGACTTTGTTTGAGTTTGATGAACAAATTTTCATCCAGAATATTTTATGAATTCCACCTAATTCACTACGAGACCAACGTCACAGTGGGATAAAAAATATTGTTTTATTCATCACGATCAACAATAAACATGTTTATAATAATTATTTATATTTGTCAGGATTTATTGGTGAGTTTTTCTTTTCAATATTTTCTTTTAATTTATTTGATTGTAAGAGAAACTGATATTGTTTGTAGATGTTTAACATTTAAATAGAAAAATGGTTCATTACATAATGAATATTTGTGAACTGGTTTTTAACACTTTAACCAGTTATTACTCATCATAAACTGGGTAAACTGGGGATGTTTTTGTTGAGTTTGTTTGTGTCAAAGTCAGAGAGCCGTGTCTCTCTACAGTCAGAGGTTTTTGTACGGCGGCTCAATGAGTTTGTATCACTGTGGTGGACTTTTGGTGGAGGAACCAGACTGGAGTTTGGAAGTAAGTCAGATTTTTACCATTTTCGTTAATTTTTGGAGTTACTTTTTCTTTTTATCACCTTGTAATTCAACATAATTTGGAAAATAGTTACTTTTCCATAATAATGTATATTTTCCAATCATATTTTGCACTGCCTAAGTTTGCTTCAACAATAGAAAGTTAAAAAATTAATTGCAATAAATGTAAAATATTCAGCTAGACAGTAAATTTCAAACCTTAATCATGAGGCTTCATCTTGAGGGCTGTTAGGTTTATTTCAGTGTGTCAAAGTCAGAGAGCCGTGTCTCTCTACAGTCAGAGGTTTTTGTACGGCGGCTCAATGAGTTTGTATCACTGTGGTGGACTTTTGGTGGAGGAACCAGACTGGAGTTTGGAAGTAAGTTTCTGAACAAATATTACAGAAAATTATGTTAAATTTATATTTTGAATTAGTATTTTGGATGTTTTATTAAGATAAATATATCTTCTTTTATTCTAACATGTTTTTCATTGATACTCGTATTTCTCCTCCTTTATCATTGAGTTGAACTCAGAGCAGTTTTATTTCAGTTTATATTTCTTTAGACATTCCTGTCATACTGAAGTTTTAACAACCTTAACTAAAGGATAGATAAAACTTTAATCTTACTGGAAAAATGTTCATCATGATTAGTTTTTAATTTTCTGTGTCAGTAATAACTGTTTTTTTAAAGGAAGTAAGATTAAATTCTTCAAAGAAAACTGAACCGAGTGAAGTTAAAATTTGTTAATTCGAAACGTGTAACATTGAGATTTTTGCTGATTTTCAGAACAAAGTTTTGTATATTTTCTTGTCAGTGTAGTTTGATATATTTCATCTCATTCTGTATGATGATTCTCTCTGTGCTGATATGCATGAGAGGCTTCTTAAAGGGAAGTGAAACAATGTGTGAGTGAGTGACTGGTGGAGCAGAAAAAACATCTGACAGAAACTCCTTAAAGGAGAAAATCAACTCTCACACAGTAAAGGTGTCCAAGTGTCTGCTGGTTGATTGACAGCTGTGTGGTCCCTGTCCTCTAAGCTGATTGGTGTCTCCTAGGTGATGCTCGTCCCACCCTGACGGTGCTGCCCCCCTCCAGTGAGGAGCTGCAGCAGGGGAAGGCCACGCTCATGTGTCTGGCCAACAAGGGCTTCCCCTCAGACTGGAGTCTGTCCTGGAAGGTGGACGGCAGCAGCAGCAGCAGCAGCTGGGAGGAGAGCAGGAGCCCCGGGGTGCTGGAGAAGGACGGCCGCTACAGCTGGAGCAGCACCCTGAGGCTCCCTGCAGACCAGTGGAGGAAGGTGGGCTCTGTGACCTGTGAGGCCACCCAGGGCTCCCAGACTCCACTCTCAGAGACACTGAGGAGAGACCAGTGTTCCCAGTCCTGACCTGACTCACTGGGACTCTGCTGCTGGTTTTACTCTCATATTGCTCTCTGTCTGCTCTCTGTCTTGTTCTCTTTCTCTTGACATGTTTCAACTTTAAAATTTTCTTGCTTGTGTTGATGGTTTCAACATTTAAAACAATAAATATTTTATCATGTGTATCATAAAAGCCACATGTCTTTTGACTTTATTTCTTTGACTTATATATTAATTAGATCAATGCTGAAATCTCAGCCATAAAAACTCTGGTTCCCAGATTACTAGTTAATGATTGTAAAACTGTGGATCTTATTTTGTAATTGTTCCAGTTTTATCTATATCTCTGTCTATTAAACTCCAGTAACAATATACTTTATTAGACGTAATCACTGTTTCCACGGTGATCATAAAGCTATCTGTTATTACTAACATCTGTCCCTGAAGAAGAATTTATACCTAGAAATTATTCTCATTGTCTGAAGTTTAAAAATCTAAATATAACAATGATTTACAGGGTTATAAACAGAAAGCAGGGTGTCATCTGCATAAAGTAATAGTCCTTTCTATCTCTCCTCCTGTTTCACGATGATTTTAAAGTGTGATTTGTGTTACTGGCTGTATTGCTGATATTCTCTGCTTGTTAAAACAATAAAGACTATTTCATCAAACCAGTGGTGTCCAGACACATTTTTATCAGAATGACTGCTGTCTTAAATGAAACAGTAGATCGGTTTCATCTCTCACAGTTTTTCTCAGTGACATTAATGTCAGAGGATTATTTTAGGAAGAAATGATGTATCAGCTGACATCTGGTTTCTGCAGTAGTCTGCCAATAGATCACCCTGAATCTTACACACTGGAACTTAAATCCACAGTGACTGGGTTTCTCTCATGGTCACATCAGTAGAATTTCATGACATTTGTCTGAAGATTTTTAAAAGAAATAAAGGGATTATGTCGACATCAGGGCAGCCTATCAGTGTCTGTTCAGTTGTGGTTTCCTAAAGAAGGAAGGAGCTGCTGTTAAAAGATGAAAGGAGAAAATGAATCTGTGCCACATGTGTCCCTCACATCTGTCCTTTCTGTCCTCTTCTGCTTTGACCTAAACTTGTTGGTTTGACATCATGACAGGTTTAAAGGTCAAGTTTACAGTGTGTTTGAGTCTGTGGCTTTAAAACTTTGGAACTATCCAGTTGGACTAATGACATGGCAAAGACTCACATTTGAAGACTGACTTTCTGTCTCATCAGCAGTGTCTGATGTTGTTGTCTTAAATGGTCACAAGAGATACAACAAATGCACAGAGACTGGGTTTTGCTGTGTGAGATCAGTTGTATATTATAACATTAGATAATGATTAAAAAGAAGAATGGATTAAGTACATGTCATATCTGACAGCTCTGTCAATGCAGCCTAACAGGGTCACTGTTTAGTTGTGGGATCTTAAAGCTGACAGGAGTTTGTGTTAAAAAATGAAAGGAGGTCATTTTTACAGAAGCTGTGAGTTTATGCAACAGAAGAGAAGAACTACAGTCATCTAACCAGTCAGGTGTGTGTGTGTGTGTGTGTGTGTGTGTGTGTGTGTGTGTGTGTGTGTGTGTGTGTGTGTGTGTGTCCTCAGTGAAGTGTATCACTCTGCAGTAGCTTCCAGCTGCAGCAGTCAGTTCAGTTTCTGAGACTGAGGGAGGTTTTTGTACGACGGTTTTTCACTGTGTGAACACATACTGACTGTTGGGGTAGTGAAAACTCTGACAGTAGTAAACTGCTGCATCTTCAGTCTGGACTCCACTGATGGTCAGAGTGAAGTCAGAGTTTGATCCACTGCCTGTAAAACGAGCTGGAATCCCTGATACTCGCTGATTAGCATACTTAATAATCAGTTTAGGAGTTTCTCCATCTCTCTGTTGGTACCAGGCTAAACAGTTCCCAACATTAACCCTCTGACTGGTTCTACATGTGATGGAGACGGAGCGTCCCACAGCAGAGCTCACTGCTCCAGACTGAGTCACTGTGATCTGACCTCTGGACTCTGAGGACACAGAGACAAAAACATAAAGCAGCGTCATGGTTTTGTGGGCTTCATTTCAGAGGGACGGATGTTGATAGAGGAGAGGAGTTTGATTCTCTGGACTTTACCTGTGAAGCAGCAGCAGAGGAGAGTCCAGATGAGGACGCAGATCAAAGTCATGTTTTTGATGAGGAGGATTTCTGTGTCTTCTGTTGTCATGAAGGACAGCTGTCAGTCATCCAGTCTTCAACTCTCAGGACTATAAACTCTCCCAGAGCACTGGAGCATGGTGCTGCTGATGCAAAGTCACTCTCTATGGAAAGTGAGTCAGTTTGTGTATTTGAATATCATCTTTCATGAGCAGACATTTGAAGATCCTGAATTCGAAGGAAATCCAGTGTAAAGAAATCAAAACTGATGTTACGTGACACCTTTTGTATCACTTGGTTTAAAAGCTTGGCAGCAGCAATTTTGTCATGCCTTTTGCCTTTCATGACACTCAAGGTCACCTTACATCAGAAATGACAACAGCATAGATCACACATAAAAATCATACAATCAAAAAGGACAGTAGCAAAACATATAGAGCAGAAATAAATTAAAATCAGTAATTGTACGAGGTAAATGAGATTCCATCAATGGAGTTGGAACAAGTATGTTAGTTTACTTGGGTTTTAAGGGTGGTTTTAATTTTATTTCAACAGAGTCCAGTGTATGGATATGGTGGGGAAAAGAGTTCCAGAGTTTAGGTGCAGCGTGAGAGAAGGCCCTGGCACCCACTGTACTGAGGTTAACAGGTGGTATTATTAGCAGATCAGCAGATGAAGAGCGAAGTGGCCGAAGTGGAGTGTAGATGGGTAAGAGTTCTGTGAGATAGACAGGTGACAGGTTATGAAGGTCTTTGGAGGTTAGCAGAAGGATATTGAAGTTGATGCGTTGTGATACAGGGAGCCAGTGTAACTGAATAAGCAGAGGAGTTACATGTTCAGTGGATTTTGTGCAGGTAATGATCTGTGCTGCAGAGTTTTGGATGAGTTGAGGTCGGTGGATGAGTTTATTAGGGTTACCAGTTAGGATTGCGTTGCAGTAGTCCATGCGAGAGGTGACCAGGACATTGACAAGGATGTCAGTAGAGTGCTGTGTTAAGGCAGGGTGTAGTCTGGAGATGTTTCATAGATGGAAAAAGGCAGTCTGTGATACATTGTTTATATGGCTGGAGAAGGAGAGGGTACTGTCCATGATAACACCAAGACTCTTGACTTGTGTGGAGATGGGTATGGGGGCATCAGCTATTGAAAGAGAGTGGATGAGTAGAGCTGTGTGTCATCAGTGTAGGAATGAAAATGAATACCATAATGCTGGAAGATATTGCCAAGAGGGAGGAGGTCGATGATGAACAGGAGGGGCCCCAATACTGAACCTTGTGGAACTCCGTCATGGACTGTTGTGCTTTCTGATTTATAGTTCTGAATTTGTACAAACTGTGATCTGTCAGAAAGGTAGGATGTAAACCATTTGAACACAGTGCCCTTGATTCCAATACTGGCAAGACGGTCCATGAGGAGTTGATGGGATATTGTATCAAAGGCAGCAGTGAGGTCTAGGAGGATGAGGAGAGAGAGCTGACCAGAATCAGCTGCCAGGAGGAGGTTGTTGGTGATCTTGACCAGGGCAGTTTCTGTGCTGTGTTTAGTGTGGAAGCCTGATTGGAACTGTTCACAGAGGTTATTGTTTTCAAGGTAGCTTTGAAGTTGGAGTGCAACTACTTTCTCAATGATTTTGGAGATGAATGGAAGATTAGATATGGGCCAGCAGTTGTTCTGATCTGTAGAGTCAAGTCCAGGTTTTTTCCGTGTTGGTTTGATTAAGGCAGCTTTCAGTGAGGGAGGAACTGTACCAGTGGACAAAGAGGAGCTGATGATGGAGGTTATCAGAGGGATGATTGAGGGCAGACATGCTTTAACAAGGGTTGTGGGCATTGGATCCAGTTGGCATGTGGAAGTATTGGACTGGGTTATGAGTCTAAAGATGTGATTTTCCGTTGGCAGCATGAACTCACATAGGGCAGTTGATGGGGGCAGTTCAGGGGCTCTTGCAGATGGCAGATCAGTGTGCTTCATGATACTGATCTGTGAAAAAAATGAGTTAATTGTGATCATTATGATGCAGAAATCAAAGATCAGGGCCAAAACTTTTCTAATCAACCGTCTCAGCTCAGCTGTTTTTGATCAGAACATGAGATTTTAATGGGATATAAATGGATGGTGAGAATTGAAGGGAAAAGTAATTTAATTTCCTCACAGATTCTTTTTTGTCATTAAAATTGTTTTGTTACATGTACATTGTTTGTTTAAGCAACGATTTTCAATCTACTTAGGGTGTGTGTGCGTGTGTGTGTGTGTGTGTGTGTGTGTGTGTGTCCTCAGTGAAGTGTATCAGTCTCTGCAGTAGCTTCCAGCTGCAGCAGTCAGTTCAGTTTCTGTTCAGTCTGACTGAGGGAGGTTTTTGTACGATGGTTTTTCACTGTGTGAACACACGCTGACTGTTGATTTCATGAGCACTCTGACAGTAGTAAACTGCAGCATCTTCAGTCTGGACTCCACTGATGGTCAGAGTGAAGTCAGAGTTTGATCCACTGCCTGTAAAACGATCTGGAATCCCTGATTCTCGAGTGCTAGCAGAGTAAATGAGGAGTTTAGGAATTTCTCCATCTCTCTGTTGGTACCAGGATAATGCATGAGAGCTTGTGAACACTCCGCTCCAAACATGAACATCCTGACTGGTCCTACATGTGATGGAGACGGAGCGTCCCACAGCAGAGCTCACTGCTCCAGGCTGAGTCACTGTGATCTGACCTCTGGACTCTGAGGACACAGAGACAAAAACATAAAGCAGCGTCATGGTTTTGTGGGCTTCATTTCAGAGGGACGGATGTTGATAGAGGAGAGGAGTTTGATTCTCTGGACTTTACCTGTGAAGCAGCAGCAGAGGAGAGTCCAGATGAGGACGTAGATCAAAGTCATGTTTTTGATGAGGAGGATTTCTGTGTCTTCTGTTGTCATGAAGGACAGCTGTCAGTCATCCAGTCTTCAACTGTCAGGACTATAAACTCTCCCAGAGCACTGGAGCATGGTGCTGCTGATGCAAAGTCACTCTCTATGGAAATCTAAGATGACTGGTTTTTCCTAGGTGATGCTCGTCCCACCCCTCCAGTGAGGAGTCTGTGTAATCTGATCAATAAAAGTGTCATGCAGTTACTTTTTTCTCTTACAGATGAGGATGAAATTATTACCTAAATTTTTATTTTTTTTCAAGTATTTCCCAAGTGCTGTTAAACAGAACAAGGAATTTTTAACACAGCTTTTCCAAAAATGTAGTTTTAATTTTTGATCCTTAAATTATTTTAGTTTGCACACAGAAACAAAATTATTTCACAAAAACCAAAACCTACCAGGGTCAAAATTATTAACCCCCCTGATGGGAATAGTCAGTTGTGTATTCTTTTCGCTGAACAACAGCCTGCAGTCATTTGTTGTAGATTTCATCAAGTCTCAAGTCATTCATCTTTGGTGAATCTCTGAAGCTCCTTCGATGGTCTTCTGGCATGGACCTTGGTCTTCAGTTCATCGCACAGATTTTCAATGGGATTAAAGTCAGGACTTTGCGCAGGCCAGTCAGTAACGTTCACTTTGGTCTTCTGAAGGTGGTTCTTCACCAGGAGCGACGTATGTTTTGGGTCGTTGTTGAAAGACAAAGAGACGACCCAGAACCAGTTTTTTTGCTGACCGCTTGAGGTTTTCTTTCAAAATCTACACATATCCTTCTTTCTTCATGATTCCTTCCACCTTGACCAGATTCCCAGTCCCAGATGCACTGAAGCATCCCCACAGCATAATACTCCCACCACCATGTTTCACTGTGGAGATGGTGTTCTTTGGGTTATACGCCTCTCTCTTCTTTCTCCAAATATAAGCAATGTCTCTGTGGCCAAACAGCTCTAGTTTGGTCTCATCTGCCCAAAGGACACGCTTCCAGTATGCATAATTTTTCTCCAGGTTGTCCTTAGCACACTTCAGTCTGGCTTGAAGGTGTTTTTCTTGATCTGCAACCTCTCAGTCCGTTCCTGTGCAGGGTTCTAGTGACGGTCTTCTTTGAGACTACAATTCTCAACTTGGTTAAGTCCTTCACTAGTGTCTTGGCAGTTGTTCTGGGGTCTTTAGACACGTCTCTCACTAGTTTTTTTTTTTTTTTTTTTTTTTCCAGTCTTTGAAATCTTTGTCGTCCTACCTGTGCCAGGCTTGTTGTGTACAGTGTGGCTCTCTTTGAATTTCTCGATGATACTTCTCACTTCAGTTCTTGACACTTGGAAATGCTGTGATAACTTTGTACATCCTTCTCCTGCTTTGTGAGCATCAACAATTCTTTTTCCCAAGTGTAAACTGATTTATTTTGTTTTTGGCATGATGCTTTATCGAGTGACAGCTCAAACCTTTGCTGAAGTTTTTATACTGTGTGTAAACTGGAAGATAACCCTCAGAATAAACTTACTTGATTTTACAAGCTTTGAGCATCACAAAGTTAAAGCACATCATTGCACAGCAGTGGTTTGTGCTATGGCTCAATGAAAAGGTCAGATCTTAAAGGGGCTGATAATATTGACCCTGGTATTTTTTTTAAATTACTCTGTTATTGTGTGCAAATAGAAATATATGCTTTCTAAAGAAAACTACTATGTTTATAAATGCTATGATAAAAACTCCTCACTCTGTTAAAAAAGAACTTGGGAAAATTTGGAAAAAAAACTTTAAATTTCATAGGGGGGCTAATAATTTTGTCCTCAACTATATTTAATATTTAAAAGTAGATGAACAGCAGTCATCTGAACAATCAGGGGTGTGTGTGTGTGTGTGTGTGTGTGTGTCCTCAGTGAAGTGTATCAGTCTCTGCAGTAGCTTCCAGCTGCAGCAGTCAGTTCAGTTTCTGTTCAGTCTGACTGAGGGAGGTTTTTGTACGACGGTTTTTCACTGTGTGAACACATTCTGACTGTTGGGGTAGTGAAAACTCTGACAGTAGTAAATTGCTGCATCTTCAGTCTGGACTCCACTGATGGTCAGAGTGAAGTCAGAGTTTGATCCACTGCCTGTAAAACGATCTGGAATCCCTGATACTCGAGTGCTAGCAGCATAGATGAGCAATTTAGGAGTTTCTCCATCTCTCTGTTGGTACCAGGCTAAATGGTTCCCATTATAAACATTCTGACTGGTCCTACATGTGATGGAGACGGAGCGTCCCACAGCAGAGCTCACTGCTCCAGACTGAGTCACTGTATACTGACCTCTGGACTCTGAGGACACAGAGACAAAAACATAAAGCAGCGTCATGGTTTTGTGGGCTTCATTTCAGAGGGACGGATGTTGATAGAGGAGAGGAGTTTGATTCTCTGGACTTTACCTGTGAAGCAGCAGCAGAGGAGAGTCCAGATGAGGACGCAGATCAAAGTCATGTTTTTGATGAGGAGGATTTGTGTGTCTTCTGTTGTCATGAAGGACAGCTGTCAGTCATCCAGTCTTCAACTCTCAGGACTATAAACTCTCCCAGAGCACTGGAGCATGGTGCTGCTGATGCAAAGTCACTCTCTATGGAAATGCTCTGACTGACTCCAACAGGGACTTGGATTACTCTCAGGATGATGTTTATCAATGGATCAATCAGTCTATCAGTCTACTGATTAGAAATGTGTCAGTGTTCATTTTTATGTGACTTTGTTTGTCTAATACTGTTTTATTCATCACGATCAACAATAAACATGTTTATAATAATTATTTATATTTGTCAGGATTTATTGGTGAGTTTTTCTTTTCAATATTTTCTTTCAATTTCTTTCACTGAAAGAGAAACTGATATTGTTTGTAGATGTTTAACATTTAATGAGAAAAAAGTTTCATTACATAATGAATATTTGTGAACTGGTTTTAAACACTTTAACCAGTTATTACTCATCATAAACTGGGTGAACTGGGGATGTTTTTGTTGAGTTTGTTTGTGTCAAAGTCAGAGAGCCGTGTCTCTCTACAGTCAGAGGTTTTTGTACGGCGGCTCAATGAGTTTGTATCACTGTGGTACACGTTCGGTGGAGGAACCAGACTGGATATTGGAAGTAAGTCAAATTTTTACCATTTTCGTTAATTTTTGGAGTTACTTTTTCTTTTTATCACCTTGTAATTCAACATAATTTGGAAAATAGTTACTTTTCCATAAAAATGTTCATTTTCTAATCATATTTTGCACTGCCTATGTTTGCTTCAACAATAGAAAGTTAAAAAATTAATTGCAATAAATATAAAATATTCAGCCAGACAGTAAATTTCAAACCTTAATCATGAGGCTTCATCTTGAGGGCTGTTAGGTTTATTTCAGTGTGTCAAAGTCAGAGAGCCGTGTCTCTCTACAGTCAGAGGTTTTTGTACGGCGGCTCAATGAGTTTGTATCACTGTGGTGGACTTTTGGTGGAGGAACCAGACTGGAGTTTGGAAGTAAGTTTATTAACAAATATTACAGAAAATTATGTTAAATTCATATTTTGAATTAGTATTTTGGATGTTTTATTAAGATAAATATATCTTCTTTTATTCTAACATGTTTTTCATTGATACTCGTATTTCTCCTCCTTTATCATTGAGTTGAACTCAGAGCAGTTTTATTTCAGTTTATATTTCTTTAGACATTCCTGTCATACTGAAGTTTTAACAACCTTAACTAAAGGATAGATAAAACTTTAATCTTACTGGAAAAATGTTCACCATGATTAGTTTTTAATTTTCTGTGTCAGTAATAACTGTTTTCAAAGGAAGTAAGATTAAATTCTTCAAAGAAAACTGAACCGAGTGAAGTTAAAATTTGTTAATTTGAAATGTGTAACATCTGTTCATTGTGTCATTTATTGTTTCAAATTTAAAAAAAATCTTTTGAACAGTTTGTTGATGATGATTTAAATCCAGATCATGAAAATTTAATCAGAGTCTGTGAATTTTCTTGCATCTTTTATGGTTCCACTAAATACATTAAAGTAATGTATAGTTGAGATTTTTGCTGATTTTCAGTCCAAAGTTTTGTATATTTTCTTGTCAGTGTAGTTTGATATATTTCATCTCATTCTGTATGATGATTCTCTCTGTGCTGATATGCATGAGAGGCTTCTTAAAGGGAAGTGAAACAATGTGTGAGTGAGTGACTGGTGGAGCAGAAAAAACATCTGACAGAAACTCCTTAAAGGAGAAAATCAACTCTCACACAGTAAAGGTGTCCAAGTGTCTGCTGGTTGATTGACAGCTGTGTGGTCCCTGTCCTCTAAGCTGATTGGTGTCTCCTAGGTGATGCTCGTCCCACCCTGACGGTGCTGCCCCCCTCCAGTGAGGAGCTGCAGCAGGGGAAGGCCACGCTCATGTGTCTGGCCAACAAGGGCTTCCCCTCAGACTGGAGTCTGTCCTGGAAGGTGGACGGCAGCAGCAGCATCAGCTGGGAGGAGAGCAGGAGCCGCGTTGTGCTGGAGAAGGACGGCCGCTACAGCTGGAGCAGCACCCTGAGGCTCCCTGCAGACCAGTGGAGGAAGGTGGGCTCTGTGACCTGTGAGGCCACCCAGGGCTCCCAGACTCCACTCTCAGAGACACTGAGGAGAGACCAGTGTTCCCAGTCCTGACCTGACTCACTGGGACTCTGCTGCTGGTTTTACTCTCATACCGCTCTCTGTCTGCTCTCTGTAACTCTGTCTCTCTCTGTTGATCTCTTTCTTTCCTTCACTAACTCTCTAAATACATGTTTCATTGATAAAGATTTTCTTTGCTTATTGTAATTTTAAGAATTCAAAATAATAAAGTCCAGTTCATTGAATCAGTTGTTTTCATCTTTGTTATAGTAAAAGTAAGAGATGTGTCTGTCTTAATAGTTCTGTTAAATCCAGAAATTGTGTCATGGCTTATTTGTAAGATCTGATCAATAACTACAAGAAGGGAAGATGACAATCTTATGATCTATAATAGGATGTCATCTGCATACAAGATTATTTTTTGTTGGTGTGAATGAACAGATGTCTGAGATGAAGATGGATTTTCTGATGAACACAGTCAGAGTTTTAGTCATGAAAGGAAAGAACAGTGAAGTAAACATATATCTTTGTTTAGTGAATTTTTCATAATGAATTTATATTGAAATATTTGTTTGCATTTGTTTTCAATCAGCCAGTAGAACTTTATTTTTCTGTCAGAGCCTTTTTTTATTCAGCAGCTCAGCAACCAGATCAAAGATATACACACAGTACACAGGAAGAAAGAAAAACACTGATAATAACAACTAAAACATACCAACATTATAAGATTAAAAATGTAGATGTTTACTGATAATAAATATGCAAATAAATAAATGAACAGTTGAAAAAAGTACACAAAGTCCTGACAACAAAACAACATGACACTTGTAAGACAGAGGGTGTCAGATATGGTCCTGTTCTGAACCCTGAAGGAGAGACAGCAGTGTCCCCTGACATATGACAAGGTACAGACCGTCCTCACACCTTCTGCAGCTGTCAGTGTCAATGCTAAACAGTTACAGGGATAAGACACACCGCTGAGTTCAGTCAGTGCATATTTCTACAGTTTCAGATAAACAGCCAGTCACTGCGTGTTGGTCAAAGAAAAGTCAGCAAACTAAAGCGAGACATGGACCATAGACTCCTCCAGATGTTTGTAGACGGTCCTTAAGATGAAGAGCTCGGTTCCATAGAACAAACTGCACCATCAAGCTTTATAAAGTGCATCATCAAATTCACTATTCAGTATAAATATACTAAGAACTTTCAGCAGTAATAAAAGTGAGTAAAAACAATATCAGTGTAGCTTCAGTGTCTAATCCAGGTAATGTCAGGTTATTGTTAGGTAGTGTTCATGAGTCTAACTGCTTGATGACAGAAAGAGTCACAGAGCCTGTTGGTCCTGGTTCTGAGGCTGTGATAACGCCTGCAACAAGGCAGCAGCTGAAAAAGTCCATTATTGGGGTGTCTGGGCTCCTTGATGATTCTGTGGGCCTTTTAAATGAAGTGACGTCTGTAAATGTCCTGTATACAGGGAAGATCACAGACACTGATCTTTTCAACTGTCCTTCAACCCTTTGTGTTGCTCTGTGGCTGTGAGAGGCCTGTACGCCTGAAGGTGTTTAGGATTAGTTATCTTTGGACTGATATTTGGAAACAATGCTGAAAGACACTGACAAACTGTGCTGCATACAGACTTGACTGTGTGTATCATGGACATCTATTAGTTCTGTTTATGCTTCTGTCTGGAGTTCAGTTGGAGGACATGTTCCACACATGTACAGCAGGTTGACGTCTGCACTGCCTGTGTGGACAAGTGAGGACATTTGTGATCAACCTCTGATAACGACATAAACATCACAGGGAGCGAGGTGTGTGTGTGTGTGTGTGTGTGTGTGTGTGTGTGTGTCCTCAGTGAAGTGTATCAGTCTGCAGTAGCTTCCAGCTGCAGCAGTCAGTTCATTTTCTGTTCAGTCTGACTGAGGGAGGTTTTTGTACGACGGTTTTTCACTGTGTGAACACCCACTGACTGTTGGGGTAGTGAAGACTCTGACAGTAGTAAACTGCTGCATCTTCAGTCTGGACTCCACTGATGGTCAGAGTGAAGTCAGAGTTTGATCCACTGCCTGTAAAACGAGCTGGAATCCCTGATTCTCGCTGATTGGCATACTTAATAAGCAGTTTTGCACTTTCTCCATCTCTCTGTTGGTACCAGTGTAAACAGTGGCTGCTGCCCGCAACATAAACATTCTGACTGGTCCTACATGTGATGGAGACGGAGCGTCCCACAGCAGAGCTCACTGCTCCAGACTGAGTCACTGTGACCTGACCTCTGGACTCTGAGGACACAGAGACAAAAACATAAAGCAGCGTCATGGTTTTGTGGGCTTCATTTCAGAGGGACGGATGTTGATAGAGGAGAGGAGTTTGATTCTCTGGACTTTACCTGTGAAGCAGCAGCAGAGGAGAGTCCAGATGAGGACGCAGATCAAAGTCATGTTTTTGATGAGGAGGATTTCTGTGTCTTCTGTTGTCATGAAGGACAGCTGTCAGTCATCCAGTCTTCAACTCTCAGGACTATAAACTCTCCCAGAGCACTGGAGCATGGTGCTGCTGATGCAAAGTCACTCTCTGATAAATATTTGCATTTAGCCAAAGTCTTTTGAGCCGTACGGCTCACATGATGACAAAATAACTTTTCATTTTGGTGTGTATGGCAAATTTACTGACACAGTAACACAGTTTTGAAGCATAAATCAAATGTTTCGGGCGACTTACTACCTTTTGCCAACATGCAATAGAGTTGTGTCGTCTCATGAAACAGATGCGACATTTGCAGTTACAGTTTCGAAAATATTAAGACTGTTGTGAGAAATGAGCCAAATCAATTTAGAAAAACTGACATATCCAGTCTATGACTCCAACTCAGTATTTTTAACAGCAGTACTCATTGCTCCATTGAGAACAGATGATAAAAAACTAACTCTTTGAATCACCAGTTAATGTCCTGAGAGACTTCATTAAGGTCAGGGTACTGAGGTCATCCTGGTCTGAGTTTACAGACAACTCACAGTAAATCCCTGGTGCTACAGTATGAATATGAACTTACATGAACTAAATCTTTCAGATTCAAAAATATTTAAGACATTTATTCCAGATCTTAATAATCATCTTTTTAACTTTATTCAGATCATAAAAAACTGATTGTAACTGGAACTGTGAGGTTGTTTTTTCAGCTCATGCATCCAGTCAAATATTTATTTGATGGTGAATATTGTTAGTCTACTGTAAACTCCTATAATGCCTATATGAACCCCATAAATGTTGTTTCCTGTGGACTTTTATGATTTAAATGTCCTCTGTAGACTTTTCAGATGAGATTAAACTTTGTTGCTAACAGTTGTCTGTTGAGCAATTTGAATAACTACTATAACCAGACAGCTGATGCAACAGTTCATTTGAACAACCAAAGAATTTCTGCACAAACTGTTAGAAACCATCTCAGAGAAGTTCATCTGTGTGTTAATCATCCTCACTGATGTTTTGACCTGACTCATCTTCATAACTGACTTGAGTGGCCAAATGGTCACCAAGGATCTGTAAATTATTTCTGAAAGCTGAAAACATCCCAGTTCTTGTACGACCTGCAGACTCAGCACACACGTCACTCATTGAACATGTTTGGGAGGCTCTGGGTCGGAGTTTACAGCAGCGTGTTCCACTTCCCGCCAACATCCAGTAATTTCACACAGCTACTGAAGAGGAGAGGACCAACATCCCACAGGCCACAATCAGCAATCTGATCAACTCTGTGTGAAGGAGATGTGTTGCACTGCATGAGACAAACAGTACCACACACAGAAAACACTGTGTTTATTGTTTTCTTCAGTGTCTTTATTTTAATGTCACAAATGAAAGCAGAGAACCACTGCAAAGCTGATGCAGAGATACCCACCCACTGCCTGAGCCTCAACCAAGCAGCAGTAAGATCTAATAGAACCAACACAGAACATCCTCCTGCATCACCGTGTATCAACAGATCATTTGAGAAGAGCTGTTTCTGTTGAATACAACTGACTGAAACCAGACTGAAACTCCAAAATGTTGAGCTCATCTAAGACAGATTAGAAACCATGTTTTCTAAAACTGTAGCTATAAAAGGTAACTTAGAAACAGACCTGTAGTTCTGGAGCAAAGAAGAATCAAGGTTTGTGTTTCTGAGAAGTGTTTGATGAGCAGCTTCTTTTAAATAAGGTTGGACCTGATCAGATATCAAGTTATTGATTATAAAGAGCAGACAAGGACCAATGGAACCCATAACGTTTTTTAAACAAAGAAGTGGGTACAACGTCACGTGGACTAGAAGAAGTTTTCATATTAATAACCAGATTAATGAAATCTTGTTTAGAAAAAGTCATTGAAGTAATTTAAAAATCAGCTGTCAGGGCCTGATGGATGGTAAATTAAAATATCATAACCGGGATTTGAACATCTTGAACATCTTCATATGACTTTCAGTTGCCTTATTCTTTCTACCAACTGAAACTGTTGAGAGAATACTAGAATATGATGAAGGGTGTTTTCTCTGTTAGAGATCATTTTATGTAAAAAATCTGTTTATTAAAGTCCATAACTACAAAATGATGATGTCTTCAGTTTACAGTGGTGAGAAAAAGCAGGTAAATTAAAGTGGGCAAAAAGGATCAGTGAAGATCATGATGAAATTAACTTGCTAGTTTTACTTTTATCAAGAAGGTTATTTGTATCGTTTGTCTCATGTTTCCAGTTGATAATGAAATTTATTTTGATCATTTAAATATTGTATTATATTTCATGTAGTTTGAAGGATGTAGATGGTTTTGGGTTAGATTTGTCCATGATGCTGATCTATGCTCTCATATTTTCTTTTCACTGTTTAACAATTATCAAATATGAGGCTTAGATTCAAGTCACGAGAAACTTATTTTATTTCAGGGAAGATCCTTTTTTTTGTCATTGAATGTGTTGTGTTTGTGTCTATGGATCTTTGTGTTTTAAGAATAACTTCCACAATTTAAAGGATATTCAGGTTCTGTTTGAACCATTTTTGATCATGAAGGTATCTCATGCTGTGTCTTTAAAGATGTTGTGATCTAGAATGAAGCTGAGGTCAAAGGTCATGACTGAGACTTAAAAAGACATTTTTCATTTCAACTCAATGTTAAAGCAACAATACCTAAACATGTAATCCTCTTGGAGTCCCATGTTGATTCCTCTTAATTATTTGGAAAATCAGATCAGAACTTATAACAATTCATTAGAACAATGTGTGTGTGTGTGTGTGTGTGTGTGTGTGTGTGTGTGTGTGTGTCCTCAGTGAAGTGTATCAGTCTCTGCAGTAGCTTCCAGCTGCAGCAGTCAGTTCAGTTTCTGTGCAGCTGTTGAGTCACATCAGTTCCTCTTCAGCTGAAGGAGGTTTTTGTACGACGGTTTTTCACTGTGTGAACACCCACACACTGTGGATTTCATGAAAACTCTGACAGTAGTAAACTGCTGCATCTTCAGTCTGGACTCCACTGATGGTCAGAGTGAAGTCAGAGTTTGATCCACTGCCTGTAAAACGATCTGGAATCCCTGATACTCGAGTGCTAGCAGTGTAAATGAGGAGTTTAGGAGTTTCTCCATCTCTCTGTTGGTACCAGGATAATGCATAAGAGCTTGAGAACAATCCGCTCCAAACATAAACATCCTGACTGGTCCTACATGTGATGGAGACGGAGCGTCCCACAGCAGAGCTCACTGCTCCAGACTGAGTCACTGTATACTGACCTCTGGACTCTGAGGACACAGAGACAAAAACATAAAGCAGCGTCATGGTTTTGTGGGCTTCATTTCAGAGGGACGGATGTTGATAGAGGAGAGGAGTTTGATTCTCTGGACTTTACCTGTGAAGCAGCAGCAGAGGAGAGTCCAGATGAGGACGCAGATCAAAGTCATGTTTTTGATGAGGAGGATTTCTGTGTCTTCTGTTGTCATGAAGGACAGCTGTCAGTCATCCAGTCTTCAACTCTCAGGACTATAAACTCTCCCAGAGCACTGGAGCATGGTGCTGCTGATGCAAAGTCACTCTCTATGGAAATGCTCTGACTGACTCCAACAGGGACTTGGATTACTCTCAGGATGATGTTTATCAATGGATCAATCACTTTATCAGTCTATTGATTAGAAATGTGTCAGTGCTCATTTTTATGTGACTTTGTTTGAGTTTGATGAACAAATTTTCATCCAGAATATTTTATGAATTCCACCTAATTCACTACGAGACCAACGTCACAGTGGGATAAAAAATACTGTTTTATTCATCACGATCAACAATAAACATGTTTATAATAATTATTTATATTTGTCAGGATTTATTGGTGAGTTTTTCTTTTCAATATTTTCTTTCATTTTTGTTGACTGAAAGAGAAACTGATATTGATTGTAGATGTTTAACATTTAAAGAGAAAAAATGGTTCATTACATAATGAATATTTGTGAACTGGTTTTTAACACTTTAACCAGTTATTACTCATCATAAACTGGGTAAACTGGGGACGTTTTTGTAGAGTTTGTTTGTGTCAAAGTCAGAGAGCCGTGTCTCTCTACAGTCAGAGGTTTTTGTACGGCGGCTCAATGACTTTGTATCACTGTGGTACACGTTCGGTGGAGGAACCAGACTGGATGTTGGAAGTAAGTTTATTAACAAATACGACAGAAAATTACGTTAAATTTATATTTTGAATTAGTATTTTGGATGTTTTATCAAGATAAATATATCTTCTTTTATTCTAACATGTTTTTCATTGATACTCGTATTTCTCCTCCTTTATCATTGAGTTGAACTCAGAGCAGTTTTATTTCAGTTTATATTTCTTTAGACATTCCTGTCATACTGAAATTTTAACAACCTTAACTAAAGGATAGATAAGACTTTAGTCTTACTGGAAAAATGTTCATCATGATTAGTTTTTAATTTTCTGTGTCAGTAATAACTGTTTTTTTAAAGGAAGTAAGATTAAATTCTTCAAAGAAAATTTGTTAATTCGAAATGTGTAACATCTGTTCATTGTGTCATTTATTGTTTCAGATTTTAAAAAAATGTTTTGAACAGTTTGTTGATGATGATTTAAATCCAGATCATGAAAATTTAATCAGAGCCTGTGAATTTTCTTGCGTTTTTTATGGTTCCACTAAATACATTAAAGTAATGTATAGTTGAGACTTTTGCTGATTTTCAGTCCAAAGTTTTATATATTTTCTTGTCAGTGTAGTTTGATATATTTCATCTCATTCTGTATGATGATTCTCTCTGTGCTGATATGCATGAGAGGCTTCTTAAAGGGAAGTGAAACAATGTGTGAGTGAGTGACTGGTGGAGCAGAAAAAACATCTGACAGAAACTCCTTAAAGGAGAAAATCAACTCTCACACAGTAAAGGTGTCCAAGTGTCTGCTGGTTGGTTGACAGCTGTGTGGTCCCTGTCCTCTAAGCTGATTGGTGTCTCCTAGGTGATGCTCGTCCCACCCTGACGGTGCTGCCCCCCTCCAGTGAGGAGCTGCGGCAGGGGAAGGCCACGCTCATGTGTCTGGCCAACAAGGGCTTCCCCTCAGACTGGAGTCTGTCCTGGAAGGTGGACGGCAGCAGCAGCAGCAGCAGCTGGGAGGAGAGCAGGAGCCCCGGGGTGCTGGAGAAGGACGGCCGCTACAGCTGGAGCAGCACCCTGAGGCTCCCTGCAGACCAGTGGAGGAAGGTGTGCTCTGTGACCTGTGAGGCCACCCAGGGCTCCCAGACTCCACTCTCAGAGACACTGAAGAGAGACCAGTGTTCCCAGTCCTGACCTGACTCACTGGGACTCTGCTGCTGGTTTTACTCTCATACTGCTCTCTGTCTGCTCTCTGTCTTGTCCTCTTTCTCTTGACATGTTTCAACTTTAAAATTTTCTTGCTTGTGTTGATGGTTTCAACATTTAAAACAATAAATATTTTATCATGTGTATCATAAAAGCCACGTCTTTTGACTTTATTTCTTTGACTTATATATTAATTAGATCAATGCTGAAATCTCAGCCATAAAAACTCTGGTTCCCAGATTACTAGTTAATGATTGTAAAACTGTGGATCTTATTTTGTAATTGTTCCAGTTTTATCTATATCTATGTCTATTAAACTCCAGTAACAATATACTTTATTAGACGTATTCACTGTTTTGATGGTGATCATATCTGTTATTACTAACATCTGTCCCTGAAGAAGAATTTATACCTAGAAATTATTCTCATTGTCTGAAGTTTAAAAATCTAAATATAACAATGATTTACAGGGTTATAAACAGAAAGCAGGGTGTCATCTGCATAAAGTAATAGTCCTTTCTATCTCTCCTCCTGTTTCACGATGATTTTAAAGTGTGATTTGTGTTACTGGCTGTATTGCTGATATTCTCTGCTTGTTAAAACAATAAAGACTATTTCATCAAACCAGTGGTGTCCAGACACATTTTTATCAGAATGACTGCTGTCTTAAATGAAAAAGTAGATCGGTTTCATTGCTCACAGTTTTTCTCAGTGACATTAATGTCAGAGGATTATTTTAGGAAGAAATGATGTATCAGCTGACATCTGGTTTCTGCAGTAGTCTGCCAATAGATCACCCTGAATCTTACACACTGGAACTTAAATCCACAGTGACTGTGTTTCTCTCATGGTCACATCAGTAGAATTTCATGACATTTGTCTGATGATTTTTAAAAGAAATAAAGGGATTATGTCGACATCAGGGCAGCCTATCAGTGTCTGTTCAGTTGTGGTTTCCTAAAGAAGGAAGGAGCTGCTGTTAAAAGATGAAAGGAGAAAATGAATCTGTGCCACATGTGTCCCTCACATCTGTCCTTTCTGTCCTCTTCTGCTTTGACCAAAACTTGTTGGTTTTACATCATGACAGGTTTAAAGGTCAAGTTTACAGTGTGTTTGAGTCTGTGGCTTTAAAACTTTGGAACTATCCAGTTGGACTAATGACATGGCAAAGACTCACATTTGAAGACTGACTCTCTGTCTCATCAGCAGTGTCTGATGTTGTTGTCTTAAATGGTCACAAGAGATACAACAAATGCACAGAGACTGGGTTTTGCTGTGTGAGACCAGTTGTATATTATAACATTAGATAATGATTAAAAAGAAGAATGGATTAAGTACATGTCATATCTGACAGCTCTGTCAATGCAGCCTAACAGGGTCACTGTTTAGTTGTGGGATCTTAAAGCTGACAGGAGTTTGTGTTAAAAAATGAAAGGTCATTTTTACAGAAGCTGAGTTAATGCAATATGGTGTCCTTCACATCTGTCCTTTCTCATTGGTTTTACATCAATACAGGTTTAAAATTAAAGGTTATATTGCTGTTAATACAACTGTCATGCAGTTATTTATTTATTTTTTCTGCCAATAAATCATTTTTTACAGATAGAAGAGAAGAACTACAGTCATCTAACCAGTCAGGTGTGTGTGTGTGAGTGTGTGTGTGTGTGTGTGTGTGTGTGTGTGTGTGTCCTCAGTGAAGTGTATCAGTCTCTGCAGTAGCTTCCAGCTGCAGCAGTCAGTTCAGTTTCTGTTCAGTCTGACTGAGGGAGGTTTTTGTACGACGGTTTTTCACTGTGTGAACACATTCTGACTGTTGATGTAGTGAAAACTCTGACAGTAGTAAACTGCTGCATCTTCAGTCTGGACTCCACTGATGGTCAGAGTGAAGTCAGAGTTTGATCCACTGCCTGTAAAACGATCTGGAATCCCTGATACTCGTCTGTTAGCATAGTAAATGAGCCGTTTAGGAGTTTCTCCATCTCTCTGTTGGTACCAGGCTAAACAGTGGTCGCTGCCTGAAACATAAACATCCCGACTGGTCCTACATGTGATGGAGACGGAGCGTCCCACAGCAGAGCTCACTGCTCCAGACTGAGTCACTGTATACTGACCTCTGGACTCTGAGGACACAGAGACAAAAACATAAAGCAGCGTCATGGTTTTGTGGGCTTCATTTCAGAGGGACGGATGTTGATAGAGGAGAGGAGTTTGATTCTCTGGACTTTACCTGTGAAGCAGCAGCAGAGGAGAGTCCAGATGAGGACACAGATCAAAGTCATGTTTTTGATGAGGAGGATTTCTGTGTCTTCTGTTGTCATGAAGGACAGCTGTCAGTCATCCAGTCTTCAACTCTCAGGACTATAAACTCTCCCAGAGCACTGGAGCATGGTGCTGCTGATGCAAAGTCACTCTCTATGGAAATGTTCTGACTGACTCCAACAGGGACTTGGATTACTCTCAGGATGATGATTATGAAAATATCAGTCAGTTTACAGAAGAAAATGTTATGTATCACTTTTAATTTTCTGTCCTACTTCATTTTTCACTGCACTAAAAGATGAAACAAGCCGCACTTTGTGTCAAATCAGATAAATATTAGATGTATTCTTTATTAGACATTAAACAAATACAACTATACCCTGATTAGATACTGTACATCCAAAAACACACAAATAAGATCTATCAAGCTGTACTTTGTATAAAATTAGATGTAAACTAGAAATAATATGACCCTTATTAGACTTCATGACAGGATAATTTGGGACATATTACAATACAACTGTCCTGTAAAGGAAGGTGGAGGACTAGTTTGTCTGACTGTGATCATATAATACTGTAGACAGACAGTGTGATTTTGTTCAAAGAAGTTGGCATCGGTCTTCACTAATCTGCTGATTACTGTTGAATAAAAAGCATATTTCAAGTTTTTGTCCAATTTGATATAAAATACAGTTTGTGATGTCTTATTTGTGTAATGAAAATAAAGTGTGACCAGTTTTTCTTTAGAAATATTTTATTTTTATTTATTTTACTGAAAGAGGTATTCATATTACTTGATGTAATGTTAAACATTTCTCATTAAACACAAACTAAAACATTTTACTTCGTTAATTAAAGATTACCCAGTGCAGTAAATGTGTGCTTTTTTTTAAAGCTTTTTATCTTTAGTAACAAAACTTGTCTGTTGCCATGGTTGAGCAGCGATGCTTGTCTGTTGCCATGGTTACCGAGCTCAGCGAGGGAAGTGAAACTTCTCAGACCAGTTTCATCCAGTCTGAGGAAGATCAACAGAACTAGAAGTCTCCTCTGCTGCAACCAACAGGATGGAGTTTAGTTCACCTCATATAAACTTTATTAATCTCTGTCTCTGCAGTGGGTCGAGTCGTCCCCACCCTGTTCCAGACCAGTGTTCCCAGTCCTGACCTGACTCACTGGGACTCTGCTGCTGGTTTTATTCTCATACTGCTCTCTGTCTCTCTCTGGTTCTCTCTTTCTCTTGACATGTTTCAATATTAACAAATTCTTTCTTGTGTTGATGGTTTCAACATTTTAAAACAATAAAGATTGTATCATTCAAATAGAGACATGTCTTTGGACTTCCTTTATTCAATATGTATTATTTATTAGGAAAATTATTCAGATTACCGCAGAAAAACCACAACAGTAACAGGCCCAGTTTTCCAAGGTTTGTTTTCTAACAGTTTAAAACTGTCAATATTTTTCTACTGTCATTACGGTTTTATCTTTTTATTTTTGGTAACTTTATGATTAGACCATCAGAAAACTGTCTGTTATAACTAAAGTCCACACTTGAATAAGATCCATGTATTTTGTTCTTGTTAATTTGTATCTAGGAATTAAACATAAAAAGCAGGGTATCATCTGCATAACATGATGAGATTTTCCATCAAGTAACATTAAATTCAGACAAAAAAAAAGACTTGACATGTCAGGAGACTGTAGAACAGTGTCTCTGTTGCTTTCTGCCAACAAAATCAACCAATTTCACTACTTGATATTAGATTAAAATAGACCTGTGATTTTATTTCTTTATGAAAGTAAACAAATTATTTAATTTAGCAATCACTGAATATTCATTTTTAAAAGTATTGATTTATTTATTATGTGTTAAAATGTTCCTAAGAGTTTAGTGTTTGAGGAGCCAAACATGTACTACTGTTGTGACAAGAAAATTACATTTACAATAAAAAATAAAGTTGTAAGAAAAATGCAATTAAATATATATTTTACAGAAACACAAATGTTGTTTTATTGCTAAAATGTTTGTTGTAATATTTTATTTCACCTAACTGTATTTTATCAAACCAATAGTGTTTTCATTCTGTGCAGCTGTTGAGTCACATCAGTTCCTCTTCAGCTGAAGGAGGTTTTTGTACGACGGTTTTTCACTGTGTGAACACCCACTGACTGTTGATGATATGAAAACTCTGACAGTAGTAAACTGCTGCATCTTCAGTCTGGACTCCACTGATGGTCAGAGTGAAGTCAGAGTTTGATCCACGTCCTGTAAAACGAGCTGGAATCCCTGATTCTCGATTGGTAGCACGGTAAATGAGGAGTTTAGGAGTTTCTCCATCTCTCTGTTGGTACCAGGATAAAGCACTCCCACCATTAACCCTCTGACTGGTCCTACATGTGATGGAGACGGAGCGTCCCACAGCAGAGCTCACTGCTCCAGACTGAGTCACTGTAACCTGACCTCTGGACTCTGAGGACACAGAGACAAAAACATAAAGCAGCGTCATGGTTTTGTGGGCTTCATTTCAGAGGGACGGATGTTGATAGAGGAGAGGAGTTTGATTCTCTGGACTTTACCTGTGAAGCAGCAGCAGAGGAGAGTCCAGATGAGGACGCAGATCAAAGTCATGTTTTTGATGAGGAGGATTTCTGTGTCTTCTGTTGTCATGAAGGACAGCTGTCAGTCATCCAGTCTTCAACTCTCAGGACTATAAACTCTCCCAGAGCACTGGAGCATGGTGCTGCTGATGCAAAGTCACTCTCTATGGAAAGTGAGTCAGTTTGTTTATTTGAATATCATCTTCATGAGCAGACATTTGAAGATCCTGAATTGGAAGGAAATCCAGTGTAAACAAATCAAAACTGGTGTTACGTGACACCTTTTGTATCACTTGGTTTAAAAGCTTGGTAGCAGCAATTTTGTCATGCCTTTTGCCTTTCATGACACTCAAGGTCACCTTACATCAGAAATGACAACAGCATTGATCACACATAAAAATCATACAATCAAAAAGGACAGTAGCAAAACATATAGAGCAGAAATAAATTAAAATCAGTAATTGTACTAGGTAAATGAGATTCCATCAATGGAGTTGGAACAAGTATGTTAGTTTAGTTGGGTTTTAAGGGTGGTTTTAATTTTATTTCAACAGAGTCCAGTGTATGGATATGGTGGGGAAGAGAGTTCCAGAGTTTAGGTGCAGCGTGAGAGAAGGCCCTGGCACCCACTGTACTGAGGTTAACAGGTGGTATTATTAGTAGATCAGCAGATGAAGAGCGAAGTGGCCGAGGTGGAGTGTAGATGGGTAAGAGATCTGTGAGATAGACAGGTGACAGGTTATGAAGGGCTTTGAAGGTTAGCAGAAGGATATTGAAGTTGATGCATTGTGATACAGGGAGTCAGTGTAACTGAATAAGCAGAGGAGTTACATGTTCAGTGGATTTTGTGCAGGTAATGATCTGTGCTGCAGAGTTTTGGATGAGTTGAAGTCAGTGGATGAGTTTATTAGGGATACCAGTTAGGATTGCGTTGCAGTAGTCCATGTGTGAGGTGACCAGGACATTGACAAGGATGTCAGCAGAGTGCTGTGTTAAGGCAGGGCGTAGTCTGGAGATGTTTCATAGATGGAAAAAGGCAGTCTGTGATACATTGTTTATATGGCTGGAGAAGGAGAGGGTACTGTCCATGATAACACCAAGACTCTTGACTTGTGTGGAGATGGGTATGGGGGCATCAGCTATTGAAAGAGAGTGGATGAGTAGAGCTGTGTGTCATCAGCGTAGGAATGAAAATGAATACCATAATGCCAGAAGATATTGCGAAGAGGAAGGAGGTTGATGATGAACAGGAGGGGCCCCAATACTGAACCTTGTGGAACTCCGTCATGGACTGTTGTGCTTTCTGATTTATAGTTCTGAATTTGTACAAACTGTGATCTGTCAGAAAGGTAGGATGTAAACCATTTGAACACAGTGCCCTTGATTCCAATACTGGCAAGACGGTCCATGAGGAGTTGATGGGATATTGTATCAAAGGCAGCAGTGAGGTCTAGGAGGATGAGGAGAGAGAGCTGACCAGAATCAGCTGCCAGGAGGAGGTTGTTGGTGATCTTGACCAGGGCAGTTTCTGTGCTGTGTTTAGTGTGGAAGCCTGATTGGAACTGTTCACAGAGGTTATTGTTTTCAAGGTAGCTTTGAAGTTGGAGTGCAACTACTTTCTCAATGATTTTGGAGATGAATGGAAGATTAGATATGGGCCAGCAGTTGTTCTGATCTGTAGAGTCAAGTCCAGGTTTTTTCAGTGTTGGTTTGAATAAGGCAGCTTTCAGTGAGGGAGGAACTTTACCAGTGGACAAAGAGGAGCTGAGGATGGAGGTTATCAGAGGGATGATGGAGGGCAGACATGCTTTAACAAGGGTTGTGGGCATTGGATCCAGTTGGCATGTGGAAGTATTGGACTGGGTTATGAGTCTAATGATGTGATTTTCCGTTGGCAGCATGAACTCACATAGGGCAGTTGATGGGGGCAGTTCAGGGGCTCTTGCAGATGGCAGATCAGTGTGCTTCATGATACTGATCTGTGAAAAAAATGAGTTAATTGTGATCATTATGAGGCAGAAATCAAAGATCAGGGCCAAAACTTTTCTGATCAACCATTTCAACTTGGCTGTTTTTGATCAGAACATGAGATTATAATGGGATATAAATGGATGGTGAGAATTGAAGGGAAAAGTAATTTAATTTCCTCTCAGATTCTTTTTTGTCATTGATCTACTTAGGGTGTGTGTGTGTGTGTGTGTGTGTGTGTGTGTGTGTTTCCTCAGTGAAGTGTATCAGTCTCTGCAGTAGCTTCCAGCTGCAGCAGTCAGTTCAGTTTCTGTTCAGTCTGACTGAGGGAGGTTTTTGTACGACGGTTTTTCACTGTGTGAACACCCACTGACTGTTGATGACATGAAGACTCTGACAGTAGTAAACTGCTGCATCTTCAGTCTGGACTCCACTGATGGTCAGAGTGAAGTCAGAGTTTGATCCACTGCCTGTAAAACGAGCTGGAATCCCTGATACTCGCTGATTAGCAAGCTTAATAAGCAGTTTGGAAGGTTCTCCATCTCTCTGTTGGTACCAGGCTAAATAGTGGTATTGGTTGTTATAAACATAAACATCCTGACTGGTCCTACATGTGATGGAGACGGAGCGTCCCACAGCAGAGCTCACTGCTCCAGACTGAGTCACTGTGACCTGACCTCTGGACTCTGAGGACACAGAGACAAAAACATAAAGCAGCATCATGGTTTTGTGGGCTTCATTTCAGAGGGACGGATGTTGATAGAGGAGAGGAGTTTGATTCTCTGGACTTTACCTGTGAAGCAGCAGCAGAGGAGAGTCCAGATGAGGACGCAGATCAAAGTCATGTTTTTGATGAGGAGGATTTCTGTGTCTTCTGTTGTCATGAAGGACAGCTGTCAGTCATCCAGTCTTCAACTCTCAGGACTATAAACTCTCCCAGAGCACTGGAGCATGGTGGTGCTGATGCAAAGTCACTCTCTATGGAAAGTAAGCAAGTTTGTTTATTTGAATATCATCTTTCATGGGCAGAAATCACGAAGTGCTTCACACTAAAAGAGCACAAGTCAAATAGTAGCACATGAAATGAATCTTGAATTTCAACGGATAGAAAGTTCTATTACATTTCAAGGGTTGTTTGAAAAATATAATCAATGTCATCTGTCTGAGAAGAATCATGTTCAATACGATGAGCATCAGATCCAGGACAGAACCTTGTGGAACATCACAAGGCAGAGATTCAGTCGATGAGTCATAGTTATGAACTGTAACTGGGAAAGTTTTGTGTGAAATGAAAGCAGAGAACCACTGCAAAGCTGATGCAGAGATACCCACCCACTGCCTGAGCCTCAACCAAGCAGCAGTAAGATCTAATAGAACCAACACAGAACATCCTCCTGCATCACCGTGCATCAACAGATCATTTGAGAAGAGCTGTTTCTGTTGAATACAACTGACTGAAACCAGACTGAAACTCCAAAATGTTGAGCTCATCTAAGACAGATTAGAAACCATGTTTTCTAAAACTGTAGCTATAAAAGGTAACTTAGAAACAGACCTGTAGTTCTGGAGCAAAGAAGAATCAAGGTTTGTGTTTCTGAGAAGTGTTTGAACAGCAGCTTGCTTTTAATATGGTTGGACCTGATCAGATATCAACAAGTTATTGATTATAAAGAGCACACAAGGACCAATGGAACCAATAACTTTTTTTTTTAACAAAGAAGTGGGTACACTGTCACGGGGACCAGAAGAAGTTTTCATATTAACTCTTTCCCTGCCATTGACGATACATCTCGTCATTTAAGACACAACGCTTCCCTGCCAATGAGGAGATATTCCAGAAATTACTGTCTTCACTGTGAGATGGTATGGGACGCTGTGACGCATCATTTGACAAACATTTGTAACTCTAAGATGAAGGAACCGTTGGAATTGAGTAGCAGAAGAAGAAGATGGTGTTATTTAGCATGAAAACATGGTGCTCAGCTGCAGATCTGTGGGTCAGAGAGCATCATGATCTGGCCACAGAGTCTGGGTACAGAGTGGGGCTGCTCGTGCTAAAGCCCCCAGACCTCCACAGCAGCTGTGATACAGCGAGGCTGCTCACACCGCTGACCCTGTAACCCGCAGCGCAGCCGTGGCTGAGAGCTCTCCAGCCCCCAGGATTCTCAGACAGTGTTTCAGGCAGGGGACAAACACACAGCTGATGTTAACCACACTGATGACAGTGATGTCACACATTTAACATGAAGTGATAAAAAAACAAAAAGAAAATGTGAAGTCGATATTCTGCTTGAAAATGTCCTTTTCCCAAAAATGCTTCCTTCTCCATTTCTTTTCTGAAAAGTGGATTTTTTGATGAAACCAACCAACATTCAAGAGCTAATATAAAAAGAATGAATAAAGTCACTTAGGTATGTTGTTGCAATTAAAACTGCTATTTGTCTGTCCTTTATTATATATATTACAGTGAAAATGTTCTTTTGACCATCCCTTATACTGATCTGTGTCTTGATGTCATTAAGTGAATATATATTGAAATAATTGTGATCCAGTATGAAGCAGAGGTCAAAACTTATGACTTAGACATTTGTCATTAACATTTCCAGGTTGGCTGCTCTTTATTATTTATGAGAACATGGGATGATAATATGAACGGATACTGAAAAATTGTGGTCGAGAAGATAATTTGATTTTATACAAGTTTTTGTTTTGATGTTCATTGGTGGTTAAAGCAAAAATGGTTACATTTTAATTCTGCTTGATGAAATGTGTGTGTGTGTGTGTGTGTGTGTGTGTGTGTGTGTGTGTGTGTGTGTGTGTGTGTGTGTGTCCTCAGTGAAGTGTATCAGTCTCTGCAGTAGCTTCCAGCTGCAGCAGTCAGTTCAGTTTCTGTTCAGTCTGATTGAGGGAGGTTTTTGTACGACGGTTTTTCACTGTGTGAACACATACTGACTGTTGATGACATGAAAACTCTGACAGTAGTAAACTGCTGCATCTTCAGTCTGGACTCCACTGATGGTCAGAGTGAAGTCAGAGTTTGATCCACTGCCTGTAAAACGAGCTGGAATCCCTGATACTCGAGTGGTTGCAAGGTAAATGAGCAGTTTAGGAGTTTCTCCATCTCTCTGTTGGTACCAGGCTAAATGGTTGCCATTATGAACATCCTGACTGGTCCTACATGTGATGGAGACGGAGCGTCCCACAGCAGAGCTCACTGCTCCAGGCTGAGTCACTGTATACTGACCTCTGGACTCTGAGGACACAGAGACAAAAACATAAAGCAGCGTCATGGTTTTGTGGGCTTCATTTCAGAGGGACGGATGTTGATAGAGGAGAGGAGTTTGATTCTCTGGACTTTACCTGTGAAGCAGCAGCAGAGGAGAGTCCAGATGAGGACGCAGATCAAAGTCATGTTTTTGATGAGGAGGATTTCTGTGTCTTCTGTTGTCATGAAGGACAGCTGTCAGTCATCCAGTCTTCAACTCTCAGGACTATAAACTCTCCCAGAGCACTGGAGCATGGTGCTGCTGATGCAAAGTCACTCTCTATGGAAATGCTCTGACTGACTCCAACAGGGACTTGGATTACTCTGAGGATGATGTTTATCAATGGATCAATCACTTTATCAGTCTATTGATTAGAAATGTGTCAGTGCTCATTTTTATGTGACTTTGTTTGAGTTTGATGAACAAATTTTCATCCAGAATATTTTATGAATTCCACCTAATTCACTACGAGACCAACGTCACAGTGGGATAAAAAATATTGTTTTATTCATCATGATCAACAATAAACATGTTTATAATAATTATTTATATTTGTCAGGATTTATTGGTGAGTTTTTCTTTTCAATATTTTCTTTTTATTTATTTGACTGTAAGAGAAACTGATATTGTTTGTAGATGTTTAACATTTAAAGAGAAAAAATGGTTCATTACATAATGAATATTTGTGAACTGGTTTTTGACACTTTAACCAGTTATTACTCATCATAAACTGGGTAAACTGGGGATGTTTTTGTTGGTTTTGTTTGTGTCAAAGTCAGAGAGCCGTGTCTCTCTACAGTCAGAGGTTTTTGTACGGCGGCTCAATGAGTTTGTATCACTGTGGTACACGTTCGGTGGAGGAACCAGACTGGATATTGGAAGTAAGTCAAATTTTTACCATTTTCGTTAATTTTTGGAGTTACTTTTTCTTTTTATCACCTTGTAATTCAACATAATTTGGAAAATAGTTACTTTTCCATAAAAATGTATATTTTCCAATCATATTTTGCACTGCCTAAGTTTGCTTCAACAACAGAAAGTTAAAAAATTAATTGCAATAAATATAAAATATTCGGCTAGACATTAAATTTCAAACCTTAATCATGAGGCTTCATCTTGAGGGCTGTTAGGTTTATTTCAGTGTGTCAAAGTCAGAGAGCCGTGTCTCTCTACAGTCAGAGGTTTTTGTACGGCGGCTCAATGAGTTTGTATCACTGTGGTGGACTTTTGGTGGAGGAACCAGACTGGATGTTGGAAGTAAGTTTCTGAACAAATATTACAGAAAATTATGTTAAATTAATATTTTGAATTAGTATTTTGAATGTTTTATTAAGATAAATATACCTTCTTTTATTCTAACATGTTTTTCATTGATACTCGTATTTCTCCTCCTTTATCATTGAGTTGAACTCAGAGCAGTTTTATTTCAGTTTATATTTCTTTAGACATTCCTGTCATACTGAAGTTTTAACAACCTTAACTAAAGGATAGATAAAACTTTAATCTTACTGGAAAAATGTTCATCATGATTAGTTTTTAATTTTCTGTGTCAGTAATAACTGTTTTCAAAGGAAGTAAGATTAAATTCTTCAAAGAAAACTGAACCAAGTGAAGTTAAAATTTGTTAATTCGAAACGTGTAACATCTGTTCATTGTGTCATTTATTGTTTCAAATTTCAAAAAATCTTTTGAACAGTTTGTTGATGATGATTTAAATCCAGATCATGAAAATTTAATCAGTCTGTGAATTTTCTTGCATCTTTTATGGTTCCACTAAATATATTAAAGTAATGTATAGTTGAGACTTTTGCTGATTTTCAGAACAAAGTTTTATATATTTTCTTGTCAGTGTAGTTTGATATATTTCATCTCATTCTGTATGATGATTCTCTCTGTGCTGATATGCATGAGAGGCTTCTTAAAGGGAAGTGAAACAATGTGTGAGTGAGTGACTGGTGGAGCAGAAAAAACATCTGACAGAAACTCCTTAAAGGAGAAAATCAACTCTCACACAGTAAAGGTGTCCAAGTGTCTGCTGGTTGATTGACAGCTGTGTGGTCCCTGTCGTCTAAGCTGATTGGTGTCTCCTAGGTGATGCTCGTCCCACCCTGACGGTGCTGCCCCCCTCCAGTGAGGAGCTGCAGCAGGGGAAGGCCACTCTCATGTGTCTGGCCAACAAGGGCTTCCCCTCAGACTGGAGTCTGTCCTGGAAGGTGGACGGCAGCAGCAGCAGCAGCAGCTGGGAGGAGAGCAGGAGCCCCGGGGTGCTGGAGAAGGACGGCCGCTACAGCTGGAGCAGCACCCTGAGGCTCCCTGCAGACCAGTGGAGGAAGGTGGGCTCTGTGACCTGTGAGGCCACCCAGGGCTCCCAGACTCCACTCTCAGAGACACTGAGGAGAGACCAGTGTTCCCAGTCCTGACCTGACTCACTGGGACTCTGCTGCTGGTTTTACTCTCATACTGCTCTCTGTCTGCTCTCTGTCTTGTTCTCTTTCTCTTGACATGTTTCAACTTTAAAATTTTCTTGCTTGTGTTGATGGTTTCAACATTTAAAACAATAAATATTTTATCATGTGTATCATAAAAGCCACATGTCTTTTGATTTTATTTCTTTGACTTATATATTAATTAGATCAATGCTGAAATCTCAGCCATAAAAACTCTGGTTCCCAGATTACTAGTTAATGATTGTAAAACTGTGGATCTTATTTTGTAATTGTTCCAGTTTTATCTATATCTATGTCTATTAAACTCCAGTAACAATATACTTTATTAGACGTATTCACTGTTTCAATGGTGATCATAAAGCTATCTGTTATTACTAACATCTGTCCCTGAAGAAGAAGAATTTATACCTAGAAATTATTCTCATTGTCTGAAGTTTAAAAATCTAAATATAACAATGATTTACAGGGTTATAAACAGAAAGCAGGGTGTCATCTGCATAAAGTAATAGTCCTTTCTATCTCTCCTCCTGTTTCACGATGATTTTAAAGTGTGATTTGTGTTACTGGCTGTATTGCTGATATTCTCTGCTTGTTAAAACAATAAAGACTATTTCATCAAACCAGTGGTGTCCAGACACATTTTTATCAGAATGACTGCTGTCTTAAATGAAAAAGTAGATCGGTTTCATTTCTCACAGTTTTTCTCAGTGACATTAATGTCGGAGGATTATTTCAGGAAGAAATGATGTATCAGCTGACATCTGGTTTCTGCAGTAGTCTGCCAATAGATCACCCTGAATCTTACACACTGGAACTTAAATCCACAGTGACTGGGTTTCTCTCATGGTCACATCAGTAGAATTTCATGACATTTGTCTGATGATTTTTAAAAGAAATAAAGGGATTATGTCGACATCAGGGCAGCCTATCAGTGTCTGTTCAGTTGTGGTTTCCTAAAGAAGGAAGGAGCTGTTGTTAAAAGATGAAAGGAGAAAATGAATCTGTGCCACATGTGTCCCTCACATCTGTCCTTTCTGTCCTCTTCTGCTTTGACCAAAACTTGTTGGTTTGACATCATGACAGATTTAAAATTAAAGGTTTGCTGTTTGTGGATTATTTTATTGTGTCTCTTTTAATTGTGTTATGATCAAGTCTGATAATACAAGTGTCATGCAGTTATTTATTTTTTATCATATTCCATATATCTAAATTACTTTTCTATTTCAGTAAATCTGTTTTTACAGATAGAAGAGAAGAACAACAGTCATCTAACCAATCAAGTGTGTGTGTGTGTGTGTGTGTGTGTGTGTGTGTGTGTGTGTGTGTGTGTGTGTGTCCTCAGTGAAGTGTATCAGTCTCTGCAGTAGCTTCCAGCTGCAGCAGTCAGTTCAGTTTCTGTTCAGTCTGATTGAGGGAGGTTTTTGTACGACGACTTTTCACTGTGTGAACACATACTGACTGTTGGGGTAGTGAAAACTCTGACAGTAGTAAACTGCTGCATCTTCAGTCTGGACTCCACTGATGGTCAGAGTGAAGTCAGAGTTTGATCCACTGCCTGTAAAACGATCTGGAATCCCTGATACTCGTTGATTAGCATACCTAATCAGGAGTTTAGGTTTTTCTCCATCTCTCTGTTGGTACCAGTGTAAGTAGCTCCCACCATGAACATCCTGACTGGTCCTACATGTGATGGAGACGGAGCGTCCCACAGCAGAGCTCACTGCTCCAGGCTGAGTCACTGTGATCTGACCTCTGGACTCTGAGGACACAGAGACAAAAACATAAAGCAGCGTCATGGTTTTGTGGGCTTCATTTCAGAGGGACGGATGTTGATAGAGGAGAGGAGTTTGATTCTCTGGACTTTACCTGTGAAGCAGCAGCAGAGGAGAGTCCAGATGAGGACGCAGATCAAAGTCATGTTTTTGATGAAGAGGATTTCTGTGTCTTCTGTTGTCATGAAGGACAGCTGTCAGTCATCCAGTCTTCAACTCTCAGGACTATAAACTCTCCCAGAGCACTGGAGCATGGTGCTGCTGATGCAAAGTCACTCTCTATGGAAATCTAAGCTGATTGGTGTCTCCTAGGTGATGCTCGTCCCACCCTGACGGTGCTGCCCCCCTCCAGTGAGGAGCTGCAGCAGGGGAAGGCCACGCTCATGTGTCTGGCCAACAAGGGCTTCCCCTCAGACTGGAGTCTGTCCTGGAAGGTGGACGGCAGCAGCAGCAGCAGCAGCTGGGAGGAGAGCAGGAGCCCCGGGGTGCTGGAGAAGGACGGCCGCTACAGCTGGAGCAGCACCCTGAGGCTCCCTGCAGACCAGTGGAGGAAGGTGGGCTCTGTGACCTGTGAGGCCACCCAGGGCTCCCAGACTCCACTCTCAGAGACACTGAGGAGAGACCAGTGTTCCCAGTCCTGACCTGACTCACTGGGACTCTGCTGCTGGTTTTACTCTCATACTGCTCTCTGTCTGCTCTCTCTGTCGGGCTCTTTCTTTCTCTCATGGCATTTTTCAACATTAATGTGTTCTTGCTTGTTTTGAGGTTTTCAACATGTTAAAACAATAAAGCTTTTGTCATGTATGTCATGAAATCAACATGTCTTTATTTCTGTTATATATCAGGAACATCAGTCAGATTAATGCATAAAAGTCACAACAGTAGGAAGTCAGATTTACCAGATTAGTTTTTAATGGTTTTAAGAGTTTATATATTTTTCTTCTGTTATTCCAGTTGGCCTATTTTAACATCAGGAACAAGACACATCTGTTAATACTAATGTTTACCAATGGAGAAGACTTATGTTCCTGTGTTTTTAAATTGCACCTAGAACGTTTTTTGAATAACTGAATTCAAAAACTAAATATTAATGACAAAAAAAGTAATAATGACACAAATGTAGAAATAAAAAGCAGGGTATTGTTTGCACAAAGTGATATAACATGAATCTGACTACAGAGATTATGAATGTTTCAATAAGACACTAAACTTCACCAACAAACTTTACAAGAAAAGGTTGAAATCACAATTTCTTGCTGTCTGTCAGATTATTTTTTTCATTACTTACAGCAACATTGATGTTCTATTAAAACAATGTTTAAAAATCAGCTGTTTATGCAGATTCCTCAAGAATAACTACTGTCACATGCTGTTGTACTGAAGTAAAAAATATTCTTTGAATTAATTTTGACCGAGTTTAACTTAGAATATGATTTCTAGGATTTTATCATTTCAAGTTTTACGATTAAATTTTGCTCTGTGAATTGCAATATAGTTTGTACAGAATTTGACAAAATGCTCAGAGTGTTTGATTGCAATAAAATGTATCAACACAACTAAACAATTGTGACCAGCATGACATAGTTTGACAATATGAAGTTTCTTACTTTCTCAAAACAAAAAGCAAATTTAATTTTGCACTCATTGAATGTTTGTACCTATATTTATTCATTTGTGGTGTTAAAATGTTCCTTAGAGTTACAATAATATAGTTGTGGTTGTGTTTTTCATCACAATTACATTTACAAAAGAAACTTTTAAAAACTAAATCAAAAACTACATTTAACAACAATACAAAAAATATTCTAATGCCGAAGGCATTATTATTGGGGTATGTTTTTAAATATTATTGAATAAACCATATTACAGCAAACCAATAGTGTTTTCATTTCTGTGCAGCTGTTGAGTCAGATCACTTCCTCTCCAGCTGAAGGAGGTTTTTGTACAACGATTTTTCACTGTGTGAACGGGAAGCTGTAACCACCCTGCTGACAGTAATAAACTCCTGCATCTTCAGTCTGAACTCCACTGATGGTCAAAGTGAAGTCAGTTCCAGACTGACTCCCACTGAAATGGTCTGAAACTCCAGACTGACGGGTTGTCGCATAGGAGATTAGCAGTTTAGGAGTTTCTCCAGTTTTCTGAAGGTACCAGTGAAGGTAGCTACCCATACTTGAACTGGCTTTACATCTGATAGAGACAGTCTGTCCTGGAACAACAGACTGAGATCCAGGAGACTGAGTCAGGATGATTTCTCCTGATGAACCTGGAAAACATGACAAAGAGGAGAAGGGTTATTGAGACAAATCCAGTTTGGAGAAAGATGATCAACATCCAAACAGAAGAGAATCATTTCTTTAACATGGAGAACAGATGGAAGAAGGTCAATGCTGCTTGTTTCAGTGTTTCTCCATCACAGCAGAACATCATTGTGGTGAACCTGGTTGCATCCTGAAGCAAAGTTTTCACAAGAGAGTCTCACCCTGAACAAGGAGCCCCAGGGTGGCCAGCAGTAGAATCAGTGACATCATCATTGTGCTGCTGGCGTGTCAGTGTCTCTGAAAGGCCTGGACAGACACTGATCAACACTGGTCTCTTAATGTCTGGGAGCAGAGAGGCAGGACACATATGCAAACACACAGAGTCAGTCAACTGTAGCTGTCCTCAACATATCATGATGTTTCCTCCTCACTGCTGACACAAATGAACATGTATATTAACAGAAACACAGTGTGCTATATTATAATTGTAAACTGATCTGTTTAATCTTTGAAAATGTTTCCTTTTTCATTTACTCAAAGACATAGAAGTCTTATAAAGACAAAACTGTTTTGCAAGAGACATTTGGCCAAGAAGTCACTGTCACACACGACAATAAAAGTCATTAAGGTGCACATAGAGGTAATGTTGCAACACAGGATCAAACATGATCAATGTTGTAAATGGCCTGAGATTAATTGTGGATTATAAGAAATTATCAATTATATCAATTTAGAATGTAAGTGCTGTCAGTAGCAGAGTAAAAGACAGTAAACATCTAAAAACTGCTTCAGTCCTTATCTGTAAGCCAAAGATAATGTAGACTCACCTGGTCAACATTCACCTGCTTCTATCAGTTATAATCTTGGTGTCCCACAAGGCTCCATCCTGGGTCCTCTCTCATTAAGACTTTACACTCTGCTGTTGGTTAATGGTTGGAGACATTAATTTCCAAATGTATGTAGATGATACAGAGCTGTGTGTTGATTTATCACAACATTTTCTCCATCTGGTCAATAAATACACAGATTTTTCAGAATTTGATCAACTCTTGTGGACAAAGTTTCAAGCTGAAGATAATTTAAGATAAATATCTTGTTTTGGGGCAAATATAAAGTCAAACATATCTATCTATCTATCTATCTATCTAGTTTGGTTCTAGCTGTTCCCATCAAACTGAAGCTTTCTCTTCTTTTTTTTAAGAAACTAATTTAATCATGTCTGGTTCAGGCAGGTTTAACACAACTCTGATGCAGATTGTGTCCAATATTCTGGACCTGCTCAATGTGTCCAAACCTAAATTCAATTCACTGCTTGTAGACAATCACAGTTTGTTCAGAGACATGTCCTGTATGAATTACATCTCAGAATACATTCTGTTTATGACAGAGTCAGTGTTTCTGCAACAGAAAATATTTGTTGCATCGCTCATACAGAGTCTGAGAGACCAGAGATTTCAATGTGATGTTTCATATATTGTGAATTTGGTTTGTGTCTCTACATCAGTGGAGCTGATTCTGATGATTTTAATGATTTGATTGGGCTTCTTCACTGTAACTGTTCTCTTCATTTGAGGAAACTTTCAGGTTGTTGAGGTGAACTGTTTGAAGTTCACTGGTGGAGACACAATGAACATTATAAATCATTTGTGACTAGTTGTGCGTGTGTGTGTGTGTGTGTGTGCGTGCGTGCGTGCGTGTGTGTGTGTGTGTGTGTGTGTGTGTGTGTGTGTGTGTGTGTGTCCTCAGTGAAGTGTATCAGTCTCTGCAGTAGCTTCCAGCTGCAGCAGTCAGTTCAGTTTCTGTTCAGTCTGACTGAGGGAGGTTTTTGTACGACGGTTTTTCACTGTGTGAACACATACTGACTGTTGATGACATGAAAACTCTGACAGTAGTAAACTGCTGCATCTTCAGTCTGGACTCCACTGATGGTCAGAGTGAAGTCAGAGTTTGATCCACTGCCTTTAAAACGAGCTGGAATCCCTGATTCTCGCTGGTTGGCATACTTAATAAGCAGTTTTGCACTTTCTCCATCTCTCTGTTGGTACCAGTGTAAATAGTGGCTGCTGCCTGCAACATAAACATCCTGACTGGTCCTACATGTGATGGAGACGGAGCGTCCCACAGCAGAGCTCACTGCTCCAGACTGAGTCACTGTGATCTGACCTCTGGACTCTGAGGACACAGAGACAAAAACATAAAGCAGCGTCATGGTTTTGTGGGCTTCATTTCAGAGGGACGGATGTTGATAGAGGAGAGGAGTTTGATTCTCTGGACTTTACCTGTGAAGCAGCAGCAGAGGAGAGTCCATATGAGGACGCAGATCAAAGTCATGTTTTTGATGAGGAGGATTTCTGTGTCTTCTGTTGTCATGAAGGACAGCTGTCAGTCATCCAGTCTTCAACTCTCAGGACTATAAACTCTCCCAGAGCACTGGAGCATGGTGCTGCTGATGCAAAGTCACTCTCTATGGAAAGTAAGGAAGTTTGTTTATTTGAATATCATCTTTCATGAGCAGAAATCACAAAGTGCTTCACAATAACAGGTAATAAAGCGATTAAAAGACAGTGTTACTGACTGAAAGTGCAGACATCAAGCTACAAACATAAGGCAAAATAAATTAAACAGAAGAGCTGCCTTTTAAAGATTCTCAAGTTCAATCAGAGAGAGCTCCAACATTTAGGAGCTATGACCTCAAACACAGTCTCTATTTTTTGTCTTGAGCCTGATGTGTGAAGCAACAAGTCCACATCTGAGGACCTGAGATTCCTTCTGGTAGAACAGGGCTGCAGTAACAGATCATCAGAATCTTGAAGTGGATTTTGAACTGATGGGAATGTAAAGAAAATAAAACTCATGTTACATGACGCATTTTGTAAGACTTGGTTTAAAATCTTGGCAGCATCGATTTTAACCACTTGAGGTGGGGTGGATGGATGGATGAGTCAATCAAATACAGGACTTTCACACAGGAGACTGGTCTTCATATCCTGTGTGAAACTAAGTTGCGTGACTTGCGGAAGTTATGTTACATGCATCAGCAATGTAGAGTTACCTGTTTTAATTGGTAACAACATCTATAATGATTGAAGTATTTTGAACGACAATCAACCATTTATCTCACATCAAGTCTGCTCTTGATGAAAGTCCATATGTTGTATAAACTTTATTTGTAGCTAAAAATTCTGCTTAATTTTATATCTCTGAATTATGTAAGAGTATCACAAAAATGTATCATGGCACAAGGATGCACTATGGGAAGAAAGCAAGCCAGCAGAGGCAGTGTGATGCTTTCAGCAACGTTCTGCTGGGAAACCTTGTGTCCTGCCATCCATGTGGATGTTACTTTGACACGTACCACCTACCTAAGCATTGATGCAGACCATGTACACCTAGGGATGGTTAATCTGTCTGATTTCCCGATCCGATTCGATTACGATTATTGAGGTCCCGATTCGATTACCAACCGATTTTCGATTATTAACGATTCTTGATTAACGATTATTGATTTTCCATTTGACAACAGTAACCCAAAGTACACCACAAAGTTATTGCACCATTAAAAAAACATTCAGTTGCTGAATTACTTAACTCTTTTATTGAGTAACAACTCAAAACACTTCCTGTGCAGTGCAAAAAAGAAAAAAAGTGGTGGGATTTGGGTTAAATTATTTTAAAAAATGCACTTGTCTTTGATCTTTGTCTGTCTGTAATTATCACCATAGTTATGTAATGTAATAATAATGATAATAGTAATGATAATGGTAATAATATTAAAAACTTCAAACTTATACAGTACTGTACTATGTATATACTACAGATATATCAGATCATTATACACTGTACAGTATAATACACAACTACGCTCTGTAGTCTGGCTCAATGTCCTGCCTACAGCAGCACATCTGATTGGTTAGAAGTGATGATCAATCAGCAGACACACTGTGTCACAGACAGAGCTGCACCGGTGAGCAGAGAGGAGCTGTGTAGAAGTTAAGACAGCTGATATCACCAAAGTTTCAATGAACATCACAGTTTTATGATCTGTTTCTTTGGTGATAGCAGAGTTACATCAGTGAAAAAGGATACGGTCTGGATTTCACTCAAGGTGATGTGGCGGTTTTTAAATCTGTCGCTCTTCACAGAGATGCGCTGCACACAGCAGCATCTGTCCTGTCTGTTCACTGCAACTCTGCATTGAGATTTCGCATATTATAACTTATACAAAAATAACAGTGACAGTAAAACTATGATGCTCACATGTGGTCCGCGGATCACATGCGTGCCGAACCGTAGGGGGCGATCCGTACGGGACACGGATCAACTGCGATCCGTTGCAGCCCTGGTTGGTTGCTTGTTTCTCGTCCATTTCACACACCTGCTCGTACGGCTCACTCGCTCTGGCCGCTGCACACACTTGCGAATTGGAACTAGGCGCGCTTGTGTGACGTTCAACTTCCGTTGACCATGGGATAACATTTTGCAAAATAAAATAATGCAAAAAATAATCGATTTTTGAAAATTTAATATCGATTCATACTCGTCCATAACATAATCACGATTAATTAATAATCGATTTTTTTCACCACCCCAATGTACACCCTGTCATGGAAACGATATTCCCTGATGGCTGTGGCCTCTTTCAGCAGGATAATGTTCCGTGCCACAAAGGAAAATCGTTCAGGAATGGTTTGAGGAGCACAACAACCAGTTTGAGGTGTTGACTTGGCCTCCAAATTCCCCAGATCTACATCGAATTGATCATCTGTGGGATGTGCTCGACAATCAAGTCCGATCAATGGAGGCCCCACCTCACAACTTACAGGACTTAAAGGATCTGCTGCTAACATCTTGGTGCCGGATACCACAGCACACCTTCAGGGGTCTAGTGGAGTCCATGTCTCATCAGGGCTGTTTTGGCAGCAAAAGAGGAACCAACACAATATAAAGCAGATAATCAAAATGGTACGTCTGATGGGTGTATGTGAAACAGCTGTGATCCAGTATGAAGCTGGGGTCAAAGGTCACAACTGAGACTTTCCTCATTAACTGTCCCAGGTTTGTTCCTCTTGATTATTAGGAGAGTCAAATCAGAACTCATAACAATCCGTGAAAATTAATAGTGTGTGTGTGTGTGTGTGTGTGTCCTCAGTGAAGTGTATCAGTCTCTGCAGTAGCTTCCAGCTGCAGCAGTCAGTTCAGTTTCTGTTCAGTCTGACTGAGGGAGGTTTTTGTACGACGGTTTTTCACTGTGTGATCACATTCTGACTGTTGATGCTATGAAAACTCTGACAGTAGTAAACTGCTGCATCTTCAGTCTGGACTCCACTGATGGTCAGAGTGAAGTCAGATTTTGATCCTCTGCCTGTAAAACGAGCTGGAATCCCTGATACTCGAGTGCTAGCAGAGTAAATGAGCATTTTAGGAGTTTCTCCATCTCTCTGTTGGTACCAGGCTAAACGGTGGTATTGGTTGTTATAAACATGAACATCCTGACTGGTCCTACATGTGATGGAGACGGAGCGTCCCACAGCAGACCTCACTGCTCCAGGCTGAGTCACTGTGATCTGACCTCTGGACTCTGAGGACACAGAGACAAAAACATAAAGCAGCATCATGGTTTTGTGGGCTTCATTTCAGAGGGACGGATGTTGATAGAGGAGAGGAGTTTGATTCTCTGGACTTTACCTGTGAAGCAGCAGCAGAGGAGAGTCCAGATGAGGACGCAGATCAAAGTCATGTTTTTGATGAGGAGGATTTCTGTGTCTTCTGTTGTCATGAAGGACAGCTGTCAGTCATCCAGTCTTCAACTGTCAGGACTATAAACTCTCCCAGAGCACTGGAGCATGGTGCTGCTGATGCAAAGTCACTCTCTATGGAAATCTAAGATGACTGGTGTTTCCTGGGTGATGCTCGTCCCACCCCTCCAGTGAGGAGTCTGTGTAATCTGATCAATAAAAGTGTCATGCAGTTACTTTTTTCTCTCATAGATGAGGATGAAATTATTACCTCCCCATGAAATTTTTATTTTTTTTCAAGTATTTCCCAAGTGCTGTTAAACAGAACAAGGAATTTTTAACACAGCTTTTCCAAAAATGTAGTTTTAATTTTTGATCCTTAAATTATTTTAGTTTGCACACAGAAACAAAATTATTTCACAAAAACCAAAACCTACCAGGGTCAAAATTATTAACCCCCCTGATGGGAATAGTCAGTTGTGTATTCTTTTCGCTGAACAACAGCCTGCAGTCATTTGTTGTAGATTTCATCAAGTCTCAAGTCATTCTTCTTTGGTGAATCTCTGAAGCTCCTTCGATGGTCTTCTGGCATGGACCTTGGTCTTCAGTTCATCGCACAGATTTTCAATGGGATTAAAGTCAGGACTTTGCGCAGGCCAGTCAGTAACGTTCACTCTGGTCTTCTGAAGGTGGTTCTTCACCAGGAGCGACGTATGTTTTGGGTCGTTGTTGAAAGACAAAGAGACGACCCAGACCCAGTTTTTCTGCTGACCGCTTGAGGTTTTCTTTCAAAATCTACACATACCCTTCTTTCTCCATGATTCCTTCCACCTTGACCAGATTCCCAGTCCCAGATGCACTGAAGCATCCCCACAGCATAATACTCCCACCACCATGTTTCACTGTGGAGATGGTGTTCTTTGGGTTATACGCCTCTCTCTTCTTTCTCCAAATATAAGCAATGTCTCTGTGGCCAAACAGCTCTAGTTTGGTCTCATCTGCCCAAAGGACACGCTTCCAGTATGCATGATCTTTCTCCAGGTTGTCCTTAGCACACTTCAGTCTGGCTTGAAGGTGTTTTTCTTGATCTGCAACCTCTCAGTCCGTTCCTGTGCAGGGTTCTAGTGACGGTCTTCTTTGAGACTACAATTCTCAACTTGGTTAAGTCCTTCACTAGTGTCTTGGCAGTTGTTCTGGGGTCTTTAGACACGTCTCTCACTAGTTTTTTTTTTTTTTTTTTTTTTTTCCAGTCTTTGAAATCTTTGTCGTCCTACCTGTGCCAGGCTTGTTCTGTACAGTGTGGCTCTCTTTGAATTTCTCAATGATACTTCTCACTTCAGTTCTTGACACTTGGAAATGCTGTGATAACTTTGTACATCCTTCTCCTGCTTTGTGAGCATCAACAATTCTTTTTCCCAAGTGTAAACTGATTTATTTTGTTTTTGGCATGATGCTTTATCGAGTGACAGCTCAAACCTTTGCTGAAGTTTTTATACTGTGTGTAAACTGGAAGATAACCCTCAGAATAAACTTACTTGATTTTACAAGCTTTGAGCATCACAAAGTTAAAGCACATCATTGCACAGCAGTGGTTTGTGCTATGGCTCAATGAAAAGGTCAGATCTTAAAGGGGCTGATAATATTGACCCTGGTATTTTTTTTAAATTACTCTGTTATTGTGTGCAAATAGAAATATATGCTTTCTAAAGAAAACTACTATGTTTATAAATGCTATGATAAAAACTCCTCACTCTGTTAAAAAAGAACTTGGGAAAATTTGGAAAAAAAACTTTAAATTTCATAGGGGGGCTAATAATTTTGTCCTCAACTATATTTAATATTTAAAAGTAGATGAACAGCAGTCATCTGAACAATCAGGGGTGTGTGTGTGTGTGTGTGTGTGTGTGTGTGTGTGTCCTCAGTGAAGTGTATCAGTCTCTGCAGTAGCTTCCAGCTGCAGCAGTCAGTTCAGTTTCTGTTCAGTCTGACTGAGGGAGGTTTTTGTACGACGGTTTTTCACTGTGTGAACACAGGCTGACTGTTGGGGTAGTGAAAACTCTGACAGTAGTAAACTGCTGCATCTTCAGTCTGGACTCCACTGATGGTCAGAGTGAAGTCAGAGTTTGATCCACTGCCTGTAAAACGATCTGGAATCCCTGATACTCGAGTGCTAGCAGCATAGATGAGCAATTTAGGAGTTTCTCCATCTCTCTGTTGGTACCAGGCTAAATGGTTGCCATTATGAACATTCTGACTGGTCCTACATGTGATGGAGACGGAGCGTCCCACAGCAGAGCTCACTGCTCCAGACTGAGTCACTGTATACTGACCTCTGGACTCTGAGGACACAGAGACAAAAACATAAAGCAGCGTCATGGTTTTGTGGGCTTCATTTCAGAGGGACGGATGTTGATAGAGGAGAGGAGTTTGATTCTCTGGACTTTACCTGTGAAGCAGCAGCAGAGGAGAGTCCAGATGAGGACGCAGATCAAAGTCATGTTTTTGATGAGGAGGATTTCTGTGTCTTCTGTTGTCATGAAGGACAGCTGTCAGTCATCCAGTCTTCAACTCTCAGGACTATAAACTCTCCCAGAGCACTGGAGCATGGTGCTGCTGATGCAAAGTCACTCTCTATGGAAATCTAAGCTGATTGGTGTCTCCTAGGTGATGCTCGTCCCACCCTGATGGTGCTGCCCCCCTCCAGTGAGGAGCTGCAGCAGGGGAAGGCCACGCTCATGTGTCTGGACAACAATTTCACTGAAATAACTTGAAAACAAAAATTTAAAATTCATATTTCAACAAACTACCATTATAATTTAATACAAAATAAATTGTATTTACTGACAGTTTTTTTTCATATCGACTTTAGTGTCAATTTTTTAAAGTGTCTCCGTTTCTGTGCAGCTGTTGTTTCACATCTGTTGTTTCATTCTGTTGCATTGCTCTTTTACTTACTCTCATGTTATTCCAGATCTGGACCATCCTTCGTGTCCTGCAGTAACTCTTTACTCCTCGTTTCCACCACCTGATCTTCTCACTCACTCACTCAGTTGTTTCCTATTTCCCCTGATCAGCTCAGTAATATACATGCAGGTTCATTTCCACTGGTTCTCCTCCAGATTATCTCACTTGCATCCTCATCTGTCCAGCCTTGTTTGTTCTGCCTGCATGAACCCACCTGCCTTGTTCTCTGTCTTCCTCTGCTTGTTAGTGATTTAAAGCTGACAGTTACTTATGAAGAACACCACAGCGTTATCAGCTGTCAAACAGACTGGTGTCAATGTCCACACATTTGAGAACAGTTTCAACACCTGACAGTATTCTTTTAGATCAGGAAACAGTTTATTTATTGTTGGAGAAGAAAAGACAAAAATTCTGCGTTTTACAACATTACATGCACTCACATCTCTACTCATGCACACCGACACTGCTGATCTTACTGATTATCTATGTCATTGTAAGCTTAAGTTCTTCTCTTATATTGTTCTTTTTCTAAGAAAGAATTAGTTCATGCTCTCTCCTTTGTAGGGACCATGTGGCCCAGTATGTTAGATCTTAGTCAGAGGATTTATGTCAGTTAAATATTTTCAAATGCTGAAATGTAAACTCTGCACTAAAACTGTGGATTGAACTTTGCTGTACATATAAAAGAATAATAATCCTGCTTTGATCAGTGATCAGATTTGGTACTGAAAGAAGAGAGGATGAGAAAATTGTGATGTATAACAAGATGTCATCTGCAAAGAACCTGTTTTTTTGGTGTGTGATTTTGAGGCATGGAGTCTGAGATGTTGGTGCTTTTCTTGATGAAAACAACCAGAGATTCAATTTATGACATAAATCAGGAAGAGACAGAATCTCCATGTTTACTGAACATTTGTTACTATCTGTGTGTGTGTGTGTGTGTGTGTGTGTGTGTGTGTGTGTGTGTGTGTGTGTGTCCTCAGTGAAGTGTATCAGTCTCTGCAGTAGCTTCCAGCTGCAGCAGTCAGTTCAGTTTCTGTTCAGTCTGACTGAGGGAGGTTTTTGTACGACGACTTTTCACTGTGTGGCCACCCACTGACTGTTGGGGTAGTGAAGACTCTGACAGTAGTAAACTGCTGCATCTTCAGTCTGGACTCCACTGATGGTCAGAGTGAAGTCAGAGTTTGATCCACTGCCTGTAAAACGAGCTGGAATCCCTGATACTCGAGTGCTAGCAGCATAAATGAGCTGTTTAGGAGTTTCTCCATCTCTATGTTGGTACCAGGCTAAAAGGTTCCCATTATGAACATTCTGACTGGTCCTACATGTGATGGAGACGGAGCGTCCCACAGCAGAGCTCACTGCTCCAGGCTGAGTCACTGTATACTGACTTCTGGACTCTGAGGACACAGAGACAAAAACATAAAGCAGCGTCATGGTTTTGTGGGCTTCATTTCAGAGGGACGGATGTTGATAGAGGAGAGGAGTTTGATTCTCTGGACTTTACCTGTGAAGCAGCAGCAGAGGAGAGTCCAGATGAGGACGCAGATCAAAGTCATGTTTTTGATGAGGAGGATTTCTGTGTCTTCTGTTGTCATGAAGGACAGCTGTCAGTCATCCAGTCTTCAACTCTCAGGACTATAAACTCTCCCAGAGCACTGGAGCATGGTGCTGCTGATGCAAAGTCACTCTCTATGGAAATGCTCTGACTGACTCCAACAGGGACTTGGATTACTCTGAGGATGATGTTTATCAATGGATCAATCACTTTATCAGTCTATTGATTAGAAATGTGTCAGTGCTCATTTTTATGTGACTTTGTTTGAGTTTGATGAACAAATTTTCATCCAGAATATTTTATGAATTCCACCTAATTCACTACGAGACCAACGTCACAGTGGGATAAAAAATACTGTTTTATTCATCATGATCAACAATAAACATGTTTATAATAATTATTTATATTTGTCAGGATTTATTGGTGAGTTTTTCTTTTCAATATTTTCTTTTAATTTATTTGACTGTAAGAGAAACTGATATTGTTTGTAGATGTTTAACATTTAAAGAGAAAAAATGGTTCATTACATAATAATATTTGTGAACTGGTTTTTCACACTTTAACCAGTTATTACTCATCATAAACTGGGTAAACTGGGGATGTTTTTGTTGAGTTTGTTTGTGTCAAAGTCAGAGAGCCGTGTCTCTCTACAGTCAGAGGTTTTTGTACGGCGGCTCAATGAGTTTGTATCACTGTGGTACACGTTCGGTGGAGGAACCAGACTGGATATTGGAAGTAAGTCAAATTTTTACCATTTTCGTTAATTTTTGGAGTTAATTTTTCTTTTTATCACCTTGTAATTCAACATAATTTGGAAAATAGTTACTTTTCCATAAAAATGTATATTTTCCAATCATATTTTGCACTGCCTAAGTTTGCTTCAACAATAGAAAGTTAAAAAATGAATTGCAATAAATATAAAATATCGGCTAGACATTAAATTTCAAACCTTAATCATGAAGCTTCATCTTGAGGGCTGTTAGGTTTATTTCAGTGTGTCAAAGTCAGAGAGCCGTGTCTCTCTACAGTCAGAGGTTTTTTTACGGCGGCTCAATGAGTTTGTATCACTGTGGTGGACTTTTGGTGGAGGAACCAGACTGGATGTTGGAAGTAAGTTTTTTGAAAAAAATACTAAATGAAATATTGTAAAGTTAATATTTTAAATTAATATTTTGGACACTTTACTCAGATAAATATATCTTCTTTTATTCTAACATGTTTTTCATTGATACTCGTATTTCTCCTCCTTTATCATTGAGTTGAACTCAGAGCAGTTTTATTTCAGTTTATATTTCTTTAGACATTCCTGTCATACTGAAGTTTTAACAACCTTAACTAAAGGATAGATAAAACTTTAATCTTACTGTAAAAATGTTCATCATGATTAGTTTTGTAATTTTGTGTCAGTAATAACTGTTTTCAAAGGAACTAAGATTAAATTCTTCAAAGAAAACTGAACTGAGTGAAGTTAAAATTTGTTAATTCGAAACGTGTAACATCTGTTCATTGTGTCATTTATTGTTTCAGATTTTAAAAAACTCTTTTGAACAGTTAGTTGATGATGATTTAAATCCAGATCATGAAAATTTAATCAGAGCCTGTGAATTTTCTTGCATCTTTTATGGTTCCACTAAATATATTAAAGTAATGTATAGTTGAGACTTTTGCTGATTTTCAGAACAAAGTTTTGTATATTTTCTTGTCAGTGTAGTTTGATATATTTCATCTCATTCTGTATGATGATTCTCTCTGTGCTGATATGCATGAGAGGCTTCTTAAAGGGAAGTGAAACAATGTGTGAGTGAGTGACTGGTGGAGCAGAAAAAACATCTGACAGAAACTCCTTAAAGGAGAAAATCAACTCTCACACAGTAAAGGTGTCCAAGTGTCTGCTGGTTGATTGACAGCTGTGTGGTCCCCGTCCTCTAAGCTGATTGGTGTCTCCTAGGTGATGCTCGTCCCACCCTGACGGTGCTGCCCCCCTCCAGTGAGGAGCTGCAGCAGGGGAAGGCCACTCTCATGTGTCTGGCCAACAAGGGCTTCCCCTCAGACTGGAGTCTGTCCTGGAAGGTGGACGGCAGCAGCAGCAGCAGCAGCTGGGAGGAGAGCAGGAGCCCCGGGGTGCTGGAGAAGGACGGCCGCTACAGCTGGAGCAGCACCCTGAGGCTCCCTGCAGACCAGTGGAGGAAGGTGGGCTCTGTGACCTGTGAGGCCACCCAGGGCTCCCAGACTCCACTCTCAGAGACACTGAGGAGAGACCAGTGTTCCCAGTCCTGACCTGACTCACTGGGACTCTGCTGCTGGTTTTACTCTCATACCGCTCTCTGTCTGCTCTCTGTAACTCTGTCTCTCTCTGTTGATCTCTTTCTTTCCTTCACTAACTCTCTAAATACATGTTTCATTGATAAAGATTTTCTTTGCTTATTGTAATTTTAAGAATTCAAAATAATAAAGTCCAGTTCATTGAATCAGTTGTTTTCATCTTTGTTATAGTAAAAGTAAGAGATGTGTCTGTCTTAATAGTTCTGTTAAATCCAGAAATTGTGTCATGGCTTATTTGTAAGATCTGATCAATAACTACAAGAAGAGAAGATGACAATCTTATGATCTATAATAGGATGTCATCAGCATACAAGATTATTTTTTCTTGGTGTGAATGAACAGATGTCTGAGATGAAGATGGATTTTCTGGTGAACACAGTCAGAGTTTTAGTCATGAAAAGAAAGAACAGTGAAGTAAACATATATCTTTGTTTAGTGAATTTTTCATAATGAATTTATATTGAAATATTTGTTTGCATTTGTTTTCAATCAGCCAGTAGAACTTTATTTTTCTGTCAGAGCCTTTTTATTCAGCAGCTCAGCAACCAGATCAAAGATATACACACAGTACACAGGAAGGAAGAAAAACACTGATAATAACAACTAAAACATACCAACATTATAAGATTAAAAATGTTTATGTTTACTGATAATAAATATGCGAATAAATAAATGAACAGTTGAAAAAAAAAGTACACAAGGTAATGAAAACAAAACAACATGACACTTGTAAGACAGAGGGTGTCAGATATGGTCCTGTTCTGAACCCTGAAGCAGAGACAGCAGTGTCCCCTGACATATGACAAGGTACAGACCGTCCTCACACCTTCTGCAGCTGTCAGTGTCAATGCTAAACAGTTACAGGGATAAGAACCACCGCTGAGGTCGGTCAGTGCATATTTCTACAGTTTCAGATAAACAGCCAGTCACTGCGTGTTGGTCAAAGAAAAGTCAGCAAACTAAAGCGAGACATGGACCATAGACTCCTCCAGATGTTTGTAGACGGTCCTTAAGATGAAGAGCTTGGTTACATAGAACAAACTGCACCATCAAGCTTTATAAAGTGCATCATCAAATTCACTATTCAGTATAAATATACTAAGAACTTTCAGCAGTAATAAAAGTGAGTAAAAACAATATCAGTGTAGCTTCAGTGTCTAATCCAGGTAATGTCAGGTTATTGTTAGGTAGTGTTCATGAGTCTAACTGCTTGATGACAGAAAGAGTCACAGAGCCTGTTGGTCCTGGTTCTGAGGCTGTGATAACGCCTGCAACAAGGCAGCAGCTGAAAAAGTCCATTATTGGTGTGTCTGGGCTCCTTGATGATTCTGTGGGCCTTTTAAATGAAGTGACGTCTGTAAATGTCCTGTATACAGGGAAGATCACAGACACTGATCTTTTCAACTGTCCTTCAACCCTTTGTGTTGCTCTGTGGCTGTGAGAGGCCTGTACGCCTGAAGGTGTTTAGGATTAGTTATCTTTGGACTGATATTTGGAAACAATGCTGAAAGACACTGACAAACTGTGCTGCATACAGACTTGACTGTGTGTATCATGGACATCTATTAGTTCTGTTTATGCTTCTGTCTGGAGTTCAGTTGGAGGACATGTTCCACACATGTACAGCAGGTTGACGTCTGCACTGTGTGGACAAGTGAGGACATTTGTGATCAACCTCTGATAACGACATAAACATCACAGGGAGCGAGGTGTGTGTGTGTGTGTGTGTGTGTGTGTGTGTGTGTGTGTGTGTCCTCAGTGAAGTGTATCAGTCTCTGCAGTAGCTTCCAGCTGCAGCAGTCAGTTCAGTTTCTGTTCAGTCTGACTGAGGGAGGTTTTTGTACGACGGGTTTTCACTGTGTGAACAGATACTGACTGTTGATGTAGTGTGCACTCTGACAGTAGTAAACTGCTGCATCTTCAGTCTGGACTCCACTGATGGTCAGAGTGAAGTCAGAGTTTGATCCACTGCTTGTAAAACGAGCTGGAATCCCTGATACTTGCACATTACCATACTTAATAATCAGTTTAGGAGTTTCTCCATCTCTCTGTTGGTACCAGGCCAAAGAGTTCCCACTATAAACATCCTGACTGGTCCTACATGTGATGGAGACGGAGCGTCCCACAGCAGAGCTCACTGATCCAGACTGAGTCACTGTGACCTGACCTCTGGACTCTGAGGACACAGAGACAAAAACATAAAGCAGCGTCATGGTTTTGTGGGCTTCATTTCAGAGGGACGGATGTTGATAGAGGAGAGGAGTTTGATTCTCTGGACTTTACCTGTGAAGCAGCAGCAGAGGAGAGTCCAGATGAGGACGCAGATCAAAGTCATGTTTTTGATGAGGAGGATTTCTGTGTCTTCTGTTGTCATGAAGGACAGCTGTCAGTCATCCAGTCTTCAACTCTCAGGACTATAAACTCTCCCAGAGCACTGGAGCATGGTGCTGCTGATGCAAAGTCACTCTCTATGGAAAGTAAGTAAGTTTGTTTATTTGAATATCATATTTCATGAGCAGATGTCACATCATCAAATTGCTTCACAATAACAGGTAATAAAGCAATTAAAAGACAGTGTTACTGACTCAAAGTGCAGACATCAAGCTACAAATTTGAGGCAAAATATATTAAACAGAAGAGCTGCCTTTTAAAGATGCTCAAGTCCAATCAGAGAGAGCTCCAACATTTAGGAGTCCAGATCAGAGGACCTGAGATTCCTTCTGGTAAAACAGGGCTGCAGTAACAGATCATAAGAATCTGGAAGTGGATTTTGAACTGATGGGAATATAAAGAAAATAAAACTCATGTTACAAGACACCTTTTGTAAGATTTGGTTTAAAATCTTGGTAGCATCGATTTTAACCATTTGAGGTGGGGTGGATGGATGGATGGGTCAATCAATACAGGACTTTCACACAGGAGACTGGTCTTTGTGTCTGAAACCAAGTTCCATGACTTGCTGAAGTCATGTTACATACATTAACTTATGATTCGTAACGTTAGATGAGGTATGTTAACTTCAACATCTATAATGATTGAAGCATTTTGAAAGACAATCACCCATTTCCCTCATATCACTGCAGTCTGCTCTTCATGAAGGTCCATATGTTGTACAAACTTTATTTGTAACTAAAGATTAAGGTTAGTTTTATATCTCCGAATAAATGTAAGAATATCACAAAAATGTATCGCTGTGATTATAAACAAAGAGCAGGATATCATCAGCATGAAGTGAAACCACACGACTGTGATCTGAGATTTTAACCGCAGGAATGTTTTCAATAACAAGCTCAATGAAAGAGATGATAACACACACACCTTCAGGGGTCTAGTGGAGTCCATGCCTTAATGGTCAGGGCTGTTTTGGCAGCAAAAGAGGGACCAACACAATATTAAGCAGGTGGTCAAAATGTCTGATCGGTGAATGTGAAACAGCTGTGATCCAGTATGAGGCTGAGGTCAAAGGTCACAACTGAGACTTTTCTGACTAACTGTCCCAGGTTTGCTCCTCTAGATTAATTGAAGAGTCAGATCAGAACTCATAACAATCGGTTAAAATGAATAGGTGTGTGTGTGTGTGTGTGTGTGTGTGTGTGTGTGTGTGTGTGTGTGTGTGTGTGTCCTCAGTGAAGTGTATCAGTCTCTGCAGTAGCTTCCAGCTGCAGCAGTCAGTTCAGTTTCTGTTCAGTCTGACTGAAGGAGGTTTTTGTACGACGGTTTTTCACTGTGTGAACACATACTGACTGTTGTGGTAGTGAAAACTCTGACAGTAGTAAACTGCTGCATCTTCAGTCTGGACTCCACTGATGGTCAGAGTGAAGTCAGAGTTTGATCCACTGCCTGTAAAACGAGCTGGAATCCCTGATACTCGAGTGCTAGCACGGTAAATGAGCAACTTAGGAGTTTCTCCATCTCTCTGTTGGTACCAGGCTAACCAGTTCCCACCATGAACATCCTGACTGGTCCTACATGTGATGGAGACGGAGCGTCCCACAGCAGAGCTCACTGCTCCAGGCTGAGTCACTGTGATCTGACCTCTGGACTCTGAGGACACAGAGACAAAAACATAAAGCAGCGTCATGGTTTTGTGGGCTTCATTTCAGAGGGACGGATGTTGATAGAGGAGAGGAGTTTGATTCTCTGGACTTTACCTGTGAAGCAGCAGCAGAGGAGAGTCCAGATGAGGACGCAGATCAAAGTCATGTTTTTGATGAGGAGGATTTCTTTGTCTTCTGTTGTCATGAAGGACAGCTGTCACTCATCCAGTCTTCAACTCTCAGGACTATAAACTCTCCCAGAGCACTGGAGCATGGTGCTGCTGATGCAAAGTCACTCTCTATGGAAATCTAAGCTGATTGGTGTCTCCTAGGTGATGCTCGTCCCACCCTGACAGTGCTGCCCCCCTCCAGTGAGGAGCTGCAGCAGGGGAAGGCCACGCTCATGTGTCTGGCCAACAAGGGCTTCCCCTCAGACTGGAGTCTGTCCTGGAAGGTGGACGGCAGCAGCAGCAGCAGCAGCTGGGAGGAGAGCAGGAGCCCCGGGGTGCTGGAGAAGGACGGCCGCTACAGCTGGAGCAGCACCCTGAGGCTCCCTGCAGACCAGTGGAGGAAGGTGGGCTCTGTGACCTGTGAGGCCACCCAGGGCTCCCAGACTCCACTCTCAGAGACACTGTGGAGAGACCAGTGTTCCCAGTCCTGACCTGACTCACTGGGACTCTGCTGCTGGTTTTACTCTCATACTGCTCTCTGTCTGCTCTCTCTGTCGGGCTCTTTCTTTCTCTCATGGCATTTTTCAACATTAATGTGTTCTTGCTTGTTTTGAGGTTTTCAACATGTTAAAACAATAAAGCTTTTGTCATGTATGTCATGAAATCAACATGTCTTTATTTCTGTTATATATCAGGAACATCAGTCAGATTAATGCATAAAAGTCACAACAGTAGGAAGTCAGATTTACCAGATTAGTTTTTAATGGTTTTAAGAGTTTATATATTTTTCTTCTGTTATTCCAGTTGGCCTATTTTAACATCAGGAACAAGACACATCTGTTAATACTAATGTTTACCAATGGAGAAGACTTATGTTCCTGTGTTTTTAAATTGCACCTAGAACGTTTTTTGAATAACTGAATTCAAAAACTAAATATTAATGACAAAAAAAGTAATAATGACACAAATGTAGAAATAAAAAGCAGGGTATTGTTTGCACAAAGTGATATAACATGAATCTGACTACAGAGATTATGAATGTTTCAATAAGACACTAAACTTCACCAACAAACTTTACAAGAAAAGGTTGAAATCACAATTTCTTGCTGTCTGTCAGATTATTTTTTTCATTACTTACAGCAACATTGATGTTCTATTAAAACAATGTTTAAAAATCAGCTGTTTATGCAGATTCCTCAAGAATAACTACTGTCACATGCTGTTGTACTGAAGTAAAAAATATTCTTTGAATTAATTTTGACCGAGTTTAACTTAGAATATGATTTCTAGGATTTTATCATTTCAAGTTTTACGATTAAATTTTGCTCTGTGAATTGTAATATAGTTTGTACAGAATTTGACAAAATGCTCAGAGTGTTTGATTGCAATAAAATGTATCAACACAACTAAACAATAGTGACCAGCATGACATAGTTTGACAATATGAAGTTTCTTACTTTCTCAAAACAAAAAGCAAATTTAATTTTGCACTCATTGAATGTTTGTACCTATATTTATTCATTTGTGGTGTTAAAATGTTCCTTAGAGTTACAATAATATAGTTGTGGTTGTGTTTTTCATCACAATTACATTTACAAAAGAAACTTTTAAAAACTAAATCAAAAACTACATTTAACAACAATACAAAAAATATTCTAATGCCGAAGGCATTATTATTGGGGTATGTTTTTAAATATTATTGAATAAACCATATTACAGCAAACCAATAGTGTTTTCATTTCTGTGCAGCTGTTGAGTCAGATCACTTCCTCTCCAGCTGAAGGAGGTTTTTGTACAACGATTTTTCACTGTGTGAACGGGAAGCTGTAACCACCCTGCTGACAGTAATAAACTCCTGCATCTTCAGTCTGAACTCCACTGATGGTCAAAGTGAAGTCAGTTCCAGACTGACTCCCACTGAAATGGTCTGAAACTCCAGACTGACGGGTTGTCGCATAAGAGATTAGCAGTTTAGGAGTTTCTCCAGTTTTCTGAAGGTACCAGTGAAGGTAGCTACCCATACTTGAACTGGCTTTACATCTGATAGAGACAGTCTGTCCTGGAACAACAGACTGAGATTCAGGAGACTGAGTCAGGATGATTTCTCCTGATGAACCTGGAAAACATGAAAAAGAGGAGAAGGGTTATTGAGACAAATCAAGTTTGTTGAAAGATGATCAACATCCAAACAGAAGAGAATCATTTCTTTAACATGGAGAACAGATGGAAGAAGGTCAATGCTGCTTGTTTCAGTGTTTCTCCATCACAGCAGAACATCATTGTGGTGAACCTGGTTGCATCCTGAAGCAAAGTTTTCACAAGAGAGTCTCACCCTGAACAAGGAGCCCCAGGGTGGCCAGCAGTAGAATCAGTGACATCATCATTGTGCTGCCGGCGTGTCAGTGTCTCTGAAAGGCCTGGACAGACACTGATCAACACTGGTCTCTTAACGTCTGGGAGCAGAGAGGCAGGACACATATGCAAACACACAGAGTCAGTCAACTGTAGCTGTCCTCAACATATCATGATGTTTCCTCCTCACTGCTGACAACATTCATCTACGTATTGACATATTTACATGGAGACGATCTTAAAGTCTGATAATTAACTGACATGTTTTATTGATCGTTTTAATATTAATGTGTGTTTGACATGTTTATGTGTTTGTAATGTTCAGATTTCACCAAGTTAAGCAGTGATTAGCAGTGAACTCAGATACTCAGAAACTCCAACCAAACTTTTCATCTCGTCTTTACATGTTGTAACTTAACAGGTTAATACATTTACAGCAAAATAATGTTTCAAACATTTTTGGTGCTGATCTACATCTGTATATTTTCTTTTCAATGCATGTAATTGAAACAGCTGTTATTCAGTATGAAGCTGAGGTCAAAGGTCATGACCAAGACCTTTATCATCGTTTCTACCAGGTTGTCTCCTCTTGATTATTTGGTGAATCAGAACATAAAACAGGAAACTATAATGAGATAAGAACTGATGGTGAGAAGCTGTGAAGAAAGAAACTTGATAATAGCTATTTTTTTTTAAGTTGAACTTTTTTGCTGTTTATCAAGAAAAAGGCTATGCCTTTCTTTTTCTGTGCCACTGACTTGGATTTAGGCAGTTTAATTGAAGCTGCTCCTTTATACCTTAAACTTTTGAATAAGTTCATTTACAGGAGCAACTAGAAAAAAACATCCAGAGAAAACATGAGGAAGACCCGGTGTGGGTCAAAACCACTCATTATTATTCTTTGGTAAAACTGGTAAAACTTTGATAGTCCCATACTGATACAGGAATTATAACATTCTTGACCTGAAGTATTCCCAAGAACATCTCTTAATCTATAAGTAAAACTACAGTATATTGCCTCTGTGTTTCATTCTGGCCTGCAGGGGAAGCTTCATTCTCTACAGCCAGCTGCAGCAGTTAGTTGAGTTTCTGTTCAGTCTGACTGAGGGAGGTTTTTGTACGACGGTTTTTCACTGTGTGAACACATACTGACTGATCCAATGTTCACTCTGACAGTAGTAAACTGCTGCATCTTCAGTCTGGACTCCACTGATGGTCAGAGTGAAGTCAGAGTTTGATCCACTGCCTGTAAAACGAGCTGGAATCCCTGATACTCGAGTGCTAGCAAAGTAAATGAGCAGTTTAGGAGTTTCTCCATCTCTCTGTTGGTACCAGGATAAAAGGTATTGGTTGTTGAAAAAATTAACATCCTGACTGGTCCTACATGTGATGGAGACGGAGCGTCCCACAGCAGAGCTCACTGCTCCAGGCTGAGTCACTGTGACCTGACCTCTGGACTCTGAGGACACAGAGACAAAAACATAAAGCAGCGTCATGGTTTTGTGGGCTTCATTTCAGAGGGACGGATGTTGATAGAGGAGAGGAGTTTGATTCTCTGGACTTTACCTGTGAAGCAGCAGCAGAGGAGAGTCCAGATGAGGACGCAGATCAAAGTCATGTTTTTGATGAGGAGGATTTCTGTGTCTTCTGTTGTCATGAAGGACAGCTGTCAGTCATCCAGTCTTCAACTCTCAGGACTATAAACTCTCCCAGAGCACTGGAGCATGGTGCTGCTGATGCAAAGTCACTCTCTATGGAAATGTTCTGACTGACTCCAACAGGGTCATAAATTCACCACGTGTGACACGTGGAGTTCAGGCAAGACAAGTTTACTTATACAGCACCATTCAGACACAAGGCTATTGAAGGTACTTCACAAGAACATAAAAATACATGGGTAACCTTGAAATAACCTAACATAACCTTAATATAAAAACAATAGCCACAGATGATCTTTACCATAATTTATGTATCTACTTCACTGGTAAGCTGTATTAAACAGTCATGTTTTAAGCCCTGATTTAAATGAGTCGACCTCAAGTATTCAGGAATTTGTTCCACAGGTGGGGAGCAGAGAAACTAAAGGCTGCTTCACCTTGCTTGGTTTTGATCCTGTGAACTGAGTAAACCTGTTCCAGATGATCTGAGGGGTCTGGGTGCTTCATAACATACCAGTAAATCAGAGACCAAGACCATTTACTGCTTTCTATACGAGTAACAAGATTTTTAAATCTATCCTTTCACACAGGAAGCCAGTGCAGTGATGAAGCGCTGGTGTAATGTGCTCTACTCTCTTGGTGTCGGTGAGGACTCTAGCAGCAGCGTTCTGGACGAGCTGCAGCTCTCTGATTTATTTTTTCACTCAGACCTGTGAGGACACCGTTACAATAGAACATCCTGCTGAAAATGAAACCATGAACAAGTTTTTCTGTATCTTCTTCAGACAGAAATCCTCTAATTCTTGCCATGTTTTTAAGGTGGTAGTAGGCTGAGGGATCAGAGGGAGCATGTGGATGTTGAACAGATGAGGTGCAAGAATGGACCCTTGAGGAACTCAACATGTAACTTTTGTCTACACAGATTCATAATTGCCAAGTGACACAAAGAAATCCCTGTTTTGTAAATAAGGTTTAAACCAATTTAGCACAGTGCCAGGAAGTCCCACCCACTTTTCCAGTGCGTCGAGCTGTATCTTATGGTCACCTGTGTCGAATGCAGCACTGAGGTCCAGTAATACCGGAATCCAAATCTTTGATGCATCACTGTTCAGATGAATGTCATTTAAAACTTTTTCAGGTGCAGTATCAGTGCTGTGATGTGCTCGAAATCCAGACTGAAAGGCATTTAAGAAATTGTTTTGCACCAAGAAGGAATTAAGTTGCTGAAAAACGACCTTTTCAATGATCTTTCCTATAAAACATAGGTTCAGTATTGACCTGTAGTCATTTATTCCTGAGGCATCCAGGCCTTTTAAAAAGAGGTTTAATGACTGCGGTCTTCAGGGCTGTTGGAAAAAGGCCTGACTGAAGAAAACTGTTGACTATCTGTAGTATATCTGATGCTATGCAGTTAAAAACGTCTTTAAAAAAGCTTGTAGGCAGAGTCTCAAGGCAGCAGGTAGCGGGGCCAAGGGTTTTTGACAATAACTGTCAAAGTTGCGTAATCTCAGGAGTGAAAAAAATTAACCAGAGTTGTCTTATGAGGCATAGGTGCATTAACCATTGTGTTGGACTTAGACTGTTTGTCTTATCTCTAAAATCTTATCTGTGAAAAAAGAAGTAAAGTCATTGTATGTTTTGGTGAAAAGCAGTTCAGGAGGGACCGACGCTGATGTGTTTGTCAGTCTGTCAACAACAGTGAATAAAGTCCCTGCATTATTGTTATTTTTGTTGATAATCTCAGAGAAAAAGGACTCCCTTGCCCTTTTTAATTTTAAGTTATGTGTGTTAAATCTCTCCTTATAGACGTCATAATGAACCTGGAGTTTGATTTCTCTTTTTTGAGCTTTTAGCCGTGTGGCATTCCTCCATGGTGCTTTTTTCTTAACAGAGACAACAATGATGTCCATAATATTCATAGCTTTAGAACTGAAACTATGAACCAGATCACTGACAGAGACTGAGGGCAGAGCTGCTGTGGGTGTAAAATCCTGGATGAACAGTGTACAGGTGTTTTCGTCGATATAGCATTTTCTGATCACCTCTGTTGTAATGTTACTGGTGTCAGCAGAGATGGCCATTTTAAAGAAAACATGGTAATGATCCGAAAAAGCAACATCAGTCAACACAACCTGAGAAATGTCTCGACCTTTGGAGACAATTAGATCTAAGATATGTCCTTTATTATGTGTTGGATCTGTTCCACACTGGGAAAGTCAGAAGTTGTCCAGGATGTATAATAGTTATTTTCCACTGGTAAACATCCTTCAATAAAGTTGCTCCATAAATTCTCTAACTGAGCTGATGAAGCTGAGCTGAGTTTGGAGGAGCTGATTCAATAAGAACTGCTGCACTATTGTTTTCATTTAAACAAGTTTTAATTTAAAAAAAAAAATCAAGGCTTTCCTTGACAATAAAATCATTAATTTGTAATGACTTGCCAGATGTTAGTGTACTAACACCATCAAAAGAGCATGATATAGGTTGGCCCCCGAGTGTTCTGGTCCAGTAATGTTTGGATGAATCCCATCAGCTCTGACTGAAAAGGTAATTTAAAGTGTGTGTGTGTGTGTGTGTGTGTGTATGTGTGTGTGTGTGTGTGTGTGTGTGTGTGTCCTCAGTGAAGTGTATCAGTCTCTGCAGTAGCTTCCAGCTGCAGCAGTCAGTTCAGTTTCTGTTCAGTCTGACTGAGTGAGGTTTTTGTACGATGGTTTTTCACTGTGTGAACACACTCTGACTGTTGATTTCATGATAACTCTGACAGTAGTAAACTGCTGCATCTTCAGTCTGGACTCCACTGATGGTCAGAGTGAAGTCAGAGTTTGATCCACTGCCTGTAAAACGAGCTGGAATCCCTGATGCTGGAGTGGTAGCACGGTAAATGAGCAGTTTAGGTTTTTCTCCATCTCTCTGTTGGTACCAGGCTAACCAGTTTCCACTATAAACATTCTGACTGGTCCTACATGTGATGGAGACGGAGCGTCCCACAGCAGAGCTCACTGCTCCAGGCTGAGTCACTGTGATCTGACCTCTGGACTCTGAGGACACAGAGACAAAAACATAAAGCAGCGTCATGGTTTTGTGGGCTTCATTTCAGAGGGACGGATGTTGATAGAGGAGAGGAGTTTGATTCTCTGGACTTTACCTGTGAAGCAGCAGCAGAGGAGAGTCCAGATGAGGACGCAGATCAAAGTCATGTTTTTGATGAGGAGGATTTGTGTGTCTTCTGTTGTCATGAAGGACAGCTGTCAGTCATCCAGTCTTCAACTCTCAGGACTATAAACTCTCCCAGAGCACTGGAGCATGGTGCTGCTGATGCAAAGTCACTCTCTATGGAAATGCTCTGACTGACTCCAACAGGGACTTGGATTACTCTCAGGATGATGTTTATCAATGGATCAATCAGTCTATCAGTCTACTGATTAGAAATGTGTCAGTGTTCATTTTTATGTGACTTTGTTTGTCTAATACTGTTTTATTCATCACGATCAACAATAAACATGTTTATAATAATTATTTATATTTGTCAGGATTTATTGGTGAGTTTTTCTTTTCAATATTTTCTTTCAATTTCTTTCACTGAAAGAGAAACTGATATTGTTTGTAGATGTTTAACATTTAATGAGAAAAAAGTTTCATTACATAATGAATATTTGTGAACTGGTTTTAAACACTTTAACCAGTTATTACTCATCATAAACTGGGTAAACTGGGGATGTTTTTGTTGAGTTTGTTTGTGTCAAAGTCAGAGAGCCGTGTCTCTCTACAGTCAGAGGTTTTTGTACGGCGGCTCAATGAGTTTGTATCACTGTGGTACACGTTCGGTGGAGGAACCAGACTGGATATTGGAAGTAAGTCAAATTTTTACCATTTTCGTTAATTTTTGGAGTTACTTTTTCTTTTTATCACCTTGTAATTCAACATAATTTGGAAAATAGTTACTTTTCCATAAAAATGTTCATTTTCTAATCATATTTTGCACTGCCTATGTTTGCTTCAACAATAGAAAGTTAAAAAATTAATTGCAATAAATATAAAATATTCAGCCAGACAGTAAATTTCAAACCTTAATCATGAGGCTTCATCTTGAGGGCTGTTAGGTTTATTTCAGTGTGTCAAAGTCAGAGAGCCGTGTCTCTCTACAGTCAGAGGTTTTTGTACGGCGGCTCAATGAGTTTGTATCACTGTGGTGGACTTTTGGTGGAGGAACCAGACTGGAGTTTGGAAGTAAGTTTATTAACAAATATTACAGAAAATTATGTTAAATTCATATTTTGAATTAGTATTTTGGATGTTTTATTAAGATAAATATATCTTCTTTTATTCTAACATGTTTTTCATTGATACTCGTATTTCTCCTCCTTTATCATTGAGTTGAACTCAGAGCAGTTTTATTTCAGTTTATATTTCTTTAGACATTCCTGTCATACTGAAGTTTTAACAACCTTAACTAAAGGATAGATAAAACTTTAATCTTACTGGAAAAATGTTCACCATGATTAGTTTTTAATTTTCTGTGTCAGTAATAACTGTTTTCAAAGGAAGTAAGATTAAATTCTTCAAAGAAAACTGAACCGAGTGAAGTTAAAATTTGTTAATTTGAAATGTGTAACATCTGTTCATTGTGTCATTTATTGTTTCAAATTTAAAAAAAATCTTTTGAACAGTTTGTTGATGATGATTTAAATCCAGATCATGAAAATTTAATCAGAGTCTGTGAATTTTCTTGCATCTTTTATGGTTCCACTAAATACATTAAAGTAATGTATAGTTGAGATTTTTGCTGATTTTCAGTCCAAAGTTTTGTATATTTTCTTGTCAGTGTAGTTTGATATATTTCATCTCATTCTGTATGATGATTCTCTCTGTGCTGATATGCATGAGAGGCTTCTTAAAGGGAAGTGAAACAATGTGTGAGTGAGTGACTGGTGGAGCAGAAAAAACATCTGACAGAAACTCCTTAAAGGAGAAAATCAACTCTCACACAGTAAAGGTGTCCAAGTGTCTGCTGGTTGATTGACAGCTGTGTGGTCCCTGTCCTCTAAGCTGATTGGTGTCTCCTAGGTGATGCTCGTCCCACCCTGACGGTGCTGCCCCCCTCCAGTGAGGAGCTGCAGCAGGGGAAGGCCACGCTCATGTGTCTGGCCAACAAGGGCTTCCCCTCAGACTGGAGTCTGTCCTGGAAGGTGGACGGCAGCAGCAGCATCAGCTGGGAGGAGAGCAGGAGCCGCGTTGTGCTGGAGAAGGACGGCCGCTACAGCTGGAGCAGCACCCTGAGGCTCCCTGCAGACCAGTGGAGGAAGGTGGGCTCTGTGACCTGTGAGGCCACCCAGGGCTCCCAGACTCCACTCTCAGAGACACTGAGGAGAGACCAGTGTTCCCAGTCCTGACCTGACTCACTGGGACTCTGCTGCTGGTTTTACTCTCATACCGCTCTCTGTCTGCTCTCTGTAACTCTGTCTCTCTCTGTTGATCTCTTTCTTTCCTTCACTAACTCTCTAAATACATGTTTCATTGATAAAGATTTTCTTTGCTTATTGTAATTTTAAGAATTCAAAATAATAAAGTCCAGTTCATTGAATCAGTTGTTTTCATCTTTGTTATAGTAAAAGTAAGAGATGTGTCTGTCTTAATAGTTCTGTTAAATCCAGAAATTGTGTCATGGCTTATTTGTAAGATCTGATCAATAACTACAAGAAGGGAATATGACAATCTTATGATCTATAATAGGATGTCATCTGCATACAAGATTATTTTTTGTTGGTGTGAATGAACAGATGTCTGAGATGAAGATGGATTTTCTGATGAACACAGTCAGAGTTTTAGTCATGAAAGGAAAGAACAGTGAAGTAAACATATATCTTTGTTTAGTGAATTTTTCATAATGAATTTATATTGAAATATTTGTTTGCATTTGTTTTCAATCAGCCAGTAGAACTTTATTTTTCTGTCAGAGCCTTTTTTTATTCAGCAGCTCAGCAACCAGATCAAAGATATACACACAGTACACAGGAAGAAAGAAAAACACTGATAATAACAACTAAAACATACCAACATTATAAGATTAAAAATGTAGATGTTTACTGATAATAAATATGCAAATAAATAAATGAACAGTTGAAAAAAGTACACAAAGTCCTGACAACAAAACAACATGACACTTGTAAGACAGAGGGTGTCAGATATGGTCCTGTTCTGAACCCTGAAGGAGAGACAGCAGTGTCCCCTGACATATGACAAGGTACAGACCGTCCTCACACCTTCTGCAGCTGTCAGTGTCAATGCTAAACAGTTACAGGGATAAGACACACCGCTGAGTTCAGTCAGTGCATATTTCTACAGTTTCAGATAAACAGCCAGTCACTGCGTGTTGGTCAAAGAAAAGTCAGCAAACTAAAGCGAGACATGGACCATAGACTCCTCCAGATGTTTGTAGACGGTCCTTAAGATGAAGAGCTCGGTTCCATAGAACAAACTGCACCATCAAGCTTTATAAAGTGCATCATCAAATTCACTATTCAGTATAAATATACTAAGAACTTTCAGCAGTAATAAAAGTGAGTAAAAACAATATCAGTGTAGCTTCAGTGTCTAATCCAGGTAATGTCAGGTTATTGTTAGGTAGTGTTCATGAGTCTAACTGCTTGATGACAGAAAGAGTCACAGAGCCTGTTGGTCCTGGTTCTGAGGCTGTGATAACGCCTGCAACAAGGCAGCAGCTGAAAAAGTCCATTATTGGGGTGTCTGGGCTCCTTGATGATTCTGTGGGCCTTTTAAATGAAGTGACGTCTGTAAATGTCCTGTATACAGGGAAGATCACAGACACTGATCTTTTCAACTGTCCTTCAACCCTTTGTGTTGCTCTGTGGCTGTGAGAGGCCTGTACGCCTGAAGGTGTTTAGGATTAGTTATCTTTGGACTGATATTTGGAAACAATGCTGAAAGACACTGACAAACTGCGCTGCATACAGACTTGACTGTGTGTATCATGGACATCTATTAGTTCTGTTTATGCTTCTGTCTGGAGTTCAGTTGGAGGACATGTTCCACACATGTACAGCAGGTTGACGTCTGCACTGTGTGGACAAGTGAGGACATTTGTGATCAACCTCTGATAACGACATAAACATCACTGGGAGCGAGGTGTGTGTGTGTGTGTGTGTGTCATCAGTGAAGTGTATCAGTCTCTGCAGTAGCTTCCAGCTGCAGCAGTCAGTTCAGTTTCTGTTCAGTCTGACTGAAGGAGGTTTTTGTACGACGGTTTTTTACTGTGTGAACAGCCACTGACTGTTGATCCAGTGACAACTCAGACAGTAGTAAACTGCTGCATCTTCAGTCTGGACTCCACTGATGGTCAGAGTGAAGTCAGAGTTTGATCCACTGCCTGTAAAACGATCTGGAATCCCTGATGCTCGAGTGCTAATGGAGTAAATAAGCAGTTTAAGAGTTTCTCCATCTCTTTGTTGGAACCAGGTTAAAGACTTAGAATTGTAAATATCCTGACTGGTCCTACATGTGATGGAGACGGAGCATCCCACAGCAGAGCTCACTGCTCCAGACTGAGTCACTGTGATCTGACCTCTGGACTCTGAGGACACAGAGACAAAAACATAAAGCAGCGTCATGGTTTTGTGGGCTTCATTTCAGAGGGACGGATGTTGATAGAGGAGAGGAGTTTGATTCTCTGGACTTTACCTGTGAAGCAGCAGCAGAGGAGAGTCCAGATGAGGACGCAGATCAAAGTCATGTTTTTGATGAGGAGGATTTCTGTGTCTTCTGTTGTCATGGAGGACAGCTGTCAGTCATCCAGTCTTCAACTCTCAGGACTATAAACTCTCCCAGAGCACTGGAGCATGGTGCTGCTGATGCAAAGTCACTCTCTATGGAAAGTAAGGAAGTTTGTTTATTTGAATATCATCTTTCATGAGCAGAAATCACAAAGTGCTTCACAATAACAGGTAATAAAGCAATTAAAAGACAGTGTTACTGACTCAAAGTGCAGACATCAAGCTACAAATATGAGGCAAAATAAATTAAGCAGAAGAGCTGCCTTTTAAAGATCCTCAAGTCCAATCAGAAAGAGCTCCAACATTTAGGAGCTATGACCTCAAACACAGTCTCTATTTTTTGTCTTGAGCCTGATGTGTGAAGGAACAAGTCCACATCAGAGGACCTGAGATTCCTTCTGGTAGAACAGGGCTGCAGTAACAGATCATCAGAATCTGGAAGTGGATTTTGAACTGATGGGAATGTAAAGAAAACGAAACTCATGTTACATGACAACTTTTGTAAGATTTGGTTTAAAATCTTGGTAGCGTCGATTTTAACCACTTGAGGTGGGATGGATGGATGGATGGGTCAATCAATACAGGACTTTCACACAGGAGACTGGTCTTCGTGTCTGAAACCAAGTTCCATGACTTGCGGAAGTCATGTTACATACATTAACTTATGATTTGTAACGTTATATGAGGTATGTTAACTTCAACATCTATAATAATTGAAGCATTTTGAAAGAGAATCACCCATTTCCCTCATATCACTGCAGTCTGCTCTTCATGAAGGTCCATATGTTGTACAAACTTTATTTGTAACTAAAGATTAAGGTTAGTTTTATATCTCTGAATAAATGTAAGAATATCACAAAAATGTATCGCTGTGATTATAAACAAACAGCAGGATATCATCAGCATGAAGTGAAACCACACGACTGTGATCTGAGATTTTAACCGCAGGAATGTTTTCAATAACAAGCTCAATGAAAGAGATGATAACACACACACACCCTCAGGGGTCTAGTGGAGTCCATGCCTTAATGGTCAGGGCTGTTTTGGCAGCAAAAGAGGGACCAACACAATATTAAGCAGGTGGTCAAAATGTCTGATCGGTGAATGTGAAACAGCAGTGATCCAGTATGAGGCTGAGGTCAAAGGTCACGACTGAGACTTTTCTGACTAACTGTCCCAGGTTTGCTCCTCTACATTATTTGAAGAGTCAGATCAGAAGTTATAACAATCTGTTAAAATGAATAGGTGTGTGTGTGTGTGTGTCTGTGTGTGTGTGTGTGTGTGTGTGTGTGTGTGTGTGTGTGTGTGTGTGTGTGTCCTCAGTGAAGTGTATCAGTCTCTGCAGTAGCTTCCAGCTGCAGCAGTCAGTTCACTTTCTGTTCAATCTGACTGAGGGAGGTTTTTGTACGACGGTTTTTCACTGTGTGAACACAACCTGACTGATCCAATGATAACTCTGACAGTAGTAAACTGCTGCATTTTCAGTCTGGACTCCACTGATGGTCAGAGTGAAGTCAGAGTTCGAGCCACTGCCTGTAAAACGAGCTGGAATCCCTGATACTCGAGTGCTAGCATGGTAAATGAGCAGTTTAGGAGTTTCTCCATCTCTCTGTTGGTACCAAGCTAAAAGGTATTGGTTGTTGAAAAAATTAACATCCTGACTGGTCCTACATGTGATGGAGACGGAGCGTCCCACAGCAGAGCTCACTACTCCAGACTGAGTCACTGTGACCTGACCTCTGGACTCTGAGGACACAGAGACAAAAACATAAAGCAGCGTCATGGTTTTGTGGGCTTCATTTCAGAGGGACGGATGTTGATAGAGGAGAGGAGTTTGATTCTCTGGACTTTACCTGTGAAGCAGCAGCAGAGGAGAGTCCAGATCAGGACGCAGATCAAAGTCATGTTTTTGATGAGGAGGATTTCTGTGTCTTCTGTTGTCATGAAGGACAGCTGTCAGTCATCCAGTCTTCAACTCTCAGGACTATAAACTCTCCCAGAGCACTGGAGCATGGTGCTGCTGATGCAAAGTCACTCTCTATGGAAATGCTCTGACTGACTCCAACAGGGACTTGGATTACTCTCAGGATGATGTTTATCAATGGATCAATCACTTTATCAGTCTATTGATTAGAAATGTGTCAGTGTTCATTTTTATGTGACTTTGTTTGAGTTTGATGAACAATTTTTCATCCAGAATATTTTATGAATTCCACCTAATTCACTACGAGACCAACGTCACAGTGGGATAAAAAATACTGTTTTATTCATCATGATCAACAATAAACATGTTTATAATAATTATTTATATTTGTCAGGATTTATTGGTGAGTTTTTCTTTTTAATATTTTCTTTCATTTTTGTTGACTGAAAGAGAAACTGATATTGTTTGTAGATGTTTAACATTTAAATAGAAAAATGGTTCATTACATAATGAATAATTCTGAACTGGTTTTTCACACTTTAACCAGTTATTACTCATCATAAACTGGGTAATCTGGGGATGTTTTTGTTGAGTTTGTTTGTGTCAAAGTCAGAGAGCCGTGTCTCTCTACAGTCAGAGGTTTTTGTACGGCGGCTCAATGAGTTTGTATCACTGTGGTACACGTTCGGTGGAGGAACCAGACTGGATATTGGAAGTAAGTCAAATTTTTACCATTTTCGTTAATTTTAGGAGTTACTTTTTCTTTTTATCAACTTGTAATTCAATATGTTTTGAAAAATAGTTACTTTTCCATAAAAAATGTATATTTTCCAATCATATTTTGCACTGCCTAAGTTTGCTTCAACAATAGAAAGTTAAAAAATAAATTGCAATAAATATAAAATATTCAGCTACACAGTAAATTTCAAACCTTAATCATGAGGCTTCATCTTGAGGGCTGTTAGGTTTATTTCAGTGTGTCAAAGTCAGAGAGCCGTGTCTCTCTACAGTCAGAGGTTTTTGTACGGCGGCTCAATGAGTTTGTATCACTGTGGTGGACTTTTGGTGGAGGAACCAGACTGGATGTTGGAAGTAAGTTTCTGAACAAATATTACAGAAAATTATGTTAAATTTATATTTTGAATTAGTATTTTGGATGTTTTATTAAGATAAATATATCTTCTTTTATTCTAACATGTTTTTCATTGATACTCGTATTTCTCCTCCTTTATCATTGAGTTGAACTCAGAGCAGTTTTATTTCAGTTTATATTTCTTTAGACATTCCTGTCATACTGAAGTTTTAACAACCTTAACTAAAGGATAGATAAAACTTTAATCTTACTGGAAAAATGTTCACCATGATTAGTTTTTAATTTTCTGTGTCAGTAATAACTGTTTTCAAAGGAAGTAAGATTAAATTCTTCAAAGAAAACTGAACCGAGTGAAGTTAAAATTTGTTAATTCGAAACGTGTAACATCTGTTCATTGTGTCATTTATTGTTTCAAATTTTAAAAAAATCTTTTGAACAGTTTGTTGATGATGATTTAAATCCAGATCATGAAAATTTAATCAGTCTGTGAATTTTCTTGCATCTTTTATGGTTCCACTAAATACATTAAAGTAATGTATAGTTGAGACTTTTGCTGATTTTCAGAACAAAGTTTTGTATATTTTCTTGTCAGTGTAGTTTGATATATTTCATCTCATTCTGTATGATGATTCTCTCTGTGCTGATATGCATGAGAGGCTTCTTAAAGGGAAGTGAAACAATGTGTGAGTGAGTGACTGGTGGAGCAGAAAAAACATCTGACAGAAACTCCTTAAAGGAGAAAATCAACTCTCACACAGTAAAGGTGTCCAAGTGTCTGCTGGTTGATTGACAGCTGTGTGGTCCCTGTCCTCTAAGCTGATTGGTGTCTCCTAGGTGATGCTCGTCCCACCCTGACGGTGCTGCCCCCCTCCAGTGAGGAGCTGCAGCAGGGGAAGGCCACTCTCATGTGTCTGGCCAACAAGGGCTTCCCCTCAGACTGGAGTCTGTCCTGGAAGGTGGACGGCAGCAGCAGCAGCAGCAGCTGGGAGGAGAGCAGGAGCCCCGGGGTGCTGGAGAAGGACGGCCGCTACAGCTGGAGCAGCACCCTGAGGCTCCCTGCAGACCAGTGGAGCAAGGTGGGCTCTGTGACCTGTGAGGCCACCCAGGGCTCCCAGACTCCACTCTCAGAGACACTGAGGAGAGACCAGTGTTCCCAGTCCTGACCTGACTCACTGGGACTCTGCTGCTGGTTTTACTCTCATACTGCTCTCTGTCTGCTCTCTGTCTTGTTCTCTTTCTCTTGACATGTTTCAACTTTAAAATTTTCTTGCTTGTGTTGATGGTTTCAACATTTAAAACAATAAATATTTTATCATGTGTATCATAAAAGCCACATGTCTTTTGACTTTATTTCTTTGACTTATATATTAATTAGATCAATGCTGAAATCTCAGCCATAAAAAGTCTGGTTCCCAGATTACTAGTTAATGATTGTAAAACTGTGGATCTTATTTAGGGGGCCAAGCCCGCGGGGACTGGGGAACGCGGATGCAAGCATACGCGTTTCCCAGTACCAGCGGTGCTGGGAACCCTATTGTAATTGTTCAGATTTTTATTATTATTCATCTTTTCTATTTTTATTCTTCCGTTGATAAAAGTCATGCTGCAGCCTAAACCGTACAAGTTTGGACGATGAAAATTTGAGGGTTGGCCCAGACCCCCGCAGGGACCTCAGACGCAAAGAACTGCACACGTCCGCCTGCAGGGGGCGCTATAACCAAGGACAACGCGTTTTGGCCTATAACTCCCACACCGTATGTCGCACATTCAAAAACCTTATATCCCCACATTCCTTGAATAGAGCTGAGTCACTTTGCAATTGGCCACGCCCACTTCCGCCTGGACGTCTTTACCCGAAAAATCGCGAAAACTGGAAAACCTGCTTTTTCGAACTCCTCCTAGGGATTTTGTTCGATCTGCACGAAAATTGGCCCAGACACTCTTCTGGTGCTCATGACCTAAAGTTATCAAAAGATTTTTTTTGGGTTGAAAATTCCGCGAATTATTAACGAACAAATTTCCGTAGCTAGCCATAAAAATGGAAAATGTTGCATATCTCGGTCAAAGTAAATGCTATCGACACCAAATCAGAGATCCTTGGTTGGCATGAGACTGGGAGCCTATGAGCTGAATTTGGCGAATGTTGGCCCATAGGGGGCGCTAGAGATATGAGAAGTTTATATCTCTAGAACGGCTGCACCGATTTCTACGAAATTTGGTCCGTACGACGTAGGGCTGGTCCTGAGGCCATATCTTCAAGGGGGTCATGACAGGTCAATGTGGGCGGGGCTTATTACAAGATAAACAAAAAAAATTAATTTCTGCCAAAGTATAATACTTAGGGTTTTGAAATTTTATGGGTACATGTAGAATAGGACTCAGACCCCGCCTACCGAAAATCGCGTTTGTGCTCCACTAGGGGGCGCTATAACGCATTTTTGCCTATAACTTCCACATTTTAAATGACACCTTGAAAATTCTTATACTGCCGTATTCCCTCAATAGCGCTGGATTTTCTGACGTAGGCCCCGCCCACTTTCGCCGAAAATTCCCATCGCTAAGTCGCCACATGTCCGAAACCTACTTTTTCGAACTCCTCCTACAGTTTAAGCGCCATGTGAGCCAAACTTTGCACACACGATGTCTAGACGTGTCTGATCTAAAGTTATCAAAGGAATCGTTGAACGACAAAAAATTCGCTAATTATAACCGAACGATTTTTTGGCTAGCTCAAAAAACGCATGTTGTGTCATATTTCGGTCAAACTAAAGTCTTTTGACTTCAAACTTAACACGCTCGTTCCAGAGGTCATCCACAGACTCTGTGCCAAATTTGGTGCGGATCGGCCAATAGGGGGCGCTACAAACCCAACAAGGTGGCGCTATAATGCATTTTTGCCTATAACTTCCACATTTTAAATGACACGTACAAAAATCTCATATTGCCGTGTTCCCGGAAAAGCACTGGATTTTCTGACGTAGGCCCCGCCCACTTTTGCCGAAAATTGCCGTCGCTAAGTCGCCACATGTCCAAAACCTACTTTTTCAAACTCCTCCTACAGTTTAAGCGCCATCTGCGCCAAACTTTGCACATACGATGTCTAGACGTGTCTGACGAAAAGTTATCAAAAGAATTGTTGCACACCAAAAAATGCGCTAATTATAACCGAACGATTTTTTGGCTAGCTCAAAAAACGCATGTTGTGTCATATTTAGGTCAAACTAAAGTCTTTTGACTTCAAACTTAAGACGCTCGTTCCAGAGGTCATCCACAGCTGCTGTGCCAAATTTGGTGCAGATCGGCCAATAGGGGGCGCTACAAACCCAAAAACATCAGGTTTCCCAAACGTTGCTCAGATTCCTACTAAATTCGCTGTGCATGATGTGGGTTCCCTCCTGAGGCCGACCGCAAAGTTACCTAATGATTGGTCATGAAAACCGCAGCTCGGACGACGGCGCGCGTCCCCGCGATCGCCCCGAGCCCCGCGTCCCTCGGAGCCCGCGGCGGTGGGTTCCGAGGGCCGCGGGGACCGGCTCGCGCGGGGAGGCTTGGCCCCCGTTCATAACTGCTTGCAGTTCTAGTTTGTAATTGTTCCAGTTTTATCTATATCTATGTCTATAAAACTCCAGTAACAATATACTTTATTAGTGTCACAACCGAACTAGGACTGAACCCAAATGCACGACTCTGGAGACGAGGTCAAATATACAATCTTTTAATAACAAAGTATCAAAGGAAAATCACTAAATCGAGGAAGATCTCAAACTAACAAAAAACACTCTGATGAGGAAAAAATACTATAAACACAGAAGAAATCAAAATCACTCTTTCGAGGAAAAAAGCTAAGGCTGAGGAAAATAACAAGACAAAGTATCAAAATAACATAAGGCAAATCTAGGGCAAAACAAAGTATCAAAGAATACGAAACCTGAATTGACATGAGTTGTGGAGTAAACAGGCGTGGGTTCTCTGGCACACAAGACAAGACGAACTGGCACAGGACAAAGGGAAACACAGACTATATACCCACACACATGAGGTAATGGGAAACAGGTGGAAACAATCAGGGCAGGGCAGACAATTAGACCAGTGGGATCACACAAGGGGGAAGGAGCAAGTTACCTGAAACGAGAGGAGAGTTAGGTGTCAAAATAAAACAGGAAGGCACGAGACAACATAGACACAAGACAAAAACTAAACATAACTTATCCTGACTTCTTGGACATGACAATTAGACGTATTCACTGTTTCCATGGTGATCATAAAGCTATCTGTTATTACTAACATCTGTCCCTGAAGAAGAAGAATTTATACCTAGAAATTATTCTCATTGTCTGAAGTTTAAAAATCTAAATATAACAATGATTTACAGGGTTATTAACAGAAATCAGGGTGTCATCTGCATAAAGTAATAGTCCTTTCTATCTCTCCTCCTGTTTCACGATGATTTTAAAGTGTAAATTGTGTTACTGGCTGTATTGCTGATATTCTCTGCTTGTTAAAACAATAAAGACTATTTCATCAAACCAGTGGTGTCCAGACACATTTTTATCAGAATGACTGCTGTCTTAAATGAAACAGTAGATCGGTTTCATTTCTCAGTTCTCAGTTTTTCTCAGTGACATTAATGTCAGAGGATTATTTTAGGAAGAAATGATGTATCAGCTGACATCTGGTTTCTGCAGTAGTCTGCCAATAGATCACCCTGAATCTTACACACTGGAACTTAAATCCACAGTGACTGGGTTTCTCTCATGGTCACATCAGTAGAATTTCATGACATTTGTCTGATGATTTAAAAAAAAAAAAAGACGGATTATGTCGACATCAGGGCAGCCTATCAGTGTCTGTTCAGTTGTGGTTTCCTACATGAATGGATTAAGTACATGTCATATCTGACAGCTCTGTCAATGCAGCCTAACAGGGTCACTGTTTAGTTATGGGATCTTAAAGCTGACAGGAGTTTGTGTTAAAAAATGAAACGAGGTTATTTTTACAGAAGCTGAGTTTATGCAACATGGTGTCCTTCACATCTGTCCTTTCTCATTGGTTTTACATCAATACAGGTTTAAAATTAAAGGTTACATTGCTGTTTGTGGATCATTTTATTGTATCTTTTTTAATTGTGTTCTAATCAAGTCTGATAATACAAGTGTTATGTTATTTATTTTTATCATATTCCATATATCAAAATTATTTTTCTATATCAGTAAATGTGCTTTTACAAATAGTGGAGAAGAACAGCAGTCATCTAACCAGTCAGGTGTGTGTCTGTGTGTGTGTGTGTGTGTGTGTGTGTGTGTGTGTGTGTCCTCAGTGAAGTGTATCAGTCTCTGCAGTAGCTTCCAGCTGCAGCAGTCAGTTCAGTTTCTGTTCAGTCTGACTGAGGGAGGTTTTTGTATGACGGTTTTTCACTGTGTGGCCACCCACTGACTGTTGATCCAGTGTTCACTCTGACAGTAGTAAACTGCTGCATCTTCAGTCTGGACTCCACTGATGGTCAGAGTGAAGTCAGAGTTTGATCCACTGCCTGTAAAACGATCTGGAATCCCTGATTCTCGCTGATTAGTCAACTTAATAAGCAGTTTGGAAGGTTCTCCATCTCTCTGTTGGTACCAGGCTAAATAGTGGTTATTGTTATAAAAAGTGACATCCTGACTGGTCCTACATGTGATGGAGACGGAGCGTCCCACAGCAGAGCTCACTGCTCCAGACTGAGTCACTGTGACCTGACCTCTGGACTCTGAGGACACAGAGACAAAAACATAAAGCAGCGTCATGGTTTTGTGGGCTTCATTTCAGAGGGACGGATGTTGATAGAGGAGAGGAGTTTGATTCTCTGGACTTTACCTGTGAAGCAGCAGCAGAGGAGAGTCCAGATGAGGACGCAGATCAAAGTCATGTTTTTGATGAGGAGGATTTCTGTGTCTTCTGTTGTCATGAAGGACAGCTGTCAGTCATCCAGTCTTCAACTCTCAGGACTATAAACTCTCCCAGAGCACTGGAGCATGGTGCTGCTGATGCAAAGTCACTCTCTATGGAAATGTTCTGACTGACTCCAACAGAGACTTGTTATTTGTTTGTAGCACAGTATGCACCTACATGCATGACCGCAGCTACACAGCAGACATACATGGAAATAAAAGTACAGGAAAGACAAAAATAATTTTAAAGTACTTATCAGGGATTTCATATTTTATGTATTTTCATTTCCACTTTTGCAGTTTTTTTGATTGTATGAAATATTTTGACATTAATTAATTTATTTTCTGAAAGATATTTCTAACATTCCTCCACGCATCACTAGAAGCAGCTTGTGTTCCACCAGTGGTTCTCGCACCACAGTTTGAGTGTCTATGTTTTACATAAGAGGCCCAATAAAAGTGATGACAACAGAGTCTCAATATGTAGAAAAAGGAAACACAGAATCATGTCTTTAGTGTCATGAATCTCAGCGTGAGTTCAATCAGGAAGACCTTCTATTACGCTGCCTTCATTCATAACTTTGCTTTACTCCGTCTCTCTCTTCCTATTCCCTCTAATCAGCTGTGTGGGTGTTCACCTTCGTCTTTACTATCCAATCAGATTTTGCCACGGTCGTGGTAGCCAGTCAATTTGCTGCTGCCAAACTTTAAATCGCCTCTGTCTTTGCTCCATCAGTTGTCATTCAGTCAGTCGTGTGACCTTCCTCCACCCCTCTCTCCTCCAGTTATTGGACCCAAGTAACAGAAGATGTTCACATCGATCCTCCCCGACGTCCTCTCCTCCAGTCTTCAGGTCCAGGCAACAGGAGTCCAAAGCCACTCACCTCATCAGTCTCTGCTTTGCACCTCATCACCACCACCACCAGTGTCTAGACCCCGGGGGTTTCTCTTCACTACAGCTTCATCACCCCCAGTTATACATGTGCATATTGTTTCACCTCAATGGGGTCTAACCGCCAAAGACTCTTCATGTTTCATATCTCATGCACGTGCCAATAAACCATTTTCTTTATTCTTAGTCTCTCCTGATTGAAATACATGTATATAATTACAGAAATAACTTGTGTCATATGTTTCTGTCTTAATAATTAGTAGATCCATTAAATCTACAGACAGTGGGTTTGTCACAGGGTCAGATCTGCAGTATTTTTTAATAACATCAGGGGACATTTTAAAAAAGAAATGTCAAGGTTATAGACACAATTACTGTCAATAAAATCTGATTTATGCCTCTGAGTGTCACTGTATTTTTACCTCCATCTTTTTGCAATATCTCAGTGGAAAGTCAGAGGATCATCCTGTAACTCAAGTACAACTTTTACAACATTTACCTCCATGTAGCAGCTTTACTCAGACTGTACACACACCACTACATGCTGATACATATTGTAGTTCCTGCTTTTGCCATTGTTATTCTCCATGCTGTGACATGTTCATCTGCTCTCCTTATGTTCTCTTCTTCTTGTAATAATGACATAAAAGTTATAATATCCTCCCAAAAAAATCAGCGTCTGCAAGAACAAATCATGTCTGCAGCACCATTGTTTCTGCTCTGGATAACAAAGTCAGTCTGAGACAAAATAAATCTTTTTGTTTTGAATGAGGTTTTTCTTTCTGTATTAGATGAATGAGAACAAGGTGGAGGCAGAGTTCAAAGGTCATGACAAACACTTTTCTCATGCACTGTGCAGGTATTTGATTATTTGGAGAATCCAATAGGAATATGGGATTACAAAGGGATATGAACTGATGGTGAGGAGCTGTAATGAAACAGCTGATTTGATTTTATCAAAGATGATTTGTTTGAATGTGTCTTTATCTTCACTGAAGTGTATCAGTGTGTTTGAAGAGTCCAACACTGTGTGTCATCACTTATATAAACTGACATAATAAAAGTAGTAATTAAATATGTTGTTTTGCATCTGTAATGTGTTTACTTTGACAAATATTCAAGTCTAAATATTCTCTGGTTTCTCTCTCTCTCTCTCTCTCTGTGTGTGTGTGTGTGTGTGTGTGTGTGTCCTCAGTGAAGTGTATCAGTCTCTGCAGTAGCTTCCAGCTGCAGCAGTCAGTTCAGTTTCTGTTCAGTCTGACTGAGGGAGGTTTTTGTACGACGGTTTTTCACTGTGTGAACACATTCTGACTGTTGATGACATGAAAACTCTGACAGTAGTAAACTGCTGCATCTTCAGTCTGGACTCCACTGATGGTCAGAGTGAAGTCAGAGTTTGATCCACTGCCTGTAAAACGAGCTGGAATCCCTGATACTCGAGTGCTAGCAGCGTAAATGAGCAGCTTTGGAGTTTCTCCATCTCTCTGTTGGTACCAGGCTAAAAGGTGGTAGTTGTTCCAAACATGAACATTCTGACTGGTCCTACATGTGATGGAGACGGAGCCTCCCACAGCAGAGCTCACTGCTCCAGACTGAGTCACTGTGACCTGACCTCTGGACTCTGAGGACACAGAGACAAAAACATAAAGCAGCGTCATGGTTTTGTGGGCTTCATTTCAGAGGGACGGATGTTGATAGAGGAGAGGAGTTTGATTCTCTGGACTTTACCTGTGAAGCAGCAGCAGAGGAGAGTCCAGATGAGGACGCAGATCAAAGTCATGTTTTTGATGAGGAGGATTTCTGTGTCTTCTGTTGTCATGAAGGACAGCTGTCAGTCATCCAGTCTTCAACTCTCAGGACTATAAACTCTCCCAGAGCACTGGAGCATGGTGCTGCTGATGCAAAGTCACTCTCTATGGAAATGCTTTGACTGACTCCAACAGGGACTTGGATTCATTTCTTTGCATTTGTTTTTTCTCTTAGTGTCTTAGTCTTCCTGGATGTCTGTCCTGACAGGGTCCAGGTTTCTCCTCCTGCAGTTTGTTGACCATCAGAGAGTTGAATTTTATCTCAACACCTCCTGCAGAAGAAAAGATGCTGTGAATAAAATCTCTTAACTGAAGCTCACTGGAGGCTCAGGTTTGAATACAGGAGCTGAAATGATTTATGTCCTTGTCAACATGTTCCAGACATCAAATGGGTCATGAAGGAGGCAGAGAGGCAGGTGCTGGTTCTGATCACAGGTGGTCCAGCCCAGGATGATGTTCAAAGAATAGATGATAACTTGGTTGTGACTGGTGTTTTGACCTGTACAGTCAATACTGGAAAAGCAGATTACACCCAACTGAAAACAGTTGCCTTGGTTCCAGATTTGTCAAAACAAGATTCTCTGATTTACCAGATCTGGCTGAACTGTTCATACTAAAGTTGATAACTGTTTTCATTTTGTAGTTATTTTTGTAATTTGTACATTTTAATTTAAACTCAGTAACTTTGTGTCAGTTGAACTTTTTATCTTTAGTACTGAAACTTGTCTGTTGTCATGTTTCAGCAGTGATGCCTGTCTGTTGCCATGGTTACTGAGCTCAGAGAGGGAAGTGACATGTTTCAGACCAGTTTTATCCAATGTGAGGAAGACTAACGGAACTAGAATCATCCTCTGCTACATACATGAGGGTGGAGTTTAGTTTCTCTCATATAAACTTTATTAATCTGTCTGCAGAAGTGGATCCAGTCGTCTCCACCCTGATGCAGCAGCAGCAGCAGCTGGCAGGAGAGCAGGAGCTCCATGTTATCATGTGTATTATAAAAGTGTCATGCCTTTTGACTTCCTTATATTGTATATAATAGGAATATTAGTCAGATTAATGAAAGTGACAAGTCAGTTTGTCACAAATTAATCTTTAATGATGAATATACTTCCACAGTTCTATAATATTCTTGGTAACAATTCACAAAGACCTAAATGATTCTGATTTTTAGTAATGTAAATAAAAAGCAGGGTATCATCTGCATAAAGTGATATAACATGAATCTTAACTGTGAAATAATATTTAAATGAGACACTGAAACTTTACCAAAAGACTCAGTATGAGAGGACAACAGAGTGACTCCTGCTTTCAGAAACCAGAATTTAAAAAAATATTGGAATTGGAATAAGATTGATATTGTATTCAAACAATAAAAAACTTGGTCAATACATATTCTACATATAGAACTGCTCACGTGTTTCTGTTTTAAATTAAATCAGTGGATCCATTTAATCCAAACAGACTTCTGTTTGTCTCAGGGTCAGATTGGCAGCATTTTATAAATTTGTGTCAACATTTTAAAAAGAAATAATTCTTAGGGCCACATTTTGTTCTGACTTGTGCTGTTTTATATATTTTAGTCTTTTTTTTTTTCAAAATGACAATAAGACACTTAACATGTTGATTGCAATAATATCTACAAATATTACTGAAGAATTGATGAAAGTGAAATTAATTTTATTTCACTTGTTTGTATTTTGTTTTGTTTGGTAAAGAGCTGGAAGTATTTTCTGCTCATTGACAAGTTGGACAACATGAAATCTCTTGATCTTAAAAAGCAAACAAGAAAAACTATTTGGAATTAATTTGATTTTTTTATTGATTATGTGTTAAGGTGTCTCTTAGACTGTACTGTATAAGGAGCTAAAACAGTTTAGTTGTGGTTCTGACTTTCAGCAAAATTATATTACCAATAGAAACTACAAAAAAGTAAACCAAACAGTATATTCCACAGACAAAAAGTTTTACTGCTTAAAGGGAGAATATTGGGGTGTCTTTTGTCTATCATCAATTAAATTGTACTCTATTAAATCAATAGTGTTTTCACTTCTGTGCAACTGATGAGTCGAATCAGTTCCTCTTCAGCTGGAGGAGGTTTTTGTACGACGGGTTTTCACTGTGTGAACAGATACTGACTATTCACATAGAATTCGCCCATACAGTAGTAAACTGCTGCATCTTCAGTCTGGACTCCACTGATGGTCAGAGTGAAGTCAGAGTTTGATCCACTGCCTGTAAAACGAGCTGGAATCCCTGATACTCGAGTGCTAATATAGTGAATGAGCAGTTTAGGAGTTTCTCCATCTCTCTGTTGGTACCAGGATAAATAGTTCCCACCATTAACCCTCAGACATCACAAAGTGCTTCACAATAAAAGACAACAAGACAAATAAAAGAGTAACAGACTTTAAATGCAACCATCAGACTCACAAAATACTTTTTAAAAAAGCTGCTTCGGTTGGGTGGATGGTCAATTAAATACCATAAAAGGAATATATACGACCAAATTGAATTATTTGTAGCAGCTGCTTTATTCCTTTAAACTTTTAAAATACTAACAGAGGGCCAGAACATAATGAATGACATTTTCTATTTGTTAGAGGTAATTGAAAAAATAAGACTGAGAGATCATTACAGGCCATTTATGTCTTTTCTTTTTAATGTTATTGAGCTTTATAAGTTTACGTAACGTATTTTGTGTCATTTAGGAAAATGTTTGTTTTTATTGGATGAGATTTGATCATGATGCTGATCTGTGTCTTCATTATTTTTTTAACTGGAAATAGTTGAGAAAACTGTGATCAGTATGAGATCAAAGATCAGGACCAAGACTTTTCTCAACTGTCTCAGGCTGACTGATTTTGATCAGAACATGGAATTATAATGGGATATTGATGGATAATGAAAAATTCATTTGGTTTCCACCCAGATTCTTTTTTGTCATTAAACTTATTTTGATACTTGTTGACTGGTTGTTCAGCCAACAGTGGTGACAACTTTAGTGTACTAAATGTGTGTGTGTGTGTGTGTGTGTGTCCTCAGTGAAGTGTATCAGTCTCTGCAGTAGCTTCCAGCTGCAGCAGTCAGTTCAGTTTCTGTTCAGTCTGACTGAGGGAGGTTTTTGTACGACGGTTTTTCACTGTGTGAACACATCCTGACTGTTGATGTAATGAAAACTCTGACAGTAGTAAACTGCTGCATCTTCAGTCTGGACTCCACTGATGGTCAGAGTGAAGTCAGAGTTTGATCCACTGCCTGTAAAACGAGCTGGAATCCCTGATACTCGAGTGGTTGCATCGTAAATGAGTAGTTTAGGAGTTTCTCCATCTCTCTGTTGGTACCAGTGTAAGTAGCTCCCACCATAAACCCCCTGACTGGTCCTACATGTGATGGAGACGGAGCGTCCCACAGCAGAGCTCACTGCTCCAGACTGAGTCACTGTGATCTGACCTCTGGACTCTGAGGACACAGAGACAAAAACATAAAGCAGCGTCATGGTTTTGTGGGCTTCATTTCAGAGGGACGGATGTTGATAGAGGAGAGGAGTTTGATTCTCTGGACTTTACCTGTGAAGCAGCAGCAGAGGAGAGTCCAGATGAGGACGCAGATCAAAGTCATGTTTTTGATGAGGAGGATTTCTGTGTCTTCTGTTGTCATGAAGGACAGCTGTCAGTCATCCAGTCTTCAACTCTCAGGACTATAAACTCTCCCAGAGCACTGGAGCATGGTGCTGCTGATGCAAAGTCACTCTCTATGGAAAGTAAGGAAGTTTGTTTATTTGAATATCATCTTTCATGAGCAGAAATCACAAAGTACTTCACAATAAAAGACAGCATTACAGACTTCAAGTGTAGACAAGCTAGAAAGAAGGCAAACCAAATTAAAGGGAAGAAACAAATGCTTCTCATGCTGCCTCTTAAATGTATCCAAATCCAATCAGATTGAGCTTCAAACCAATGAACCCTGATCAGAGGACTTTAGATTCCTTCTAGTAGAACAGGGCTGCAGTAACAGATGGATGGATGGATGGGTCCTTCAAATAGAGTTTTTTTTACACAGCAGATTGCTACAGATTTGCTAGAACTTTTTGCTACAGTTTCCTTTGAAACTGAAATTTAAAAATTGTTGAAGTGCAGAAAACCTTAAATCTGATGATAAAATTGTAGAAATTGCGTTAATGTTTTGCACATTCGTGACAACTGTTTTTCATGCACTTAAGATTAATTTATTCAAACAAAACTGAACTAAGTGAAAAGAAAAACAGAGATTTGAAACTGTGCAAAATCTTTTGAACAGTTTGATGATGATGATTGAAAATCACATGAATAACATTTGATGACAGTTAATTTCTTTCATTTTGTGTTTATGGTTCCACGAAATAGTTTAAAGTGATTTATAGTTCAGAGGAGAGACCAGTGTTCCCAGTCCAGACCTGACTCACTGGGACTCTGCTGCAGGTTTTAGTCTGAATACAATTTTGATGTTAAATCTGCCACCGTTATCACTGTAAACTGCATAAATGCAGTGCGACAATGGAAAGCTTGGTCAACTTGGCAACAGTAACTAAGGAGGCGGGGCTTAGTGAAAGGTCAATTACATGCTTGATTGATAAAGCTTGTTGGAATTTTAATTATTTCAATACAATAAAAATCAGTTCATCAGATCAGTTATTTTCAGTTGTTTTTATTTATTATGTTTTGTAAAAATAACAAATGTTTTGGTGATAATCGCTGCATGATATCCAGAAATTGTATCATGGATTAATTCTGAAATTTTATTATAACTTAAAGAAGGGAAGATGATAATTTTATGATGTATAATGGGATGTCATCGGCAAAGAAGGTTATTTATTTTGATGTCAATCAACAGCTTTCTGAGAAACTGTTGGATTTGCTGATGAATGCAGTCAGATTTTCACTTATATAGTAAATGAATTATGCAAACATTTAGTGAAATTTTTCCCATGTACTTTTGTAATTAAATTCAGCAAGAAGTGTGTCTGTGTGTCAGTGCATGTGTGTGTGTTCTGTTACTTTCATCTTTGTGAGGACAACTCTCATCTTCATCAGTAGAACGTGATAACATTTTGATCATTTATCGAATTTCCGAGGGATTCTGAGGGTTAATATTTGTTCTTAGAGTCAAAGTTTGAAGTTTTGGTTCAAGTGTGAGTAATGGTGTGTGTGTGTGTGTGTGTGTGTGTGTGTGTGTCTGTGTGTGCGTATGTGTGTGTGTGTGTGTGTGTGTGTGTGTGTGTGTGTGTGTCCTCAGTGAAGTGTATCAGTCTCTGCAGTAGCTTCCAGCTGCAGCAGTCAGTTCAGTTTCTGTTCAGTCTGACTGAGGGAGGTTTTTGTACAACGGTTTTTCACTGTGTGAACACACGCTGACTGTTGGGGTAGTGAAAACTCTGACAGTAGTAAACTGCTGCATCTTCAGTCTGGACTCCACTGATGGTCAGAGTGAAGTCAGAGTTTGATCCACTGCCTGTAAAACGAGCTGGAATCCCTGATACTCGATTGGTAGCACGGTAAATGAGGAGTTTAGGTTTTTCTCCATCTCTCTGTTGGTACCAGTGTAGATAGTTCCCACTATAAACATTCTGACTGGTCCTACATGTGATGGAGACGGAGCGTCCCACAGCAGAGCTCACTGCTCCAGGCTGAGTCACTGTATACTGACCTCTGGACTCTGAGGACACAGAGACAAAAACATAAAGCAGCGTCACGGTTTTGTGGGCTTCATTTCAGAGGGACGGATGTTGATAGAGGAGAGGAGTTTGATTCTCTGGACTTTACCTGTGAAGCAGCAGCAGAGGAGAGTCCAGATGAGGACGCAGATCAAAGTCATGTTTTTGATGAGGAGGATTTCTGTGTCTTCTGTTGTCATGAAGGACAGCTGTCAGTCGTCCAGTCTTCAACTCTCAGGACTATAAACTCTCCCAGAGCACTGGAGCATGGTGCTGCTGATGCAAAGTCACTCTCTATGGAAATCTAAGCTGATTGGTGTCTCCTAGGTGATGCTCGTCCCACCCTGACGGTGCTGCCCCCCTCCAGTGAGGAGCTGCAGCAGGGGAAGGCCACGCTCATGTGTCTGGCCAACAAGGGCTTCCCCTCAGACTGGAGTCTGTCCTGGAAGGTGGATGGCAGCAGCGGCTGCAGCAGCTGGGAGGAGAGCAGGAGCCCCGGGGTGCTGGAGAAGGACGGCCGCTACAGCTGGAGCAGCACCCTGAGGCTCCCTGCAGACCAGTGGAGGAAGGTGGGCTCTGTGACCTGTGAGGCCACCCAGGGCTCCCAGACTCCACTCTCAGAGACACTGAGGAGAGACCAGTGTTCCCAGTCCTGACCTGACTCACTGGGACTCTGCTGCTGGTTTTACTCTCATACTGCTCTCTGTCTGCTCTCTGTAACTCTCTCTCTCTCTGTTGATCTCTTTCTTTCCTTCACTAACTCTCTAAATACATGTTTCATTGATAAAGATTTTCTTTGCTTATTGTAATTTTAAGAATTCAAAATAATAAAATCCACTTCATTGAATCAGTTGTTTTCATCTTTGTCACAGTAAAAGTAAGAGATGTGTCTGTCTTAATAGTTCTGTTTAATCCAGAATTTGTGTCATGGATTATTTGTAAGATCTGATCAATAACTACAAGAAGGGAATATGACAATCTTATGATCTATAATAGGATGTCATCAGCATACAAGATTATTTTTTCTTGGTGTGAATGAACAGATGTCTGAGATGAAGATGGATTTTCTGATGAACACAGTCAGAGTTTTAGTCATGAAAAGAAAGAACAGTGAAGTAAACATATATCTTTGTCTAGTGAATTTTTCATAATGAATTTATATCGAAATATTTGTTTGCATTTGTTTTCAATCAGCCAGTAGAACTTTATTTTTCTGTCAGAGCCTTTTTCTTCAGCAGCTCAGCAACCAGATCAAAGATATACACACAGTACACAGGAAGAAAGACAAACACTGATAATAACAACTAAAACATACCAACATTATACGATTAAAAATGTTTATGTTTACTGATAATAAATATGCGAATAAATAAATGAACAATTGAAAAAAGTACACAAAGTCCTGACAACAAAACCACATGACACTTGTAAGACAGAGGGTGTCAGATATGGTCCTGTTCTGAACCCAGAAGGAGAGACAGCAGTGTCCCCTGACATATGACAAGGTACAGACCGTCCTCACACCTTCTGCAGCTGTCAGTGTCAATGCTAAACAGTTACAGGGATAAGACACACCGCTGAGGTCAGTCAGTGCATATTTCTACAGTTTCAGATAAACAGCCAGTCACTGCGTGTTGGTCAAAGAAAAGTCAGCAAACTAAAGCAAGACATGGACCATAGACTCCTCCAGATGTTTGTAGACGGTCCTTAAGATGAAGAGCTTGGTTCCATAGAACAAACTGCACCATCAAGCTTTATAAAGTGCATCATCAAATTCACTATTCAGTATAAATATACTAAGAACTTTCAGCAGTAATAAAAGTGAGTAAAAACAATATCAGTGTAGCTTCAGTGTCTAATCCAGGTAATGTCAGGTTATTGTTAGGTAGTGTTCATGAGTCTAACTGCTTGATGACAGAAAGAGTCACAGAGCCTGTTGGTCCTGGTTCTGAGGCTGTGATAACGCCTGCAACAAGGCAGCAGCTGAAAAAGTCCATTATTGGGGTGTCCGGGCTCCTTGATGATTCTGTGGGCCTTTTAAATGAAGTGATGTCTGTAAATGTCCTGTATACAGGGAAGATCACAGACACTGATCTTTTCAACTGTCCTTCAACCCTTTGTGTTGCTCTGTGGCTGTGAGAGGCCTGTACGCCTGAAGGTGTTTAGGATTAGTTATCTTTGGACTGATATTTGGAAACAATGCTGAAAGACACTGACAAACTGTGCTGCATACAGACTTGACTGTGTGTATCATGGACATCTATTAGTTCTGTTTATGCTTCTCTCTGGAGTTCAGTTGGAGGACATGTTCCACACATGTACAGCAGGTTGACGTCTGCACTGCCTGTGTGGACAAGTGAGGACATTTGTGATCAACCTCTGATAACGACATAAACATCACAGGGTGCGAGGTGTGTGTGTGCGTGTGTGTGTGTGTGTGTGTGTGTGTGTGTGTGTGTGTGTGTGTGTCCTCAGTGAAGTGTATCAGTCTCTGCAGTAGCTTCCAGCTGCAGCAGTCAGTTCAGTTTCTGTTCAGTCTGACTGAGGGAGGTTTTTGTACGACGACTTTTCACTGTGTGATCACAACCTGACTGTTGGGGAAGTGAAAACTCTGACAGTAGTAAACTGCTGCATCTTCAGTCTGGACTCCACTGATGGTCAGAGTGAAGTCAGAGTTTGATCCACTGCCTGTAAAACGAGCTGGAATCCCTGATTGTCGCTGATTGGCATACTTAATGAGCAGTTTAGGAGTTTCTCCATCTCTCTTTTGGTACCAGGCTAAACACTGGTATTGGTTGCTATGAACATGAGCATTGCGATTCATTTTACATGTGATGGAGACGGAGCGTCCCACAGCAGAGCTCACTGCTCCAGGCTGAGTCAATGTATACTGACCTCTGGACTCTGAGGACACAGAGACAAAAACATAAAGCAGCGTCATGGTTTTGTGGGCTTCATTTCAGAGGGACGGATGTTGATAGAGGAGAGGAGTTTGATTCTCTGGACTTTACCTGTGAAGCAGCAGCAGAGGAGAGTCCAGATGAGGACGCAGATCAAAGTCATGTTTTTGATGAGGAGGATTTCTGTGTCTTCTGTTGTCATGAAGGACAGCTGTCAGTCATCCAGTCTTCAACTCTCAGGACTATAAACTCTCCCAGAGCACTGGAGCATGGTGCTGCTGATGCAAAGTCACTCTCTATGGAAAGTGAGTCAGTTTGTTTATTTGAATATCATCTTCATGAGCAGACATTTGAAGATCCTGAATTCGAAGGAAATCCAGTGTAAACAAATCAAAACTGATGTTACGTGACACCTTTTGTATCACTTGTTTTAAAAGCTTGGCAGCAGCAATTTTGTCATGCCTTTTGCCTTTCATGACACTCAAGGTCACCTTACATCAGAAATGACAACAAAACATATAGAGCAGAAATAAATTAAAATCAGTAACTGTACTAGGTAAATGGGATTCCATCAAAGGAGTTAGAGCACATATGTTAGTTTAGAAAGTTTTTAAGGGCGGTTTTAAATTTTTCAACAGAGACCAGTGTATGGATATGGTGGGGAAGAGAGTTCCAGAGTTTAGGTGCAGCATGAGAGAAGGCCCTGGCACCCACTGTACTGAGGTTAACAGGTGGTACTATTAGTAGATCAGCAGATGAAGAGCGAAGTGGCCGAGGTGGAGCGTAGATGTGAAAGAGTTCTGTGAGATAGACAGGTGACAGGTTATGAAGGGCTTTGAAGGTTAGCAGAAGGATATTGAAGTTGATGCGTTGTGATACAGGGAGCCAGTGTAACTGAATAAGCAGAGGAGTCACATGTTCAGTGGATTTTGTGCAGGTAATGATCTGTGCTGCAGAGTTTTGGATGAGTTGAAGTTGGTGGATGAGTTTATTAGGGATACCAGTTAGGATTGCGTTGCAGTAGTCCATGTGTGAGGTGACCAGGACATTGACAAGGATGTCAGCAGAGTGCTGTGTTAAGGCAGGGCGTAGTCTGGAGATGTTTCATAGATGGAAAAAGGCAGTCTGTGATACATTGTTTATATGACTGGAGAAGGAGAGGGTACTGTCCATGATAACACCAAGACTCTTGACTTGTGTGGAGATGGGTATGGGGGCATCAGCTATTGAAAGAGAGTGGATATGTAGAGCTGTGTGTCATCAGCGTAGGAATGAAAATGAATACCATAATGCCAGAAGATATTGCCAAGAGGGAGGAGGTTGATGATGAACAGGAGGGCCCCCAATACTGAACCTTGTGGAACTCCGTCATGGACTGTTGTGCTTTCTGATTTATAGTTCTGAATTTGTACAAACTGTGATCTGTCAGAAAGGTAGGATGTAAACCATTTGAACACAGTGCCCTTGATTCCAATACTGGCAAGATGGTCCATGAGGAGTTGATGGGATATTGTATCAAAGGCAGCAGTGAGGTCTAGGAGGATGAGGAGAGAGAGCTGACCAGAATCAGCTGCCAGGAGGAGGTTGTTGGTGATCTTGACCAGGGCAGTTTCTGTGCTGTGTTTAGTGTGGAAGCCTGATTGGAACTGTTCACAGAGGTTATTGTTTTCAAGGTAGCTTTGAAGTTGGAGTGCAACTACTTTCTCAATGATTTTGGAGATGAATGGAAGATTAGATATGGGCCAGCAGTTGTTCTGATCTGTAGAGTCAAGTCCAGGTTTTTTCCGTGTTGGTTTGATTAAGGCAGCTTTCAGTGAGGGAGGAACTGTACCAGTGGACAAAGAGGAGATGATGATGGAGGTTATCAGAGGGATGATGGAGGGCAGACATGCTTTAACAAGAGTTGTGGGCATTGGATCCAGTTGGCATGTGGAAGTATTGGACTGGGTTATGAGTCTAAAGATGTGACTTTCCGTTGGCAGCATGAACTCACATAGGGCAGTTGATGGGGGCAGTTCAGGGGCTCTTGCAGATGGCAGATCAGTGTGCTTCATGATACTGATCTGTGAAAAAAATGAGTTAATTGTGATCATTATGAGGCAGAAATCAAAGATCAGGGCCAAAACTTTTCTAATCAACCGTCTCAGCTCAGCTGTTTTTGATCAGAACATGAGATTATAATGGGATATAAATTGATGGTGAGAATTGAAGGGAAAAGTAATTTAATTTCCTCCCAGATTCTTTTTTGTCATTAAAATTGTTTTGTTACATGTACATTGTTTGGTTAAGCAACGATTTTCAATCTACTTAGGGTGTGTGTGCGTGTGTGTGTGTGTGTGTGTCCTCAGTGAAGTGTATCAGTCTCTGCAGTAGCTTCCAGCTGCAGCAGTCAGTTCAGTTTCTGTTCAGTCTGACTGAGGGAGGTTTTTGTACGACGGTTTTTCACTGTGTGAACACCCACTGACTGTTGATGTAATGAGCACTCTGACAGTAGTAAACTGCTGCATCTTCAGTCTGGACTCCACTGATGGTCAGAGTGAAGTCAGAGTTTGATCCACTGCCTGTAAAACGAGCTGGAATCCCTGATTCTCGAGTGCTAATGGAGTAAATAAGTAGTTTAGGAGTTTCTCCATCTCTCTGTTGGTACCAGGATAATGCATGAGAGCTTGTGAACACTCCGCTCCCACTATAAACATCCTGACTGGTCCTACATGTGATGGAGACGGAGCGTCCCACAGCAGAGCTCACTGCTCCAGACTGAGTCACTGTGATCTGACCTCTGGACTCTGAGGACACAGAGACAAAAACATAAAGCAGCGTCATGGTTTTGTGGGCTTCATTTCAGAGGGACGGATGTTGATAGAGGAGAGGAGTTTGATTCTCTGGACTTTACCTGTGAAGCAGCAGCAGAGGAGAGTCCAGATGAGGACGCAGATCAAAGTCATGTTTTTGATGAGGAGGATTTCTGTGTCTTCTGTTGTCATGAAGGACAGCTGTCAGTCATCCAGTCTTCAACTCTCAGGACTATAAACTCTCCCAGAGCACTGGAGCATGGTGCTGCTGATGCAAAGTCACTCTCTATGGAAATGCTCTGACTGACTCCAACAGGGTCATAAATTCACCACATGTGTGACACGTGGAGTTCAGGGTTTATGCATAATCCTACTCCTGGCTAAGATCTTCAATCCCATGGAAAATTTACTGTCAAAATACTCTGTACTTTTTGAAAAAAGTATATTGCTTTCAATATGGCTCTAAAACTGTCCACAGTACCATTACTGCTCCTGTGATTTTGATACATACCTTGGATAGAAAACATCACTGCACTGCCTTATTTTTGGATCTTTGTCAGGAGTTTGATTCAGTGGACTGTGAGTTACTGCTGAACAAATGAACACATGCTGTAGAGCCACAGATCTGCGTTTCTTGAGGGAGCTAAAGGTTTCCCACAGCGCTCCATTTGTGACGTAATTAGTTCTCTGCTGTTATAAATTACTTGACATTGAAACCAAAGTACACTTGTCTCATGTCTCATTCTTCATACTGTAACGACCAGAGAAAAATATCTTCATAGTTTCTGCAGGTTTGTTTTGTAATAAGGACCATGGTAACGATACACATAATAATTAACCATTTTACAAGAAAACCAACCGTTTGTCTTCCTTCACTGAGTTTTGCTTTTGTTTTTGTTTAAACAACTTTAGTGAGGTCAGCTGGTCTGCTGAGGTTTGTAGAACTATGGTTCATGGGTTTGGGTGAACTCTTCTTTAAATTTATTTATTTTTGGTTCTAAGTACCAGATGAGGAAAAAGCATGTCTGCGCTTTGTTGAACTTCATGTTTGCAGTGGCTAAGCTTTCTGTCTGGATATCCAGGAAGAATAAAGCTGAGGGTACAGGATGTACAGATAGTGTTGAAGTCATGAAGGAACTGGTTGCAGCTCCTCTGAAGGTTGAGCGTGTCGACTATCAGACAGTCAATAATCTGGACACCTTTATAGCAGTCTGGACAGTGGGAGGGGTCCTGCACTCTGTTGGGAAGACAGCAGAACTGTTGCTCTCCATTTGATTTGTCAGTGTTTTTTAACAGACCTGTTCATCTGTTCAGTTTCATCAATGCATGTAACTACAGGAGTAACTGCTGTCTTATGTTCCTGTCTTAATAATCATATTAGATCCATTAAATTCACAGAGACTGGGTTTGTCTCAGGGTCACATCTGTAGGATTTTACAACATAAGGTGATCATTTTCAAAGAGCAATGTCCGGATGATGCACACAATATATCTGACAGTTCAATCACCACAACCTGATTTATGCTTCTTCATGTCACTGTGACATATTCTTACAGTAATGATATAAAAGTCATGATATCATTGTAACAAATCTTCTTCTGCCACTTCAAATAATCTCACCATCTCTCTCTTTCTGTAACTGACATGTTGGGAATAAGAACAGACAGGAGGCAGAGTTCAAAGGTCATGACCAAGACTTTTTTTTTCTTTAACTGTCCCAGGATTTTGATTATTTGGAAAATCTGATGAAAACATGGAATTTTAAAAAGAAATGAATGAATGGTGAGAAGTTGTGACTGATGAAGTAAGTTTCATACAAGATAATTTGCTAAATCTGTAAAATGTGTGTGTGTGTGTGTGTGTGTGTGTGTGTGTGTGTGTGTGTGTGTGTGTGTGTCCTCAGTGAAGTGTATCAGTCTCTGCAGTAGCTTCCAGCTGCAGCAGTCAGTTCAGTTTCTGTTCAGTCTGACTGAGGGAGGTTTTTGTACGACAGTTTTTCACTGTGTGAACACACGCTGACTGTTGGGGTGGTGAAAACTCTGACAGTAATAAACTGCTGCATCTTCAGTCTGGACTCCACTGATGGTCAGAGTGAAGTCAGAGTTTGATCCACTGCCTGTAAAACGAGCTGGAATCCCTGATACTCGCTGGTTGGCATAATAAATTAGCAGTTTAAGAGTGTCTCCATCTTTCTGTTGGTACCAGGCTAACTCATGGACACTCACATAATAAACATCCTGACTGGTCCTACATGTGATGGAGACGGAGCGTCCCACAGCAGAGCTCACTGCTCCAGGCTGAGTCACTGTGATCTGACCTCTGGACTCTGAGGACACAGAGACAAAAACATAAAGCAGCGTCATGGTTTTGTGGGCTTCATTTCAGAGGGACGGATGTTGATAGAGGAGAGGAGTTTGATTCTCTGGACTTTACCTGTGAAGCAGCAGCAGAGGAGAGTCCAGATGAGGACGCAGATCAAAGTCATGTTTTTGATGAGGAGGATTTCTGTGTCTTCTGTTGTCATGAAGGACAGCTGTCAGTCATCCAGTCTTCAACTCTCAGGACTATAAACTCTCCCAGAGCACTGGAGCATGGTGCTGCTGATGCAAAGTCACTCTCTATGGAAAGTAAGTCATTTTGTTTATTTGAATATCATCTTTCATGAGCAGAAATCACAAAGTGCTTCACAATAAAGAAAAATGAACAATAAGACTGTTGTGTGTTACAGACTTAAAATGCAGACATCCAGCTAAAAACGAGGCAAAACAAATTAAACAGAAGAAACAAATTATTCTTAAGATGCCTTTTAGACGAGTCCAGGTCCAATCAGAGAGAACTCCAAAGTTTAGGAGATTTTAAACACAGAGTCTCCTTTTGTTTTGAGCCTGAAGTGTGGAACAACCAACAAACTCTGATCAGAGAACCTCAGAACAGGGCAGCAGTAGCTCTTTAATGTAGGCAGGTTCTTGACCATTCAAGGCTCTAAACATGATCACAGGAAACTTAAATTGGATCCTGAATTTGAAGAGAATCCAATGTACAGAAATCAAAACTGGTGTTACATGACACCTTTAGACTTGGTTTAAAAGCTTGGTGGCAGAAATTTCGTCCACTTGTAAACGGTCAAAGAATGTTTTGTTAAGGCAGCACAAAAGGGAATTACAGTTGACAGCTTCCAATGAAGTTACAGTACATTAAATTAAGTATGTTAAGTCTATCTGGACATTGCATATTTATTATTGCTCATTTTCCTGCAGAGGGATACCTGCAGTGTCCTAGTTTGGAGTGTAGGGCTACTGATCAATGTGTTAATAGAAGATAACTTTAAAATGATCAGATGTCTGTCTGAAAGCTGTTTGTACAATGCAAACAGCAGTGAACCCAGCATAGAACCTTGAGGTTATGTAAAATTATATATTGTGTTATTGAGGAAATATATACAGTTTTATTGGATGAGCTTTGATCATGATACTGATCTGTGAAAACAATGAGTTAACTGTGATCATTATGAGGCAGAAATCAAAGATCAGGGACAAAACTTTTCTGATCAACCGTCTCAACTCAGCTGTTTTTGATCAGAACATGAGATTATAATGTGTGTGTGTGTGTGTGTGTGTGTGTGTGTGTGTGTGTGTGTGTGTGTGTGTGTGTCCTCAGTGAAGTGTATCAGTCTCTGCAGTAGCTTCCAGCTGCAGCAGTCAGTTCAGTTTCTTTTCAGTCTGACTGAGGGAGGTTTTTGTACGACGGTTTTTCACTGTGTGTGTGCCTCCTGTCTGTTGACTTCATGTGTACTCTGACAGTAATAAACACCTGAATCTTCAGTCTGGACTCCACTGATGGTCAAAGTGTAGTCAGTCCCAGAGCCTGTCCCACTGAAACAATGTGGAACCCCAGACTGATGTGATGAGGTACACCTGATGAGGAGTTTAGGAGATTCTCCAGGTTTCTGAAGGTACCATTGGAAGCAGTAACTCGTGCTTTGACTGTCTTTACATCTGATAGAGACAGTCTGTCCTGGAACAACAGACTGAGATCCAGGAGACTGAGTCAGGATGATTTCTCCTGATGAACCTGGAAAACATGAAAAAGAGGAGAAGGGTTATTGAGACAAATCCAGTTTGTTGAAAGATGATCAACATCCAAACAGAAGAGAATCATTTCTTTAACATTGAGAACAGATGGAAGAAGGTCAATGCTGCTTGTTTCAGTGTTTCTCCATCACAGCAGAACATCATTGTGGTGAACCTGGTTGCATCCTGAAGCAAAGTTTTCACAAGCGAGTCTCACCCTGAACAAGGAGCCCCAGGGTGGCCAGCAGTAGAATCAGTGACATCATCATTGTGCTGCCGGCGTGTCAGTGTCTCTGAAAGGCCTGGACAGACACTGATCAACACTGGTCTCTTAACGTCTGGGAGCAGAGAGGCAGGACACATATGCAAACACACAGAGTCAGTCAACTGTAGCTGTCCTCAACATATCATGATGTTTCCTCCTCACTGCTGACAACATTCATCTACATATTGACACATTTACATGGAGACGATGTTGAAAACTGGTGGCACTTTCTGAAATTTAAGGGGTGTACAAGTTTTGTTTGGGCCAACTGTGATCATGAAGCTTTCTGATGCGTTGTCTTTTCCTTTAAATGGACATGTTTGAAACTGTTGTAATTTCGTATGAAGTTGAGGTCAAAGGTCATCACCAAGACTTTTGTCATTAACAGTTACAACTTGGCTCCTCGAGATTATTTAGAAAAGTCAGATAAAACAAAAAAACATGGGATTGTAAGGGGATATGAATGTAGAGTGACAAGCTGTGATGGAAAAAATCATTTTGATTTCCAGGAAGATTCATTGTCATTGAACTTGTTTTCATTCATGTTTGTTGGTCATTAAAGTCCAGATGAAATGTCATTTTGAGAGCATCTATCTTCTGTATCCAGATGTATTTCTGAGTAAAACTGGATACACAGGTGGGAAATAAGTTTAATAATGTTTGGAGTAATTTGATTTGAGCATTGAAAAGTTAGCAGGTCAAAACCTGACATGCCATGATGTTACTAACTCTGTAACTAATGAATCTCTGCTCTGTGCCACAAAGACTTGAACATTAATTGATGGGTTGATGTCATAATATTATTTTTTGAACTTTGTTGATTCAAGTCTGTGTAATCAAATGTTATATTTTGTTTTACAGGAAAAACATGATTGGATTTTCATATGAGAAAATAAAAGTGATTTTTCACTGTTGTTTGTTACACATTTTCAAATAGGTTCTCAGTATAAACAGGTATGTGAGCTAAAGTGGTTGAGAAGACATTTGTCATTTCATCTCAACTTTAAAGCAACAGTGGTGAAATATTTGATCCTCTTCATAGAATTATTTCGTGTGTGTGTGTGTGTGTGTGTGTGTGTGTGTCTGTGTGTGTGTATGTGTCTCCTCAGTGAAGTGTATCAGTCTCTGCAGTAGCTTCCAGCTGCAGCAGTCAGTTCAGTTTCTGTTCAGTCTGACTGAGGGAGGTTTTTGTATGACGGTTTTTCACTGTGTGAACACATACTGACTGTTGATGCTATGAAAACTCTGACAGTAGTAAACTGCTGCATCTTCAGTCTGGACTCCACTGATGGTCAGAGTGAAGTCAGAGTTTGATCCACTGCCTGTAAAACGAGCTGGAATCCCTGATTGTCGCTGATTGGCATACTTAATGAGCAGTTTAGGAGTTTCTCCATCTCTCTGTTGGTACCAGTGTAGATAGTTCCCATTATAAACATTCTGACTGGTTCTACATTTGATGGAGACGGAGCGTCCCACAGCAGAGCTCACTGCTCCAGGCTGAGTCACTGTGACCTGACCTCTGGACTCTGAGGACACAGAGACAAAAACATAAAGCAGCGTCATGGTTTTGTGGGCTTCATTTCAGAGGGACGGATGTTGATAGAGGAGAGGAGTTTGATTCTCTGGACTTTACCTGTGAAGCAGCAGCAGAGGAGAGTCCAGATGAGGATGCAGATCAAAGTCATGTTTTTGATGAGGAGGATTTCTGTGTCTTCTGTTGTCATGAAGGACAGCTGTCAGTCATCCAGTCTTCAACTCTCAGGACTATAAACTCTCCCAGAGCACTGGAGCATGGTGCTGCTGATGCAAAGTCACTCTCTATGGAAAGTCAGTCCATTTGTTTATTTGAATATCATCTTCATGAGCAGAAATTTGAAGATTCTGAATTGGAAGGAAATCCAGTGTAAAGAAATCAAAACTGATGTTACGTGACACCTTTTGTATCACTTGGTTTAAAAGATTGGCAGCAGCAATTTTGTCATGCCTTTTGCCTTTCATGACACTCAAGGTCACCTTACATCAGAAATGACAACAGCATTGATCACATATAAAAATCATACAATCAAAAAGGACAGTAGCAAAACATATAGAGCAGAAATAAATTAAAATCAGTAATTGTACGAGGTAAATGAGATTCCATCAATGGAGTTAGAGCAAGTATGTTAATTTAGTTGGGTTTTAAGGGTGGTTTTAATTTTATTTCAACAGAGTCCAGTGTACAGATATGGTGGGGAGGAGAGTTCCAGAGTTTAGGTGCAGCATGAGAGAAGGCCCTGGCACCCACTGTACTGAGGTTAACAGGTGGTATTATAAGTAGATCAGCAGATGAAGACCGAAGTGGCCGAGGTGGAGTGTAGATGGGTAAGAGATCTGTGAGATAGACAGGTGACAGGTTATGAAGGGCTTTGAAGGTTAGCAGAAGGATATTGAAGTTGATGCGTTGTGATACAGGGAGCCAGTGTAACTGAATAAGCAGAGGAGTTACATGTTCAGTGGATTTTGTGCAGGTAATGATCCGTGCTGCAGAGTTTTGGATGAGTTGAAGTCGGTGGATGAGTTTATTAGGGTTACCAGTTAGGATTGCATTGCAGTAGCGTGAGGTGACCAGGACATTGAAAAGGATGTCAGTAGAGTGCTGTGTTAAGGCAGGGCGTAGTCTGGAGATGTTTCATAGATGGAAAAAGGCAGTCTGTGATACATTGTTTATATGACTGGAGAAGGAGAGGGTACTGTCCATGATAACACCAAGACTCTTGACTTGTGTGGAGATGGGTATGGGGGCATCAGCTATTGAAAGAGAGTGGATGTGTAGAGCTGTGTGTCATCAGCGTAGGAATGAAAATGAATACCATAATGCCAGAAGATATTGCCAAGAGGAAGGAGGTTGATGATGAACAGGAGGGGCCCCAATACTGAACCTCGTGGAACTCCGTCATGGACTGTTGTGCTTTCTGATTTATAGTTCTGAATTTGTACAAACTGTGATCTGTCAGAAAGGTAGGATGTAAACCATTTGAACACAGTGCCCTTGATTCCAATACTGGCAAGACGGTCCATGAGGAGTTGATGGGATATTGTATCAAAGGCAGCAGTGAGGTCTAGGAGGATGAGGAGAGAGAGCTGACCAGAATCAGCTGCCAGGAGGAGGTTGTTGGTGATCTTGACCAGGGCAGTTTCTGTGCTGTGTTTAGTGTGGAAGCCTGATTGGAACTGTTCACAGAGGTTATTGTTTTCAAGGTAGCTTTGAAGGTGGAGTGCAACTACTTTCTCAATGATTTTGGAGATGAATGGAAGATTAGATATGGGCCAGCAGTTGTTCTGATCTGTAGAGTCAAGTCCAGGTTTTTTCAGTGTTGGTTTGATTAAGGCAGCTTTCAGTGAGGGAGGAACTGTACCAGTGGACAAAGAGGAGCTGATGATGGAGGTTATCAGAGGGATGATGGAGGGCAGACATGCTTTAACAAGGGTTGTGGGCATTGGATCCAGTTGGCATGTGGAAGTATTGGACTGGGTTATGAGTCTAAAGATGTGATTTTCCGTTGGCAGCATGAACTCACATAGGGCAGTTGATGGGGGCAGTTCAGGGGCTCTTGCAGATGGCAGATCAGTGTGCTTCATGATACTGATCTGTGAAAAAAAATGAGTTAATTGTGATCATTATGAGGCAGAAATCAAAGATCAGGGCCAAAACTTTTCTAATCAGCCGTCTCAGCTCAGCTGTTTTTGATCAGAACATGAGATTTTAATGGGATATAAATGGATGGTGAGAATTGAAGGGAAAAGTAATTTAATTTCCTCCCAGATTCTTTTTTGTCATTAAAATTGTTTTGTTACATGTACATTGTTTGTTTAAGCAACAATTTTCAATCTACTTAGGGTGTGTGTGTGTGTGTGTGTGTCCTCAGTGAAGTGTATCAGTCTCTGCAGTAGCTTCCAGCTGCAGCAATCAGTTCAGTTTCTGTTCAGTCTGACTGAGGGAGGTTTTTGTACGACGGTTTTTCACTGTGTGAACACACGCTGACTGTTGGGGTAGTGAAAACTCTGACAGTAGTAAACTGCTGCATCTTCAGTCTGGACTCCACTGATGGTCAGAGTGAAGTCAGAGTTTGATCCACTGCCTGTAAAACGAGCTGGAATCCCTGATACTTGCTGATTAGCAAGCTTAATGAGCAGTTTAGGAGTTTCTCCATCTCTCTGTTGGTACCAGTGTAAACAGTGGCTGCTGCCTGCAACATAAACATCCTGACTGGTCCTACATGTGATGGAGACGGAGCGTCCCACAGCAGAGCTCACTGCTCCAGGCTGAGTCACTGTGACCTGACCTCTGGACTCTGAGGACACAGAGACAAAAACATAAAGCAGCGTCATGGTTTTGTGGGCTTCATCTCAGAGGGACGGATGTTGATAGAGGAGAGGAGTTTGATTCTCTGGACTTTACCTGTGAAGCAGCAGCAGAGGAGAGTCCAGATGAGGACGCAGATCAAAGTCATGTTTTTGACGAGGAGGATTTCTGTGTCTTCTGTTGTCATGAAGGACAGCTGTCAGTCATCCAGTCTTCAACTCTCAGGACTATAAACTCTCCCAGAGCACTGGAGCATGGTGCTGCTGATGCAAAGTCACTCTCTATGGAAATGCTCTGACTGACTCCAACAGGGACTTGGATTACTCTCAGGATGATGATTATGAAAATATCAGTCAGTTTACAGAAGAAAATGTTATGTGTCATTTTTAATTTTCTGTCCTACTTTATTTTTCACTGCACTAAAAGATGAAACAAGCTGCACTTTTTGTCAAATCAGATAAATACTAGAAGTATGTTCTTTATTAGACATTAAAGAAACACAACTATACCCTGATTAGATACTGTACACCCAAAAACACAAAAATAAGATCTATCAAGCTGTACTTTGTAAAAAATTAGATGTAAACTAGAAATAATATGACCCTTATTAGACTTCATCACAGGGTAATTTGGGACATATTACAATACAACTGTCCTGTAAAGGAAGGTGGAGGACTAGTTTGTCTGACTGTGATCATATAATACTGTAGACAGACAGTGTGATTTTGTTCAAAGAAGTTGGCATCGGTCTTCACTAATCTGCTGATTACTGTTGAATAAAAAGCATATTTCAAGTTTTTGTCCAATTTGATATAAAGTACAGTTTGTGATGTCTTATTTGTGTAATGAAAATAAAGTGTGACCAGTTTTTCTTTAGAAATATTTTATTTTAATTTATTTTACTGAAAGAGGTATTCATATTACTTGATGTAATGTTAAACATTTCGCATTAAACACAAACTAAAACATTTTACTTTGTTAATTAAAGATTACCCAGTGCAGTAAATGTGTACTTTTTTTAAAAGCTTTTTATCTTTAGTAACAAAACTTGTCTGTTGCCATGGTTGAGCAGTGATGCTTGTCTGTTGCCATGGTTACCGAGCTCAGAGAGGGAAGTGAAACTTCTCAGACCAGTTTCATCCAGTCTGAGGAAGATCAACAGAACTAGAAGTCTCCTCTGCTGCAACCAACAGGATGGAGTTTAGTTCACCTCATATAAACTTTATTAATCTCTGTCTCTGCAGTGGCTCGAGTCGTCCCCACCCTGTTCCAGACCAGTGTTCCCAGTCCTGACCTGACTCACTGGGACTCTGCTGCTGGTTTTACTCTCATACTGCTCTCTGTCTCTCTCTGGTTCTCTCTTTCTCTTTATGTTTCAATATTAACAAATTCTTTCTTGTGTTGATAGTTTCGACATTTTAAGACAATAAAGATTGTATCATTCAAATAGAGACATGTCTTTGGACTTCCTTTATTCAATATGTATTATTTATTAGGAAAATTATTCAGATTACAGCAGAAAAACCACAACAGTAACAGGCCCAGTTTTCCAAGGTTAGTTTTCTAACAGTTTAAAACTGTCAATATTCTTCTACTGTCATTCCAGGTTTATCATTTATTTTTGGTAACTTTATGATTAGAGCATTTCAACACTAAATCAGAAAACTGTCTGTTATAACTAAAGTCCACACTTGAATAAGATCCATGTATTTTGTTCTAGTTAATTTGTCTTTGAATTAAACATAAAAAGCAGGGTATCATCTGCATAACATGATGAGATTTTCCATCAAGTAACATTAAATTCAGACAAAAAAAAGACTTGACATGTCAGGAGACTGTAGAACAGTGTCTCTGTTGCTTTCTGTCAACAAAATCAACCAATTTCACTACTTGATATTATATTAAAATAGACCTGTGATTTTATTTCTTTATGAAAGTAAACAAATTATTTAATTTTAGCAATCACTGAATATTCATTTCTAAAAGTATTGATTTATTTATTATGTGTTAAAATGTTCCTAAGAGTTTAGTGTTTGAGGAGCCAAACATGTACTACTGTTGTGACAAAAAAATTACATTTACAATAAAAAATAAAGTTGTAAGAAAAATGCAATTAAATGTATATTTTACAGAAACACAAATGTTGTTTTATTGCTGAAAGTTGCATTGTAATATTTTATTTCACCTAACTGTATTTTATCAAACCAATAGTGTTTTCATTCTGTGCAGCTGTTGAGTCACATCAGTTCCTCTTCAGCTGAGGGAGGTTTTTGTACGACGGTTTTTCACTGTGTGATCACATCCTGACTGTTGATGTAATGATAACTCTGACAGTAGTAAACTGCTGCATCTTCAGTCTGGACTCCACTGATGGTCAGAGTGAAGTCAGAGTTTGATCCACTGCCTGTAAAACGAGCTGGAATCCCTGATACTCGAGTGCTAGCAGAGTAAATGAGTAGTTTAGGAGTTTCTCCATCTCTCTGTTGGTACCAGGATAAAGCGCTCCCAGCAGCTACCCTCTGACTGGTCCTACATGAGATGGAGACGGAGCGTCCCACAGCAGAGCTCACTGCTCCAGACTGAGTCACTGTGACCTGACCTCTGGACTCTGAGGACACAGAGACAAAAACATAAAGCAGCGTCATGGTTTTGTGGGCTTCATTTCAGAGGGACGGATGTTGATAGAGGAGAGGAGTTTGATTCTCTGGACTTTACCTGTGAAGCAGCAGCAGAGGAGAGTCCAGATGAGGACGCAGATCAAAGTCATGTTTTTGATGAGGAGGATTTCTGTGTCTTCTGTTGTCATGAAGGACAGCTGTCAGTCATCCAGTCTTCAACTCTCAGGACTATAAACTCTCCCAGAGCACTGGAGCATGGTGCTGCTGATGCAAAGTCACTCTCTATGGAAATGCTCTGACTGACTCCAACAGGGACTTGGATTACTCTCAGGATGATGTTTATCAATGGATCAATCACTTTATCAGTCTATTGATTAGAAATGTGTCAGTGCTCATTTTTATGTGACTTTGTTTGAGTTTGATGAACAAATTTTCATCCAGAATATTTTATGAATTCCACCTAATTCACTACGAGACCAACGTCACAGTGGGATAAAAAATACTGTTTTATTCATCACGATCAACAATAAACATGTTTATAATAATTATTTATATTTGTCAGGATTTATTGGTGAGTTTTTCTTTTCAATATTTTCTTTTAATTTATTTGATTGTAAGAGAAACTGATATTGTTTGTAGATGTTTAACATTTAAATAGAAAAATGGTTCATTACATAATGAATATTTGTGAACTGGTTTTTCACACTTTAACCAGTTATTACTCATCATAAACTGGGTAAACTGGGGATGTTTTTGTTGAGTTTGTTTGTGTCAAAGTCAGAGAGCCGTGTCTCTCTACAGTCAGAGGTTTTTGTACGGCGGCTCAATGAGTTTGTATCACTGTGGTACACGTTCGGTGGAGGAACCAGGCTGGATGTTGGAAGTAAGTCAGATTTTTACCATTTTCGTTAATTTTAGGAGTTACTTTTTCTTTTTATCACCTTGTAATTCAACATAATTTGGAAAATAGTTACTTTTCCATGAAAATGTATATTTTCCAATCATATTTTGCACTGCCTAAGTTTGCTTCAACAATAGAAAGTTAAAAAAATTAATTGCAATAAATATAAAATATTCGGCTAGACAGTAAATTTCAAACCTTAATCATGAGGCTTCATCTTGAGGGCTGTTAGGTTTATTTCAGTGTGTCAAAGTCAGAGAGCCGTGTCTCTCTACAGTCAGAGGTTTTTGTACGGCGGCTCAATGAGTTTGTATCACTGTGGTGGACTTTTGGTGGAGGAACCAGACTGGATGTTGGAAGTAAGTTTCTGAGCAAATATTACAGAAAATTATGTTAAATTTATATTTTGAATTAGTATTTTGGATGTTTTATTAAGATAAATATATCTTCTTTTATTCTAACATGTTTTTCATTGATACTCGTATTTCTCCTCCTTTATCATTGAGTTGAACTCAGAGCAGTTTTATTTCAGTTCATATTTCTTTATACATTCCTGTCACACTGAAGTTTTAACAACCTTAACTAAAGGATAGATAAAACTTTAATGTTACTGGAAAAATGTTCACCATGATTAGTTTTTTTTTAATTTTCTGTGTCAGTAATAACTGTTTTCAAAGGAAGTAAGATTAAATTCTTCAAAGAAAACTGAACCGAATGAAGTTAAAATTTGTTAATTCGAAACATGTAACATCTCTTCATTGTGTCATTTATTGTTTCAGATTTTAAAAAACTCTTTTGAACAGTTTGTTGATGATGATTTAAATCCAGATCATGAAAATTTAATCAGAGTCTGTGAATTTTCTTGCATCTTTTATGGTTCCACTAAATACATTAAAGTAATGTATAGTTGAGACTTTTGCTGATTTTCAGAACAAAGTTTTGTATATTTTCTTGTCAGTGTAGTTTGATATATTTCATCTCATTCTGTATGATGATTCTCTCTGTGCTGATATGCATGAGAGGCTTCTTAAAGGGAAGTGAAACAATGTGTGAGTGAGTGACTGGTGGAGCAGAAAAAACATCTGACAGAAACTCCTTAAAGGAGAAAATCAACTCTCACACAGTAAAGGTGTCCAAGTGTCTGCTGGTTGGTTGACAGCTGTGTGGTCCCCGTCCTCTAAGCTGATTGGTGTCTCCTAGGTGATGCTCGTCCCACCCTGACAGTGCTGCCCCCCTCCAGTGAGGAGCTGCAGCAGGGGAAGGCCACGCTCATGTGTCTGGCCAACAAGGGCTTCCCCTCAGACTGGAGTCTGTCCTGGAAGGTGGACGGCAGCAGCAGCAGCAGCAGCTGGGAGGAGAGCAGGAGCCCCGGGGTGCTGGAGAAGGACGGCCGCTACAGCTGGAGCAGCACCCTGAGGCTCCCTGCAGACCAGTGGAGCAAGGTGGGCTCTGTGACCTGTGAGGCCACCCAGGGCTCCCAGACTCCACTCTCAGAGACACTGAGGAGAGACCAGTGTTCCCAGTCCTGACCTGACTCACTGGGACTCTGCTGCTGGTTTTACTCTCATACTGCTCTCTGTCTGCTCTCTGTCTTGTTCTCTTTCTATCGACATGTTTCAACTTTAAAATTTTCTTGCTTGTGTTGATGGTTTCAACATTTAAAACAATAAATATTTTATCATGTGTATCATAAAAGCCACATGTCTTTTGACTTTATTTCTTTGACTTATATATTAATTAGATCAATGCTGAAATCTCAGCCATAAAAACTCTGGTTCCCAGATTACTAGTTAATGATTGTAAAACTGTGGATCTTATTTTGTAATTGTTCCAGTTTTATCTATATCTATGTCTATTAAACTCCAGTAACAATACACTTTATTAGACGTATTCACTGTTTCGATGGTGATCATAAAGCTATCTGTTATTACTAACATCTGTCCCTGAAGAAGAAGAATTTATACCTAGAAATTATTCTCATTGTCTGAAGTTTAAAAATCTAAATATAACAATGATTTACAGGGTTATAAACAGAAATCAGGGTGTCATCTGTATAAAGTAATAGTCCTTTCTATCTCTCCTCCTGTTTCACGATGATTTTAAAGTGTGATTTGTGTTACTGGCTGTATTGCTGATATTCTCTGCTTGTTAAAACAATAAAGACTATTTCATCAAACCAGTGGTGTCCAGACACATTTTTATCAGAATGACTGCTGTCTTAAATGAAACAGTAGATCAGTTTCATTTCTCACAGTTTTTCTCAGTGACATTAATGTCAGAGGATTATTTTAGGAAGAAATGATGTATCAGCTGACATCTGGTTTCCACAGTAGTCTGCCAATAGATCACCCTGAATCTTACACACTGGAACTTAAATCCACAGTGACTGGGTTTCTCTCATGGTCACATCAGTAGAATTTCATGACATTTGTCTGATGATTTTTAAAAGAAATAAAGGGATTATGTCAACATCAGGGCAGCCTATCAGTGTCTGTTCAGTTGTGGTTTCCTAAAGAAGGAAGGAGCTGCTGTTAAAAGATGAAAGGAGAAAATGAATCTGTGCCACATGTGTCCCTCACATCTGTCCTTTCTGTCCTCTTCTGCTTTGACCTAAACTTGTTGGTTTTACATCATGGCAGGTTTAAAGGTCAAGTTTACAGTGTGTTTGAGTCTGTGGCTTTAAAACTTTGGAACTATCCAGTTGGACTAATGACATGGCAAAGACTCACATTTGAAGACTGACTTTCTGTCTCATCAGCAGTGTCTGATGTTGTTGTCTTAAATGGTCACAAGAGATACAACAAATGCACAGAGACTGGGTTTTGCTGTGTGAGATCAGTTGTATAATATAACATTAGATAATGATTAAAAAGAAGAATGGATTAAGTACATGTCATATCTGACAGCTCTGTCAATGCAGCCTAACAGGGTCACTGTTTAGTTGTGGGATCTTAAAGCTGACAGGAGTTTGTGTTAAAAAATGAAAGGAGGTCATTTTTACAGAAGCTGTGAGTTTATGCAACAGAAGAGAAGAACTACAGTCATCTAACCAGTCAGGTGTGTGTGTGTGTGTGTGTGTGTGTGTGTGTGTGTGTGTCCTCAGTGAAGTGTATCAGTCTCTGCAGTAGCTTCCAGCTGCAGCAGTCAGTTCAGTTTCTGTTCAGTCTGACTGAGGGAGGTTTTTGTACGATGGTTTTTCACTGTGTGAACACCCACTGACTGTTGGGGTAGTGAAGACTCTGACAGTAATAAACTGCTGCATCTTCAGTCTGGACTCCACTGATGGTCAGAGTGAAGTCAGAGTTTGATCCACTGCCTGTAAAACGAGCTGGAATCCCTGATACTCGAGTGCTAGCAACGTAAATGAGGAGTTTAGGTTTTTCTCCATCTCTCTGTTGGTACCAGGCTAAATAGTTCCCATTATAAACATTCTGACTGGTCCTACATGTGATGGAGACGGAGCGTCCCACAGCAGAGCTCACTGCTCCAGACTGAGTCACTGTATACTGACCTCTGGACTCTGAGGACACAGAGACAAAAACATAAAGCAGCGTCATGGTTTTGTGGGCTTCATTTCAGAGGGACGGATGTTGATAGAGGAGAGGAGTTTGATTCTCTGGACTTTACCTGTGAAGCAGCAGCAGAGGAGAGTCCAGATGAGGACGCAGATCAAAGTCATGTTTTTGATGAGGAGGATTTCTGTGTCTTCTGTTGTCATGAAGGACAGCTGTCAGTCATCCAGTCTTCAACTCTCAGGACTATAAACTCTCCCAGAGCACTGGAGCATGGTGCTGCTGATGCAAAGTCACTCTCTATGGAAAGTCAGTCAGTTTGTTCATTTGAATATCAGCTTTCATGGGCAGAAATCGCAAAGTGCTTCACAATAACAGACAAATAAAAAAATAAAAGACAGTGTAACAGACTTAAATTGCAGACATCAAGCAAGAAAAAGGTAAAACAAATTAAACAAAAGAAACAAATGGTTCTTGAGCTGTCCTTTAAAAGTGTCCAAGTCCAATCAGAGAGAACTTCAAAGTTTAGGAGCTATAACCTCAAACACAGAGTCTCCTTTTTTCTCGAGCCTGACACGTGGAAAAATCAACAAACCCTGTTCAGTGGATCTCAGATTCCTTCTGGTAGAACAGGGCTGCAGTAACAGACCATAAGAATCTTGAAGTGGATTTTGAATTTGAGGGGAATGTAAACCAAAAAAAATTCATGTTACATGTCACTTTTTTAAGACTTGGTTTAAAGGTGTGGTCATCGATTTTGACCACTTGAGCCTTTATTTTGAAAGTCTACCCAGAAGTTGCATATTTACTCTTCCTAATTTTACTGCAGAGGGATATCTGTAGTGTCATAGTTTGAAGCGAAGGGCCGCTTATTAATGTGTTATTAGGAGATACCTTTAAAATGACTTAATGTCTGCCTGAAAGGAGGCATGTACAATGCAAACAGCAGTGGACCCACTACAGAACCTTGTGGAACACCACAAGACAGAGATTCAGTTGGTGAGACACAGTTTTGAACAGAGAAAATCCTGTGAAGAGGAGAACACAGCTGATCCACAAGTACCTACACACTGCCTGAGCCTTTCAGTCAAGCAGCACTGAGATCTAACAGAACCAAAACAGAACATCCTCCTGTATTATCATACACTAACAGATCATCTGAGACTCTGAGAAGAACCGTTTCTGTTCAGTGCAACTGATGAAAACCACTTTTTCTAAAATCTTAGCTATAAAAGGTAACTTAGAACTTGGCCTGTAGTTCTGGAGCACAGAAGGGTCAGAATTTGTTTATTGAGAAGTGGTTGAAACAGCAGCTCGCTCAAAATCAGCTGAGACGTGACCAGATATCAGTGAGTTATTGAATACAGAGAACACACAAGGACCAATGGAACCAAGAGATTTTTCCAAATAAAGAAGTGTGTCCAATATCAAGGTCACAGGACTAAATTTATTATATTATTAACCAGATAACTGAGCTGTCGTCATGACAACATTACTTAATTAACTGGAAAAGAAGCTGTTAAGGCCAGGTTGATGATAAATTAAAATACCATGAAAGGAATTTGTATGTTCAGCTTTAATCATGTATAACCAATGCCTCATTCCATAATTATCTTTACTTCAACTAAACTTAAATCAAATGAATGTAAGAATATAGTGAAGTGCATTTTCTATTTGTTAGGGGTAATTTTGTCATAAATATCTGCATTCTTTAAACTCTACACACAACATGATAATGTCTGCAGAGATGTGACAACACAGGTGGAATTAAAATGGACCAGATGAATGAAGGTCATGCTGAGGTGGACTTACTAATTATAGTTTTATCATGTAGATTTATGTTGTTTGTCTTTTTTTAATATCCAGCTGATATTGAGTTTTATAATTTGACACAACTCTGATCCTGTATGAGACTGAGATCAAAGACCAGGACCAAGACTTTTCTCATCAACTGTCTCAGGTTGTCTGTTTCTGATCAGAACATGAGATTATAATGGGATATAAATTGATAGAGAGAAAGTTATTTAATTTGCTCTGAGACTGTTTTGTTTTGATACATGTTCACTGTCTGTTAACGATGTGAGATGTTCAATCCACTTTGTGTGTGTGTGTGTGTGTGTGTGTGTGTGTGTGTGTGTGTGTGTGTGTGTGTGTATGTGTGTGTGTGTGTGTGTGTGTGTGTGTGTGTGTGTGTGTGTGTGTCCTCAGTGAAGTGTATCAGTCTCTGCAGTAGCTTCCAGCTGCAGCAGTCAGTTCAGTTTCTGTTCAGTCTGACTGAGGGAGGTTTTTGTACGATGGTTTTTCACTGTGTGAACACATACTGACTGTTGATGACATGAAAACTCTGACAGTAGTAAACTGCTGCATCTTCAGTCTGGACTCCACTGATGGTCAGAGTGAAGTCAGAGTTTGATCCACTGCCTGTAAAACGAGCTGGAATCCTTGATACTCGCTGATTAGCCAACTTAATAAGCAGTTTAGGTTTTTCTCCATCTCTCTGTTGGTACCAGGCTAAGGCGTGGTTGCTGCTCCAAGTATAAACATCCTGACTGGTCCTACATGTGATGGAGACGGAGCGTCCCACAGCAGAGCTCACTGCTCCAGACTGAGTCACTGTATACTGACCTCTGGACTCTGAGGACACAGAGACAAAAACATAAAGCAGCGTCATGGTTTTGTGGGCTTCATTTCAGAGGGACGGATGTTGATAGAGGAGAGGAGTTTGATTCTCTGGACTTTACCTGTGAAGCAGCAGCAGAGGAGAGTCCAGATGAGGACGCAGATCAAAGTCATGTTTTTGATGAGGAGGATTTCTGTGTCTTCTGTTGTCATGAAGGACAGCTGTCAGTCATCCAGTCTTCAACTCTCAGGACTATAAACTCTCCCAGAGCACTGGAGCATGGTGCTGCTGATGCAAAGTCACTCTCTATGGAAATCTAAGCTGATTGGTGTCTCCTAGGTGATGCTCGTCCCACCCTGACGGTGCTGCCCCCCTCCAGTGAGGAGCTGCAGCAGGGGAAGGCCACGCTCATGTGTCTGGCCAACAAGGGCTTCCCCTCAGACTGGAGTCTGTCCTGGAAGGTGGACAGCAGCAGCGGCTGCAGCAGCTGGGAGGAGAGCAGGAGCCCCGGGGTGCTGGAGAAGGACGGCCGCTACAGCTGGAGCAGCACCCTGAGGCTCCCTGCAGACCAGTGGAGGAAGGTGGGCTCTGTGACCTGTGAGGCCACCCAGGGCTCCCAGACTCCACTCTCAGAGACACTGAGGAGAGACCAGTGTTCCCAGTCCTGACCTGACTCACTGGGACTCTGCTGCTGGTTTTACTCTCATACTGCTCTCTGTCTCCCTCTGTAACTCTGTCTGTCTCTTTCACTCTGTTATCACATATTTCATTGATAAAGTTTATTTTCTTGTTGTAATTTTGATTATTTCAGTACCACAAAGTTCAGTTAATCAAATCAGTTGTTTTGATGTTTGTTTTTGTAAAAGTAACAGACATTTCTGTCTTAGTGAATTAAATCCAGAAACTATCAGTGATTTTTTTGTGAAACCTGATTAATAACTAAAAGAGGAGAAGATGAGAATTTTGTGATGTATAACAGATTCAGCTCTCTGTCTGCTCTCTGAAACTCTTTCTCTCATTACGTTTCAACATTAATGTTTTCTTGCTTGTTGTATTATCAATGATTTTAACAGTTCAAGGCAATAAAAACTTCATTAAAATATTGATCTCTGTGTGGTTTATATTTAAAACAGTGGCATTTTATATTTATTTTATTGCCATATATTTCAATTTAGGTGAGAATAAGGTATGGAGCCACAGCTGTAAAGAGAATATCTGTCTTTTGTAAATTCACGTCTTCAAACTTTAATAATTGTGGATTTTATCCACTCATCGCCTCTTTGTCTGGTATTAATGAACATTGGTAAAACACCTATAATGATTAAAGTGTATTGATAAACAATTATCCATTTATTTCACATCACTGAAGTCTGCTTTTGATGAAGGTCGATATATTGTATCAAATTTATTTGTACCAAGAAATCAAGGTTAGTTTTATATCTCTGAATAAATTTAATAATGTCACAAAAATGTATCTCTATGATTATAAATAAAGAGCAGGATATCATCAGCATGAAGTGAAACCACACGACTGTGATCTGAGATTTTAACCCCAGGAATGTTTTTAATAACAATCTCAATGAAAGTGATGACAACACAGAATCTGTATTTAAACAAAAACAAAGAATTATTCATCTCATTGTCCATCAATGTCATTTCATGAGTAAAGTCCAAAACACACTAAAGACGTCTGATGCTTGTGTTTTGAAGAACATCCATTGCTCTAAATGACAGAACACTCACTGAAAGCATCTTAATGTGCATGAAACTGCCTTGATGCTCCCATTCTGAACTTATTTCAGTTTTGGAGCATGAAATGGGGACCAGGGTTTTTTGTGCAGCTGCAGAATGTGTTTGGGGAGAACTAAATGGGATTTTAAAAAAGGCATGAACATGAGGAGCGAATGATAATGGAGCTGCAGCTGCACTTCAAACCAGGTAAAAGAAAAAAAGTGACCCACGGCAACGAGAGTGGAGGTAGAAGGAGAGAGCGTGTGAATATGGACAGATGTGTGTGACTTGATATAAAAATGTTTTATGATCATGCATCATAATATCACTTCTGTGGTGTGTTATTTTTTACTCAAAGTCCAATGCATGTACTTTTAAATACTTAATTACTCCACAGCAATAAATCATACCTATGAGGAGGGGAGAGACATGCTGCAGAGAGGAGGGAGGGAGGTGGAGCGTGTGTGTGAAGTGTCGACTGACATAAAACCTTTTTGATGATAAATCCTGATGTTACTGTTTAGTTCTGTGGTTTATTCACTGCAGACAAAATATCTGTGTCTGCAACACACAGACACTCGTCTCCTCCATGAAACATCTGTCACTGTGCTGTATTATTGTAAATCATGATGAAGTGTCCAGACGCTGTCTCTCCTCTTCATCTCCTCGGTGTGTGTCGGTGTTTAGTTTGCTGTCCTCTGTGGTCTAAAACATCCTCACTGATCTAAATGATCCTGCTGCCTCAATAAAACAACATGAATATCACAAACCATTCAGTCATTATGTAGACTGACCTGAAAAAAGGTGAGCAGTTTTCCCCTCAGAGAACAATATTTTATGAAAGAAATAAACTATTAATTAACTACTAATAGATGCATATAAATAGGGACCTTTTCCTAAAGTACTGCAGGTTCTGTGGTGTTGGAATTTTAAATCTGAAGCCTGCAGTGAATCATAGAAGCTTCAACTGATGAACGTCGACTGAAGCTTTTAGTGCGTTTTGGCCTCAAGTGCTTCATTATGTTTCTGTTTTAATATCACAGTAGATCCATTAAATCCACAGACTCCAGCCTCATGTTGTCACATGTTCATCTGCTCTGCAAATGTTGGATTCTTCTTGTTGACAATAATAAGAAAATATTAAATAGATTTAATTAATGTGACAGAAGTTAATACGTTTAGTATTTTGTATGATTTGAGGGATGTACAGGTTTTGTTTAGGTGAACTTTAGTGATGAAGGTTTCTGATGTTGATCTGTGTCTTTATATTTTCTGTTAAATGGATATATGTGAAACAGCTGTGATCCAGTATGAAGCTGAGGTCAAAGGTCATGACTGAGACTTTTCTCATGAACTGTCGCAGGTTGACTCCTCTTCATTATTTCGAAAATTACATCAGAACATATAACCATCTATTATATTGAAATGATGTGTGTGTGTGTGTGTGTGTGTGTGTGTGTGTGTGTGTGTGTGTGTGTGTGTCCTCAGTGAAGTGTATCAGTCTCTGCAGTAGCTTCCAGCTGCAGCAGTCAGTTCAGTTTCTGTTCAGTCTGACTGAGGGAGGTTTTTGTACGACGGTTTTTCACTGTGTGAACACATACTGACTGTTGATGTTATGTGTACTCTTACAGTAGTAAACTGCTGCATCTTCAGGTTGAACTCCACTGATGGTCAGAGTGAAGTCAGACTTTGATCCACTGCCTGTAAAACGAGCTGGAATCCCTGATGCTCGATTGGTAGCAGCATAAATGAGCAGTTTAGGAGTTTCTCCATCTCTCTGTTGGTACCAGGCTAAGGCGTGGTTGCTGCTCCAAGTATAAACATTCTGACTGGTCCTACATGTGATGGAGACGGAGCGTCCCACAGCAGAGCTCACTGCTCCAGACTGAGTCACTGTGACCTGACCTCTGGACTCTGAGGACACAGAGACAAAAACATAAAGCAGCGTCATGGTTTTGTGGGCTTCATTTCAGAGGGACGGATGTTGATAGAGGAGAGGAGTTTGATTCTCTGGACTTTACCTGTGAAGCAGCAGCAGAGGAGAGTCCAGATGAGGACGCAGATCAAAGTCATGTTTTTGATGAGGAGGATTTCTGTGTCTTCTGTTGTCATGAAGGACAGCTGTCAGTCATCCAGTCTTCAACTCTCAGGACTATAAACTCTCCCAGAGCACTGGAGCATGGTGCTGCTGATGCAAAGTCACTCTCTGATAAATATTTGCATTTAGCCAAAGTCTTTTGAGCCGTACGGCTCACATGATGACAAAATAACTTTTCATTTTGGTGTGTATGGCAAATTTACTGACACAGTAACACAGTTTTGAAGCATAAATCAAATGTTTCGGGCGACTTACTACATGTTGCCAACATGCAATAGAGTTGTGTCGTCTCATGAAACAGATGGGACATTTGCACTTACAGTTTCGAAAATATTAAGACTGTTGTGAGAAATGAGCCAAATCAATTTAGAAAAACTGACATATCCAGTCTATGACTCCAACTCAGTATTTTTAACAGCAGTACTCATTGCTCCATTGAGAACAGATGATAAAACTAACTCTTTGAATCACCAGTTAATGTCCTGAGAGACTTCATTAAGGTCAGGGTACTGAGGTCATCCTGGTCTGAGTTTACAGACAACTCACAGTAAATCCCTGGTGCTACAGTATGAATATGAACTTACATGAACTAAATCTTTCAGATTCAAAAATATTTAAGACATTTATTCCAGATCTTAATAATCATCTTTTTAACTTTATTCAGATCATAAAAAACTGACTGTAACTGGAACTGTGAGGTTGTTTTTTCAGCTCATGCATCCAGTCAAATATTTATTTGATGGTGAATATTGTTAGTCTACTGGAAACTCCTATAATGCCTATATGAACCCCATAAATGTTGTTTCCTGTGGACTTTTATGATTTAAATGTCCTCTATAGACTTTTCAGATGAGATTAAACTTTGTTGCTAACAGTTGTCTGTTGAGCAGTTTGAATAACTACTATAACCAGACAGCTGATGCAACAGTTCATTTGAACAACCAAAGAATTTCTGCACAAAGTGTTAGAAACCATCTCAGAGAAGTTCATCTGTGTGTTAATCATCCTCACTGATGTTTTGACCTGACTGCACTTCATAACTGACTTGAGTGGCCAAATGGTCACCAAGGATCTGTAAATTATTTCTGAACGCTGAAAACATCCCAGTTCTTGTACGACCTGCAGACTCAGCACACACGTCACTCATTGAACATGTTTGGGAGGCTCTGGGTCGGAGTTTACAGCAGCGTGTTCCACTTCCTGCCAACATCCAGTAATTTCACACAGCTACTGAAGAGGAGAGGACCAACATCCCACAGGCCACAATCAGCAATCTGATCAACTCTGTGTGAAGGAGATGTGTTGCACTGCATGAGACAAACAGTACCACACACAGAAAACACTGTGTTTATTGTTTTCTTCAGTGTCTTTATTTTAATGTCACAAATGAAAGCAGAGAACCACTGCAAAGCTGATCCAGAGATACCCACCCACTGCCTGAGCCTCAACCAAGCAGCAGTAAGATCTAATAGAACCAACACAGAACATCCTCCTGCATCACCGTGCATCAACAGATCATTTGAGAAGAGCTGTTTCTGTTGAATACAACTGACTGAAACCAGACTGAAACTCCAAAATGTTGAGCTCATCTAAGACAGATTAGAAACCATGTTTTCTAAAACTGTAGCTATAAAAGGTAACTTAGAAACAGACCTGTAGTTCTGGAGCAAAGAAGAATCAAGGTTTGTGTTTCTGAGAAGTGTTTGATGAGCAGCTTCTTTTAAATAAGGTTGGACCTGATCAGATATCAAGTTATTGATTATAAAGAGCAGACAAGGACCAATGGAACCCATAACGTTTTTTAAACAAAGAAGTGGGTACAACGTCACGTGGACTAGAAGAAGTTTTCATATTAATAACCAGATTAATGAAATCTTGTTTAGAAAAAGTCACTGAAGTAATTTAAAAATCAGCTGTCAGGGCCTGATGGATGGTAAATTAAAATATCATAACCGGGATTTGAACATCTTGAACATCTTCATATGACTTTCAGTTGCCTTATTCTTTCTACCAACTGAAACTGTTGAGAGAATACTAGAATATGATGAAGGGTGTTTTCTCTGTTAGAGATCATTTTATGTAAAAAATCTGTTTATTAAAGTCCATAACTACAAAATGATGATGTCTTCAGTTTACAGTGGTGAGAAAAAGCAGGTAAATTAAAGTGGGCAAAAAGGATCAGTGAAGATCATGATGAAATTAACTTGCTAGTTTTACTTTTATCAAGAAGGTTATTTGTATCGTTTGTCTCATGTTTCCAGTTGATAATGAAATTTATTTTGATCATTTAAATATTGTATTATATTTCATGTAGTTTGAAGGATGTAGATGGTTTTGGGTTAGATTTGTCCATGATGCTGATCTATGCTCTCATATTTTCTTTTCACTGTTTAACAATTATCAAATATGAGGCTTAGATTCAAGTCACGAGAAACTTATTTTATTTCAGGGAAGATCCTTTTTTTTGTCATTGAATGTGTTGTGTTTGTGTCTATGGATCTTTGTGTTTTAAGAATAACTTCCACAATTTAAAGGATATTCAGGTTCTGTTTGAACCATTTTTGATCATGAGGGTATCTCATGCTGTGTCTTTAAAGATGTTGTGATCTAGAATGAAGCTGAGGTCAAAGGTCATGACTGAGACTTAAAAAGACATTTTTCATTTCAACTCAATGTTAAAGCAACAATACCTAAACATGTAATCCTCTTGGAGTCCCATGTTGATTCCTCTTAATTATTTGGAAAATCAGATCAGAACTTATAACAATTCATTAGAACAATGTGTGTGTGTGTGTGTGTGTGTGTGTGTGTGTGTGTGTGTGTGTCCTCAGTGAAGTGTATCAGTCTCTGCAGTAGCTTCCAGCTGCAGCAGTCAGTTCAGTTTCTGTGCAGCTGTTGAGTCACATCAGTTCCTCTTCAGCTGAAGGAGGTTTTTGTACGACGGTTTTTCACTGTGTGAACACCCACACACTGTGGATTTCATGAAAACTCTGACAGTAGTAAACTGCTGCATCTTCAGTCTGGACTTCACTGATGGTCAGAGTGAAGTCAGAGTTTGATCCACTGCCTGTAAAACGATCTGGAATCCCTGATACTCGAGTGCTAGCATAGTAAATGAGCAGTTTAGGTTTTTCTCCATCTCTCTGTTGGTACCAGGATAAATAGTGGTTGCTGCTCCAAGTATAAACATCCTGACTGGTCCTACATGTGATGGAGACGGAGCGTCCCACAGCAGAGCTCACTGCTCCAGACTGAGTCACTGTGACCTGACCTCTGGACTCTGAGGACACAGAGACAAAAACATAAAGCAGCGTCATGGTTTTGTGGGCTTCATTTCAGAGGGACGGATGTTGATAGAGGAGAGGAGTTTGATTCTCTGGACTTTACCTGTGAAGCAGCAGCAGAGGAGAGTCCAGATGAGGACGCAGATCAAAGTCATGTTTTTGATGAGGAGGATTTCTGTGTCTTCTGTTGTCATGAAGGACAGCTGTCAGTCATCCAGTCTTCAACTCTCAGGACTATAAACTCTCCCAGAGCACTGGAGCATGGTGCTGCTGATGCAAAGTCACTCTCTATGGAAATGCTCTGACTGACTCCAACAGGGACTTGGATTACTCTCAGGATGATGTTTATCAATGGATCAATCACTTTATCAGTCTATTGATTAGAAATGTGTCAGTGCTCATTTTTATGTGACTTTGTTTGAGTTTGATGAACAAATTTTCATCCAGAATATTTTATGAATTCCACCTAATTCACTACGAGACCAACGTCACAGTGGGATAAAAAATACTGTTTTATTCATCACGATCAACAATAAACATGTTTATAATAATTATTTATATTTGTCAGGATTTATTGGTGAGTTTTTCTTTTCAATATTTTCTTTCATTTTTGTTGACTGAAAGAGAAACTGATATTGATTGTAGATGTTTAACATTTAAAGAGAAAAAATGGTTCATTACATAATGAATATTTGTGAACTGGTTTTTAACACTTTAACCAGTTATTACTCATCATAAACTGGGTAAACTGGGGACGTTTTTGTAGAGTTTGTTTGTGTCAAAGTCAGAGAGCCGTGTCTCTCTACAGTCAGAGGTTTTTGTACGGCGGCTCAATGACTTTGTATCACTGTGGTACACGTTCGGTGGAGGAACCAGACTGGATGTTGGAAGTAAGTTTATTAACAAATACGACAGAAAATTACGTTAAATTTATATTTTGAATTAGTATTTTGGATGTTTTATCAAGATAAATATATCTTCTTTTATTCTAACATGTTTTTCATTGATACTCGTATTTCTCCTCCTTTATCATTGAGTTGAACTCAGAGCAGTTTTATTTCAGTTTATATTTCTTTAGACATTCCTGTCATACTGAAATTTTAACAACCTTAACTAAAGGACAGATAAAACTTTAATCTTACTGTAAAAATGTTCATCATGATTAGTTTTTAATTTTCTGTGTCAGTAATAACTGTTTTTTTAAAGGAAGTAAGATTAAATTCTTCAAAGAAAATTTGTTAATTCGAAATGTGTAACATCTGTTCATTGTGTCATTTATTGTTTCAGATTTTAAAAAAATGTTTTGAACAGTTTGTTGATGATGATTTAAATCCAGATCATGAAAATTTAATCAGAGCCTGTGAATTTTCTTGCGTTTTTTATGGTTCCACTAAATACATTAAAGTAATGTATAGTTGAGACTTTTGCTGATTTTCAGAACAAAGTTTTGTATATTTTCTTGTCAGTGTAGTTTGATATATTTCATCTCATTCTGTATGATGATTCTCTCTGTGCTGATATGCATGAGAGGCTTCTTAAAGGGAAGTGAAACAATGTGTGAGTGAGTGACTGGTGGAGCAGAAAAAACATCTGACAGAAACTCCTTAAAGGAGAAAATCAACTCTCACACAGTAAAGGTGTCCAAGTGTCTGCTGGTTGGTTGACAGCTGTGTGGTCCCTGTCCTCTAAGCTGATTGGTGTCTCCTAGGTGATGCTCGTCCCACCCTGACGGTGCTGCCCCCCTCCAGTGAGGAGCTGCAGCAGGGGAAGGCCACGCTCATGTGTCTGGCCAACAAGGGCTTCCCCTCAGACTGGAGTCTGTCCTGGAAGGTGGACGGCAGCAGCAGCAGCAGCAGCTGGGAGGAGAGCAGGAGCCCCGGGGTGCTGGAGAAGGACGGCCGCTACAGCTGGAGCAGCACCCTGAGGCTCCCTGCAGACCAGTGGAGGAAGGTGTGCTCTGTGACCTGTGAGGCCACCCAGGGCTCCCAGACTCCACTCTCAGAGACACTCAAGAGAGACCAGTGTTCCCAGTCCTGACCTGACTCACTGGGACTCTGCTGCTGGTTTTACTCTCATACTGCTCTCTGTCTGCTCTCTGTCTTGTTCTCTTTCTCTTGACATGTTTCAACTTTAAAATTTTCTTGCTTGTGTTGATGGTTTCAACATTTAAAACAATAAATATTTTTTCATGTGTATCATAAAAGCCACGTCTTTTGACTTTATTTCTTTGACTTATATATTAATTAGATCAATGCTGAAATCTCAGCCATAAAAACTCTGGTTCCCAGATTACTAGTTAATGATTGTAAAACTGTGGATCTTATTTTGTAATTGTTCCAGTTTTATCTATATCTATGTCTATTAAACTCCAGTAACAATATACTTTATTAGACGTATTCACTGTTTTGATGGTGATCATATCTGTTATTACTAACATCTGTCCCTGAAGAAGAATTTATACCTAGAAATTATTCTCATTGTCTGAAGTTTAAAAATCTAAATATAACAATGATTTACAGGGTTATAAACAGAAAGCAGGGTGTCATCTGCATAAAGTAATAGTCCTTTCTATCTCTCCTCCTGTTTCACGATGATTTTAAAGTGTGATTTGTGTTACTGGCTGTATTGCTGATATTCTCTGCTTGTTAAAACAATAAAGACTATTTCATCAAACCAGTGGTGTCCAGACACATTTTTATCAGAATGACTGCTGTCTTAAATGAAAAAGTAGATCGGTTTCATTGCTCACAGTTTTTCTCAGTGACATTAATGTCAGAGGATTATTTTAGGAAGAAATGATGTATCAGCTGACATCTGGTTTCTGCAGTAGTCTGCCAATAGATCACCCTGAATCTTACACACTGGAACTTAAATCCACAGTGACTGTGTTTCTCTCATGGTCACATCAGTAGAATTTCATGACATTTGTCTGATGATTTTTAAAAGAAATAAAGGGATTATGTCGACATCAGGGCAGCCTATCAGTGTCTGTTCAGTTGTGGTTTCCTAAAGAAGGAAGGAGCTGCTGTTTAAAGATGAAAGGAGAAAATGAATCTGTGCCACATGTGTCCCTCACATCTGTCCTTTCTGTCCTCTTCTGCTTTGACCAAAACTTGTTGGTTTTACATCATGGCAGGTTTAAAGGTCAAGTTTACAGTGTGTTTGAGTCTGTGGCTTTAAAACTTTGGAACTATCCAGTTGGACTAATGACATGGCAAAGACTCACATTTGAAGACTGACTCTCTGTCTCATCAGCAGTGTCTGATGTTGTTGTCTTAAATGGTCACAAGAGATACAACAAATGCACAGAGACTGGGTTTTGCTGTGTGAGATCAGTTGTATATTATAACATTAGATAATGATTAAAAAGAAGAATGGATTAAGTACGTCATATCTGACAGCTCTGTCAATGCAGCCTAACAGGGTCACTGTTTAGTTGTGGGATCTTAAAGCTGACAGGAGTTTGTGTTAAAAAATGAAAGGAGGTCATTTTTACAGAAGCTGAGTTAATGCAACATGGTGTCCTTCACATCTGTCCTTTTTCATTGGTTTTACATCAATACAGGTTTAAAATTAAAGGTTACATTGCTGTTTGTGGATTATTTTATTGTGTCTCTTTTAATTGTGTTCTGATCAAGTCTGATAATACAAGTGTTATGCAGTTATTTATTTTTATGATGTTCCATATATCAAAATTATTTTTCTATATCAGTAAATGTGCTTTTAGATAGAGGAGAAGAACAGCAGTCATCTAACCAATCAAGTGTGTGTGTGTGTGTGTGTGTGTGTGTGTGTGCGTGTGTGTGTGTGTGTGTGTGTGTGTGTGTCCTCAGTGAAGTGTATCAGTCTCTGCAGTAGCTTCCAGCTGCAGCAGTCAGTTCAGTTTCTGTTCAGTCTGACTGAGGGACGTTTTTGTACGACGGTTTTTCACTGTGTGGCCACCCACTGACTGTTGATCCAGTGTTCACTCTGACAGTAGTAAACTGCTGCATCTTCAGTCTGGATTCCACTGATGGTCAGAGTGAAGTCAGAGTTTGATCCACTGCCTGTAAAACGATCTGGAATCCCTGATACTCGCTGATTAGCAAGCTTAATAAGCAGTTTGGAAGGTTCTCCATCTCTCTGTTGGTACCAGGCTAAATAGTGGTTATTGTTATAAAAAGTGACATTCTGACTGGTCCTACATGTGATGGAGACGGAGCGTCCCACAGCAGAGCTCACTGCTCCAGACTGAGTCACTGTGACCTGACCTCTGGACTCTGAGGACACAGAGACAAAAACATAAAGCAGCGTCATGGTTTTGTGGGCTTCATTTCAGAGGGACGGATGTTGATAGAGGAGAGGAGTTTGATTCTCTGGACTTTACCTGTGAAGCAGCAGCAGAGGAGAGTCCAGATGAGGACGCAGATCAAAGTCATGTTTTTGATGAGGAGGATTTCTGTGTCTTCTGTTGTCATGAAGGACAGCTGTCACTCATCCAGTCTTCAACTCTCAGGACTATAAACTCTCCCAGAGCACTGGAGCATGGTGCTGCTGATGCAAAGTCACTCTCTATGGAAATCTAAGCTGATTGGTGTCTCCTAGGTGATGCTCGTCCCACCCTGACGGTGCTGCCCCCCTCCAGTGAGGAGCTGCAGCAGGGGAAGGCCACGCGCATGTGTCTGGCAACAAGGGCTTCCCCTCAGACTGGAGTCTGTCCTGGAAGGTGGACGGCAGCAGCAGCAGCATCAGCTGGGAGGAGAGCAGGAGCCCCGGGGTGCTGGAGAAGGACGGCCGCTACAGCTGGAGCAGCACCCTGAGGCTCCCTGCAGACCAGTGGAGGAAGGTGGGCTCTGTGACCTGTGAGGCCACCCAGGGCTCCCAGACTCCACTCTCAGAGACACTGAGGAGAGACCAGTGTTCCCAGTCCTGACCTGACTCACTGGGACTCTGCTGCTGGTTTTACTCTCATACTGCTCTCTGTCTCCCTCTGTAACTCTGTCTGTCTCTTTCACTCTGTTATCACATATTTCATTGATAAAGTTTATTTACTTGTTGTAATTTTGATTATTTCAGTACCACAAAGTTCAGTTCATCAAATCAGTTGTTTTTATGTTTGTTTTCGTAAAAGTAACAGACATTTCTGTCTTAATAGTGAATTAAATCCAGAAAGCATCAGTGATTTTTTTGTGAAACCTGATTAATAACTAAAAGAGGAGAAGATGAGAATTTTGTGATGTATAACAGATTCAGCTCTCTGTCTGCTCTCTGAAACTCTTTCTCTCATTACGTTTCAACATTAATGTTTTCTTGCTTGTTGTATTATCAATGATTTTAACGGTTCAAGGCAATAAAAACTTCATTAAAATATTGGTCTCTGTGTGGTTTATATTTAAAAAAGTGACATGTCCTATTTCTTTTTTGCCATATATTTCAATTTAGGTGAGAATCATCAAGTCCAATATATGTACTTTTAAATACTTAATTACTCCACAACAATAAATCATACCTACGAGGAGGGGAGAGACGTGCTGCAGAGAGGAGGGAGGGAGGTGGAGCGTGTGTGTGAAGTGTCGACTGACATAAAACCTTTTTGATGATAAATCCTGATGTTACTGTTTAGTTCTGTGGTTTATTCACTGCAGACAAAATATCTGTGTCTGCAACACACAGACACTCGTCTCCTCCATGAAACATCTGTCACTGTGCTGTATTATTGTAAATCATGATGAAGTGTCCAGACGCTGTCTCTCCTCTTCATCTCCTCGGTGTGTGTCGGTGTTTAGTTTGCTGTCCTCTGTGGTCTAAAACATCCTCACTGATCTAAATGATCCTGCTGCCTCAATAAAACAACATGAATATCACAAACCATTCAGTCATTATGTAGACTGACCTGAAAAAAGGTGAGCAGTTTTCCCCTCAGAGGACAATATTTTATTAAAGAAATAAACTATTAAATAACTACTAATAGATGCATATAAATAGGGACCTTTTCTGTGGTGTTGGAATTTTAAATCTGAAGCCTGCAGTGAACCATAGAAGCTTCAGCTGATGAACGTCGATTGAAGCTTTTAGTGCGTTTTGGCCTCAAGTGCTTCATTATGTTTCTGTTTTAATATCACAGTAGATCCATTAAATCCACAGACTCCAGCCTCATGTTTTCACATGTTCATCTGCTCTGCAAATGTTGGATTCTTCTTGTTGACAATAATACTCTAGAAAATATTAAATAGATTCAATTAATGTGACAGAAGTTAATATGTTTAGTATTTTGTATGATTTGAGGGAGGTACAGGTTTTGTTTAGGTGAACTTTAGTGATGAAAGTTTCTGATGTTGATCTGTGTCTTTATATTTTCTGTTAACTGGATTTATGTGAAACAGCTGTGATCCAGTATGAAGCTGAGGTCAAAGGTCACGACTGAGACTTTCCTCATTAACTGTCTGAGGTTGACTCCTCTTGATTATTTGGAAAATCAGATCAGAACTTAGAACAATTCATTATAACTGTGTGTGTGTGTGTGTGTGTGTGTGTGTGTGTGTGTGTGTGTGTGTGTGTGTGTGTGTGTCCTCAGTGAAGTGTATCAGTCTCTGCAGTAGCTTCCAGCTGCAGCAGTCAGTTCAGTTTCTGTTCAGTCTGACTGAGGGAGGTTTTTGTACGACAAATTTTCACTGTGTGAACACCCACTGACTGTTGGGGTAGTGAAGACTCTGACAGTAGTAAACTGCTGCATCTTCAGTCTGGACTCCACTGATGGTCAGAGTGAAGTCAGAGTTTGATCCACTGCCTGTAAAACGATCTGGAATCCCTGATACTCGAGTGCTAGCATAGTAAATGAGCAGTTTAGGAGTTTCTCCATCTCTCTGTTGGTACCAGGCTAACACTTGAACGCCTGAGTACAATCCGCTCCAAACATGAACATCCTGACTGGTCCTACATGTGATGGAGACGGAGCGTCCCACAGCAGAGCTCACTGCTCCAGACTGAGTCACTGTGATCTGACCTCTGGACTCTGAGGACACAGAGACAAAAACATAAAGCAGCGTCATGGTTTTGTGGTCTTCATTTCAGAGGGACGGATGTTGATAGAGGAGAGGAGTTTGATTCTCTGGACTTTACCTGTGAAGCAGCAGCAGAGGAGAGTCCAGATGAGGACGTAGATCAAAGTCATGTTTTTGATGAGGAGGATTCTGTTGTCATGAAGGACAGCTGTCAGTCATCCAGTCTTCAACTCTCAGGACTATAAACTCTCCCAGAGCACTGGAGCATGGTGCTGCTGATGCAAAGTCACTCTCTATGGAAAGTAAGTCAGTTTGTTCATTTGAATATCATCTTTCATGAGCAGAAATCACAAAGTGCTTCACGATAAAAGACAATCATCACTAGAAGCAGCTTGTGTCCCACCAGTGGTTCTCACACCACAGTTTGAGAATCTATGTTTTACATAAGAGGCCCAATAAAAGTGATGACAACAGAGTCTCAATATGTAGAAAAAGGAAACAGATTCATCTTATAAGTGTCATACATGTATATAATTACAGGAATAACTTGTGTCTTATGTTTCTGTCTTAATAATTAGCAGATCCATTAAATCCACAGACAGTGGGTTTGTCACAGGGTCAGATCTGCAGTTTTTTTTAATAACATCAGGATCATCCTGTAACTCAAGTACAACTTTTACAACATTTACCTCCATGTAGCAGCTTTACTCAGACTGTACACACACCACTACATGCTGATACATATTGTAGTTCCTGCTTTTGCCATTGTTATTCTCCATGCTGTGACATGTTCATCTGCTCTCCTAATGTTCTCTTCTTCTTGAAATAATGACATAAAAGTTATAATATCCTCATAAAAAAAATCAGCGTCTGCAAGAACAAATCATGTCTGCAGCACCATTGTTTCTGCTCTGGATAACAAAGTCAGTCTGAGACAAAATAAATCTTTTTGTTTTGAATGAGGTTTTTCTTTCTGTATTAGATGAATGAGAACAAGGTGGAGGCAGAGTTCACAGGTCATGACAAACACTTTTCTCATGCACTGTGCAGGTATTTGATTATTTGGAGAATCCAATAGGAATATGGGATTACAAGGGATATGAACTGATGGTGAGGAGCTGTAATGAAACAGCTGATTTGATTTTATCAAAGATGATTTGTTTGAATGTGTCTTTATTTTCACTGAAGTGTATCAGTGTGTTTGAAGAGTCCAACACTGTGAGTCATCACTTATATAAGCTGACATAATAAAAGTAGTAATTAAATATGTGGTTTTGCATCTGTAATGTGTTTACTTTGACAAATATTCAAGTCTAAATAGTCTCTGGTTTCTGTGTGTGTGTGTGTGTGTGTGTGTGTGTGTGTGTGTGTGTGTGTGTGTGTGTGTGTGTGTGTGTGTGTGTCCTCAGTGAAGTGTATCAGTCTCTGCAGTAGCTTCCAGCTGCAGCAGTCAGTTCAGTTTCTGTTCAGTCTGATTGAGGGAGGTTTTTGTATGATGACTTTTCACTGTGTGAACACCCACTGATCATTGATGTAATGTACACTCATACAGTAGTAAACTGCTGCATCTTCAGTCTGGACTCCACTGATGGTCAGAGTGAAGTCAGAGTTTGATCCACTGCCTGTAAAACGAGCTGGAATCCCTGATACTCGACTGCTAATGGAGTAAATGAGCAGTTTAGGAGTTTCTCCATCTCTCTGTTGGTACCAGATTAAAGACTTTGCATTGTAAACATTCTGACTGGTCCTACATGTGATGGAGACGGAGCGTCCCACAGCAGAGCTCACTGCTCCAGGCTGAGTCACTGTGATCTGACCTCTGGACTCTGAGGACACAGAGACAAAAACATAAAGCAGCGTCATGGTTTTGTGGTCTTCATTTCAGAGGGACGGATGTTGATAGAGGAGAGGAGTTTGATTCTCTGGACTTTACCTGTGAAGCAGCAGCAGAGGAGAGTCCAGATGAGGACGCAGATCAAAGTCATGTTTTTGATGAGGAGGATTTCTGTGTCTTCTGTTGTCATGAAGGACAGCTGTCAGTCATCCAGTCTTCAACTCTCAGGACTATAAACTCTCCCAGAGCACTGGAGCATGGTGCTGCTGATGCAAAGTCACTCTCTATGGAAATGCTCTGACTGACTCCAACAGGGACTTGGATTACTCTCAGGATGATGTTTATCAATGGATCAATCACTTTATCAGTCTATTGATTAGAAATGTGTCAGTGCTCATTTTTATGTGACTTTGTTCGTCTAATACTGTTTTATTCATCATGATCAACAATAAACATGTTTATAATAATTATTTATATTTGTCAGGATTTATTGGTGAGTTTTTCTTTTCAATATTTTCTTTTAATTTATTTGACTGTAAGAGAAACTGATATTGTTTGTAGATGTTTAACATTTAATGAGAAAAAATGGTTCATTACATAATAATATTTGTGAACTGGTTTTTAACACTTTAACCAGTTATTACTCATCATAAACTGGGTAAACTGGGGATGTTTTTGTTGATTTTGTTTGTGTCAAAGTCAGAGAGCCGTGTCTCTCTACAGTCAGAGGTTTTTGTACGGCGGCTCAATGAGTTTGTATCACTGTGGTACACGTTCGGTGGAGGAACCAGGCTGAATGTTGACTGTGAGTACATTTAACTCCTTTAATAACACAAATTTTATATGGATTCTCTTTTTATTTCATAGCTGTAGACCTTACTGCAATATTTTGTCTGATATTTGAAATCTGATAAATTTATAACAATTCTTGAAGGCTTCACAGTGTTATTAAACAGACTAAAATCCTCTTCATTGAACAATGCAGTTGCATTAAAAATTCAGCATTAATTTTCTACATTATTATCAATTTATTCTGCTAAGAAACTTCACTGCATTATGTTTCTGAAGGAAATATTTTTAAAAATTTTAAGTTTTTCATTCTTACTCAGCGACTGTCAATAATGTTTGGTTCAGTGTTTAATGTGAAAGAGTTTTATTTGATATTTCTCTCAGACTAATTAACTTAAATTTATTCAACATATTTTTAATAAAGAGTCTGAAAAGTAGATCAGTAGTTAATAATATTTATTTGTATGTTATAGTAATGAACCCTGACTGTTCACTGATTTTTCATACTCACATGAAGAGACGTATCATCATTTATGAGATTTTTGCCTGAGATAAAAATATTTAATGTTGTTAAAATAATAAAAGTGTCATAGTTTTCATATTGTGTTCAATATTTTCTACATTAAAACTAAGTTTTTGTACTTAATTAAGAATTATATGTTGGAGCAAACATGTGCCAGTTTTAGCTTTTTATCTTTAGTCCTGAAACTTGTCTGTTGCCATGGTTGAGCAGTGATGCCAGTCTGTTGCCATGGTTACCGAGCTCAGAGAGGGAAGTGAAACTTTTCAGACCAGTTTCATCCAATCTGAGAAAGACCAACAGAAATAGAAGCCTCCTCTGCTGCAACGAACAGGATGGAGTTTAGTTCACCTCATATAAACTTTATTAATCTCTGTCTCTGCAGTGGGTCGAGTCGTCCCCACCCTGACGGTGCTGCCCCCCTCCAGTGAGGAGCTGCAGCAGGGGAAGGCCACGCTCATGTGTCTGGCCAACAAGGGCTTCCCCTCAGACTGGAGTCTGTCCTGGAAGGTGGACGGCAGCAGCAGCAGCAGCAGCTGGGAGGAGAGCAGGAGCCCCGGGGTGCTGGAGAAGGACGGCCGCTACAGCTGGAGCAGCACCCTGAGGCTCCCTGCAGACCAGTGGAGGAAGGTGGGCTCTGTGACCTGTGAGGCCACCCAGGGCTCCCAGACTCCACTCTCAGAGACACTGAGGAGAGACCAGTGTTCCCAGTCCTGACCTGACTCACTGGGACTCTGCTGCTGGTTTTACTCTCATACTGCTCTCTGTCTGCTCTCTCTGTCCTTCAGTTGCGCTGTTATCACATAATTCATTGATAAAGATTTTTTACTTTTTGTACTTTTGATTATTTCAGTACAATAAAGATCAGCTCATCAAATCAGTTGTTTTCATGTTTGTTTTTGTAAAAGTAAAATGTTTCTTTCTTAATAGTGAATTAAATCTAGAAAATTACTGCTCTCTGTTTGCGCTCTGAAACTGCCTTTGTCTTGCTTTTTCACCACTGATGGTTTCAAGAATTCAAAATAATAAATATATAATCAAATCAGCAAGTTACATGAGGTTAGTCATTCATGCATCATGTTTATACATTCCTTGCCATGTATCATCAGCTCTGTTTAGAAACATTAGAAAGATTAAAATCCAAATTCAGTATCTTAGTTTGTATATTATTTTTTTCTTTTCTAGACATGTTTCTCTGGAAGTGATTTATAGTTTGGGAAAATTCATGTGCTTTAAAAAGTGTTTTTTCCCAATTTTTTTCCCTTGACTAATTGGACCAGCTTTGGGTCGCCCCCCAGACCCCTACAGGAGGGGACTGGACCATTGTGGACCTGACCCCTTAAAATAGACTACTCCCAGACCCTGAGGACGGCCAGGAGTCGACAGTCAGCTGAATGGTTTTTTTTGTTGTTGTTTTGTTTTGTGTTTTTGGACAGTTTGGTTGACCCAGCCTCTCTGATGGCATCACTGTTCACCACTGAAATCTAATATTATGTTTAGCTCAAAGAAATACCAGGCAGAGTTTACATGAAAATGTCAGTCTGTTACAATGTGAGGATACCTTGAAACAGCAGTGCAAATCAAAATTTAAGTTATCTGATGTTACTGGTAACTTTCAAATTTACTGTTCTCTAACCATGAAAGTGTACTTTTCCTGCTACTGTGTGTACAGATACTTTTCAGGTATAAGCTCAGATTTCCTGTCAGTGATTGACTTTATGTTTGCAGGATTTATGCTCCTAAACCTGAAGAGTTGACAGATTCCAGCCCTTTCATGTCACTGAATGGAAAATGAGGAGGGTCACCATGAGGAAATTTCTCTTAAACATCAGACTCTGACCTTTAATCTTGTTAATCCCTGTCAAGTATCTCATGTGTTTAAGCCTAACTCATGTTGGGGGGACATAAATCTGTTTATACTCTCACATTTTGGGGACTCACCTTCCTTATGGGGACAAAACACAAGTCCTGATAACATAAATCTTTAACTTTTGGGGTTGAAGATTTGGATCAGGGTTGGGATAAGTCTCCAAGAAATTATTACAAGTCAATGTAGTGTCCTCTGAAGTGATGAGAACACAACTCTGTGTGTGTGTGTGTGTGTGTGTGTGTGTGTGTGTGTGTGTGTGTGTGTGTGTCAGTGAAGTGTATCAGTCTCTGCAGTAGCTTCCAGCTGCAGCAGTCAGTTCAGTTTCTGTTCAGTCTGATTGAGGGAGATTTTTGTATGACGGTTTTTCACTGTGTGAACACCCACTGACTGTTGATGACATGATAACTCTGACAGTAGTAAACTGCTGCATCTTCAGTCTGGACTCCACTGATGGTCAGAGTGAAGTCAGAGTTTGATCCACTGCCTGTAAAACGATCTGGAATCCCTGATACTCGTCTGTTAGCATAGTAAATGAGCCATTTAGGAGTTTCTCCATCTCTCTGTTGGTACCAGGCTAAGCCGTTCCCATTATGAACATCCTGACTGGTCCTACATGTGATGGAGACGGAGCGTCCCACAACAGAGCTCACTGCTCCAGACTGAGTCACTGTATACTGACCTCTGGACTCTGAAGACACAGAGACAAAAACATAAAGCAGCGTCATGGTTTTGTGGGCTTCATTTCAGAGGGACGGATGTTGATAGAGGAGAGGAGTTTGATTCTCTGGACTTTACCTGTGAAGCAGCAGCAGAGGAGAGTCCAGATGAGGACGCAGATCAAAGTCATGTTTTTGATGAGGAGGATTTCTGTGTCTTCTGTTGTCATGAAGGACAGCTGTCAGTCATCCAGTCTTCAACTCTCAGGACTATAAACTCTCCCAGAGCACTGGAGCATGGTGCTGCTGATGCAAAGTCAGTCTATTGAAAGTAAGCAGGTTTGTTCATTTGAATACCGTCTTTCATGAGCAGAAACTTCCTATTGCTTCATAATAAAAGACAATAAACCAAATAAAAGACACTGTTACGGCAAACATCAAGCAAAAAACAAAAGGCAAAACAAATTAAAAAGAAGAAACAAATAGTTGTCTTTGAAGATTCTCAGTCATCCAGGTCATTTTATTTGTATCGAGGGACTTGATAGAGTTCTTGAAGAAGTTTCGCCTCTCATCCAAGAAGCTTCTTCAGTTCAAACAGTTCTTGAGCTGTCCTTTAAACGGTGTCCAAGTCCAATCAGAGAGAGGTCCAAACTTTAGGAGCTATAACCTCAAACACACAGTCTGCTTTTGTCTCGAGCCTGACACATGGAAAAATCAACAAACCTTGATCAGAGATCCTCAGATTCCTTCTGGTTGAACAGGGCTGTGACAGGACTACATATGCAGAGCTCTGTAGACTGATAGTAACACAAAACCATTCTGTCAGGAAGAGGAGCTCCAGTCACAGATGGAAACACTTGAGGATGTTGTCAGCTCCGTGGGTTTGACTCTTCCTGTCTTCCCACCATCTTTGCACATGACTGGACAGCTGCCTGCACAAAGGGGTCAAAGGAAGCAGGTCAGTTTTAACCTCTGAAACTAAATCACTGTCTCCTGAAAGTGGCTTAAGTTACATTATTATTAACTATTCATTTACTAAAACACCTGACCAGCTGAAATACACAGTATAAATAACAAACCTAACTATTACTCACTGCTGCAGCTTAACATGAGACATCTGAAGAAGCATCCTGATGGTTTAGTCTTCCTTCCTCACACACAGCACCAGAACACAGTCAAAAATCTGTTAAAATCTGTTAAAACAAGTCTCACCTCTGACAGAAATAACTGGCTGAGTTGTGGAGAAAATAGAGAGATGGTATTTTTTAGATAAATAAAAAACATTTGAAACTTACTGATCCTTCATCATGTCTGTAGATTGAAGGGAAGGAGAAGATCTGGGTCATTAGGAGGCAGAGTCAAGACAGAAAGATCTGCAAGAAGTCACTGCCTCCAGAAGGTGGCAGTAATGCAACACAAAGGCTGCAAGCTGCTGGTTAACCTCAAAGTGGATGAGGAAGTGGAAAAAAATGAGGAAGTGTTCAGTCAGTCGGTCCAGAGAGAAGAAAACATGTGTGTTTAGGAACATTATTCTTATCATCTGACCGTAAACTGTGTAAGTTTGACTTTATTGACAGATAGAACAAGAGTTAACAAGTTGATCAAACTGTTTAGGAAGAACTCAGAGGAAGTTACTGTGTGTTGTTTGTGTAGTGTGTACAGTGCTGTGAACAGGATTTTAACTGTGGGGACGATAAAGCCTAACAGGATTATGAAGATTAATTTAGTCCAGATATTCTCAGGACAGCGAGAGACACACATTTAATCCCACATGAGAGCAGAAGATCCAAAAACTATGAAATCAAGTATCAGTCACTTCAGTTATGCATGAAATATGGGACGATTGAAAAGGAAGTGATTTCCATACTGCTGTGTTAAACATTCACACACACACACACACACACAGACACACACACACACACACACACACACACACACACACACACACACACACACACACACTGTCTCTGCCGGTCCTGCTTCATCTCTCAGGTTGACTGAATATGAGCAATGTGGAGAAAGACGAGGACAGTCTCCAGGAGTCTCCAGGATCTCCAGGATCTCCAGGATATCCAGGATCTCCAGGATGTCCAGGATCTCCAGGTTATCCAGAAACCAGTTGTGACCAGTCTAAAGGAAACCGTCCAGCCTTCAGTGATGAACCTGAATTCTTAGACACAAAGTAAGAGACTGTTTCTGCTGTAACAGATATGAGTAAGACTGAGGTTTAGTACTTTTATTCACTATTAAATCCACTTATTGAATCAAAATCTTTTCATATTTAAATTTGAAGCTGTGTGTGTGTGTGTGTGTGTGTGTGTGTGTGTGTTTGTGTTTGTGTGTGTGTGTGTGTGTGTGTGTGTTGTGTTGTGTTTTTGGTCAAACACATCAAGTATAAAAAGATCATCCAAACTGTGTGTAGCTGTGTTAGCAGCAATTTTTTTTAGTCATATTTAAGTCATTTGAATTTTTTGTTTTATTCTTGTTTTAATCCACTAAATATGACACGACTTTTGTCATATTTTAGTCACTATAATCTACAGTAGATTTTGTCGACTAAAATATAACATAATGCATTATTTAAATATTTCTCTAGATCAGGGGTCTTCTATGTTTTTTTCAGGCCAGGGACCTTTTAATTGATGGAGACCCCCTACTTCAGAAATTGATCACAAATGATCACACATCTGCACACTTGGAATAATAATATATTATATTTTAATAAGTAGGTAACAAGTTCATAGTCAGTGATAAGTGCCTTACGGTAATCTATAGCTAGCTCACATAGATTTTTAGACATATTTAAATTAAAAAAAAAAAACTTTCAAAGAAATATCAGAAAAATATTAAAAAGATAATTTGGGGGATCCCCTGCAGTAACTCTGCAGGGGGTGAGGCACAGTGTTTTAACACTTAAATAATAGTAGTAAATAGTGGTAGTAGTACAGTCCAGACAAATATATGTAATTTTCTGGAAGGATGACAGACCTGTTTATATAATAATGAGAGGTTTCCCCAACAATCAGCACTGTCAAAGTCTTGACTCCAGTAATAAGTTCAGGGGTCACCGCCCCATCAGAATCTCTGCCCTTACGTATACCACTTCACTGTGGATGGCTTCAATCTTGGCTATATGTGGACTCCTTGGAAATAATTTCTGTTGCTTTCTAAAGGTCATCTGAACTCATGCTTTTCTTTTCCTGTGGGGAAGGCCAACATGAAGCAAATATCCATCCCTCGTAGTTTTCTTCAAACTTCAGTAATCTTCTTCCTCCTGTGATTCACATCCTTGATTAAGTTTGGGTAAAAGGAAATTGTTCTGCCACTTTATTCCTGTTTCTTGTATTTCTCTTTTACTTCCACCTGTATCTGTCCATGTTCCAGAAACCTTTGATGCTTCACGAAAATGGGTTTGTGAGGGTGATCCTCGTTGTTGCTAGCAACTGGTGCACTCGCTGGAGTTTATTCTCAGCTAGTTCCAGTTGCTCCTGTGACTAGCTGCCTGACATTCTCCAGTGGCTTACAGGGTTTACTTACATGGCTTACTGCAGGCTCTGTTCTGCTGCTCTTTAGAGCTCATCAGACTGTTTCGATCTCTTCAGCAGCTGTTCAAGCCTTGTAACAATAACGATGCCAACATCATTTAAAGAATAAATAACCACTTTTAGATGACAAAATCTGTCATGTAGCTATCAAATTCAAGGAGGAAATGGGCTTTTTTAAAAATTTTTTTTGGAGCTGTGCTTTAATTGAAATTTTTGGTTGAATTGATTTATTTTGTCTCTGCCCAGCTCTTCTGCATTTTGTGCTGTTGCTCAACATGAAAGAGGCCAGCAGGTGGAGACGCCCACACAGTCTTTGAGACCAACATCTGCCAGTCTGCACTGGCTGTTACTAGGGATGGGTATCAAAACATGGTATTAAACAGGCCCTGGGGCCAAATTATTGACAACCAGAGTATTGATAAGCTCTGACCATATCCTATCTTTTAGCAGTATATTGTAAGGTTTGGTGTAGCCTCAGTATTTCAGTATTTCTGAATGTTGCAGCTGCTCTCTGTTATCTAACTAACTTCAGTAATCCCAAGACAGGTTTCTCATTTAAAAGAAATGTCTTTGTGTCCACAGAGAGCCTGTGTCGTGCTGTGCTTTGTGCCAGGATGTCCTGAAAGATCCAGTCCCTACCAGCTGTGGACACTGGTTCTGCAGACAGTGCATCACCTCATACTGGGACCAGTCTGCTCCATCAGGACACTCCTCTTGCCCCCAGTGTGGAGACAGATCCAGAGCAAGACCTGGACTGCAGAGAGACAGGGAGACCAGCTCTGTACAAAGTAAGACTGCACATCTGTCTGCTGATGTCTTTGTGTTCTTCATTTTTTACTTTGGATCGTTATCATTTTTGTTTGGATCCTGAAAATTAACACTATTAATAATTAAACCTTTTTATTGTCTTATAGTGGAGTTTGGTCTGCAGAATGTTTTAGATGAATATAAGATCAGTCTGAGGAGGAGATGTGAACATGTGACTGAAGGAATGGATAAAACAGGAAGCGAAACCCTCCTCAACAGGATCTACACTGAGCTCTACATCACAGAGGGACAGAGTGAAGAGGTCAACACCCAACATGAGGTGAGACAGCTGGAGACAGCTTCCAAGAAAGGGGCCCTCTATGACACTCCAATCAAGTGCAGCGACATCTTTAAAGCCTTACCTGACCAACAGAGACACATCAGAGTCGTTCTGACCAACGGCGTCGCTGGAGTTGGAAAAACCTTCTCAGTGCAGAAGTTCACTCTGGACTGGGCAGAGGGTTTGGAAAACCAAGATGTCAGTCTGCTGATTCTGCTTTCGTTCAGGGAGCTGAACTTGATCAAAGATGAGCAGTACAGTCTTCTCAGTCTGCTCCATGTTTTCCATCCAACATTACAGAAGGTCACAGCAGAGAAGCTGGCTGTCTGTAAACTTCTGTTCATCTTTGACGGCCTGGATGAAAGCAGACTTTCACTGGATTTCAACAACAGTCAGGTCGTGTCTGATGTCACACAGAAGTCATCAGTCAACGTGCTGCTGACAAACCTCATCAAGGGGAATCTGCTTCCCTCGGCTCTCATCTGGATAACTTCCAGACCTGCAGCAGCCAATCAGATCCCTCCTTCATGTGTTGACAGGGTAACAGAAGTACAAGGCTTCACTGACGCCCAGAAGGAGGAGTACTTCAGGAAGAGGTTCAGTGATGAAGATCTGTCCAGCAGAATCATCTCACACATCAAGACATCCAGGAGCCTCCACATCATGTGTCTGATCCCAGTCTTCTGCTGGATCACTGCTACAGTTCTGGAGGACATGTTGACTACAGAGCAGAGAGGAGAGCTGCCCAAGACCCTGACTGAGCTGTACTCACACTTCCTGCTGGTTCAGACAAAGAGGAAGAAGCAGAAGTATGATGAGGGACATGAGACGAGTCCACAGGAGCTGATGGAGGCTGACAGGGAAGTTCTTCTGAAGCTGGGGAGGCTGGCGTTTGAACAGCTGAAGGAAGGAAACATCATGTTCTACCAAGAAGACCTGGAGCGATGTGGTCTGGATGTCACAGAGGCCTCGGTGTACTCAGGAGTTTGTACAGAGATCTTCAAAAGAGAGAGTGTGATCTTCCAGAAAACAGTCTACTGCTTTGTTCATCTGAGCGTTCAGGAGTTTCTGGCTGCAGTCTACATGTTCCACTGTTACACCAACAGGAACATAGAGGTACTGGTGGACCTTCTGGAAGAAGATGATGCAGATGATGCAGATAATGATGACTACCACTATAGCTATCATAATGTTGATCCTCATGGTGATGACAATGCTGACGACACGGGCAATGACTATTGTTCATCCCTGGATGACTTCCTGAGGACAGCCATGGAAAAATCCCTGACAAGTAAAAATGGTCACCTGGACCTGTTCGTCCGCTTCCTTCATGGCCTCTCTCTGGAGTCCAACCAGGGACTCTTAGGAGGCCTGCTGGGCCAGACAGACAACAGTCCAGAAATCATCCAGAGAGTCATCAACAACCTCAAACAGATGAACAGTTATAATATCTCTCCTGACAGAAGCATCAACATCTTCCACTGTCTGACGGAGATGAACGACCACTCAGTCCATCAGGAGATCCAAGAGTTCCTGAAGTCAGAGAACAGATCAGACAGGAGCCTCTCTGACATCCACTGCTCAGCTCTGGCCTACATGCTGCAAATGTCAGAGGAGGTTCTGGATGAATTAGACCTGGAGAAGTACAACACATCAGATGAGGGACGACGGAGACTGATTCCAGCTGTGAGGAACTGCAGAAAGGCTCGGTAAGTCCAGATGTGATTATCAACATTATAAATCAGTGTAGATTAGTAGTTTAGTTCTTCAAATACAAACACTGGCCTATACATTTCTAAATATCCTTACAAGACAACAAAACATATTCTTCTTTCTTGTTTGATAATTACATTACTTTATATTTTATTCTTGGTTTCTTACCCATCCAGATATACCAGGAAATTAACTTACCCAATTAAATGAATTGCTATTCAGTTATTTTAATTGGCAACTGGAAAATATATAACAATAATAACCATCTTGATTGACTCAATCCTGGAGGAGAAACTGAGGCATGGCAGGTGATTCCACCTGGAAATATCTGACTTAATTTTTGAGTTTAGAGGAATATAATTAGCTTCAATTAATTTCATGATATAATGAATAAGAATAACTCCCAACTGACTTTTTGTCACACCTCAAATCACACTTTTCCAGCAGGTGTTTTGGTGGAGTATTATTGAATTTCTTTTTGGAAGATTAAAGCAAAACAAAGATTGAAAGTGTACAGACATGAGAGAGAATGATTAAGATTATTGTTTTATGTCAAACACAGTGAGATAAGATCAGCAGAACCACTGATGTGAAAAGAAAGTCTTCATCAAAACAGTAAACTGCTTTTTATCTAATGCATGAAGAAATGTTCTCTTTCATAATAACATATTTTATGATATATGTGTCATGACAGACTTTGTAAATGTAGACTCTCAAACACTGACTGTGAAGTTGTGGCCTCAGTTCTGAAGTCCAGCCCCTCCCATCTGAGAGAGCTGGAGCTGATGATCATCTCGCTGAAGGATTCAGGAGCAGAACTTCTGTCTGCTGGACTGGCAAGTCCAAACTGTAGACTGGAGACTCTGAGGTCAGTTCATCAACTATGGCTTTTGGATGTTGTTTTGTATATTCACTGTCAGTCTCTGAAGGTTAATAAGGTTTGGGGATGTGTGTGACCACAAATATGAGGAGATTGTTTTAGTCTCTCCAAATGGAGTAATGTAATGCCAGAGTAATGTAGAGTATAGAAATTAAAATGTTTGACAGGACAGTTTCAGCTTTGTGGTCCATCTGTTAATGAATGGGGTTGTTGCAGATAAAAACAGGCTGCACAGAGCTTGAGTTTCTGTGTGAACAGAGAGTGAAACAGATTACATAAAGAAAAGAAAAACAACATCCTTAAAAAGTACAGCTTCTGTTATATGTGACCAAATTCACTCACTGCACCCAGAGCCACTGAACTCCATAAAAGCTGTTTGGGTGGAGGATCTGGGGATGGAATTAGTGACAGATATTTGGATGGAGACATTAAAAAGGGTACATTAATCTTTATTTGAAACACAGCCATATTCAGTGTAAACTTATACTCTGTATCCGCTATACTGAGGCTCGGTTAGCAAAGCAGGCTAGGTGCCTGTGGTAGAAGCCAACAGTCTCCAGTAAATACTCCTCTCTCTTTTTGGCTCTGCCCCCCACTGTACAAATACTGGACAGAGATATCTGCTGCCCTGTTAGAAGTTATTCAAGAGGAATTTGAGCCTAATAGCCTTTGTGCTCTGTTTGAAGTTTGACCTTCATTATCTTTTGTTTACTTTTTTCTTTTCTTTTTTTTTCTTTTTATCTTTTCTTTTCCATGGTTTTTGGTGTGAACCTCATCTCTGTTTTTATTGTTCTTTTCTTTCTTTATCACTTTACACTGACTTTAACTGGGTTCATATGCATAGTATTTTCCTCTGTCTGACTGAAATTTCAATTTCTTTTTTTAAAAGAAAGAAAAAAAGACAGACATGAATGCAAAGCTCAGTAAAGGTGAAGTGAGGAACTGTGATGATCTTCATGATATCAGAAGCTGATGTTGCTGCTACAGGGACAACACAGCTGCTGTGTGCATTAAACCAGAGCTAAGAGTAACAAGCAGCAGCCTCACAGGTCAAAACATCTCAACCAAGCAGAATTCAAGCTGACATTTGGATGATGTCTGTAGAAGGCAATGACAAAGTCACTCTTCTCATTTTGATTAGGACATAGTAATGTTGAGCTACACATTTAAAATCGTATTGGATTGTAAACAGATTTTTATCTTCATTATTTATTCTTTATTCAGAGTGAAGTCCTGCAGTTTGTCAGAGACCAGCTTCGCTTTTCTGATCTCAGCTCTGAAGTCCAACCCCTCCCATCTGAGAGAGCTGGACCTGAGCTACAACGACCTTAAGTATTCAGGAGTGTGGCTGCTGTGTGATTTTCTGAGGAGTCCACACTGTAGATTGAAGACTCTGAGGTTGGTTCACTTATATCTGATATGTTTAATTATCAATTGAACCTAATTTATGTTCACACATGCATAAATGTATACATTTCATTTTATTCATATTTTTGTTTTTCTTGAACTAAATTTAGTCTGCAGTCACAAAAAGCCTCTGTTTTTTAAAGAAACTAGAGAAAATTTCCTCTGTTAGTTGTTAATGTGAATTCATGTTCATATTCTTTGGTAAATAGCCACATCTGGAAACAGAAGATCCTCTGAACTTTTATTCGTTTTTAATATATCACGTTTACTTGTTAAAGTAGAAATACTTATTTGATCACGTTTTCACAAATAATGTCTGATCATTGATAACGATCCTTCAGAACACACACACACACGGAGAGAGAGAGGAGCACAGAGTTCTAATCAAATGCAGATATTTAAATAATCAATATAGTTTTTGTACCTCTAATACCAGACTTGCCTGAGATACAGAAGAGATGACTATAAATGAATGGCATTAAAGATTTCTAAGTTAAATTATTTCAGCAACAGCTCTAACTCTGATTCTGTTTTAATGTCAGCATTAATTATTTGTTCACCACAAAATCAAACATACATATTTTTCCTCTAGTGTGTAGTGTTGTTTATCCATCTAGACAATTGGTGTGAGTTGCAGAGAGCCATAGACATGTCTGCCTTCTCTTCTATATAGTAGAACAAGATGACACTGAGCTTGAGGTCAAAGAGTCCAAAAAAAAAAAAAGGTCTCTGGGTTATCTGGAATAATCAGATCATGATTTCTGGAAACAGACACTGTTTTTTTGTTGGTTTGTTTTTGTTTTTTGGACTCAAAGCTCCACAAGCTGAGAGTCAACAAGTTCTATTACATTGGAGAGAAGGAAGACATTTCTACAGCTGATACCTCCAAATTTTTGCAACTCACACCAAAACTATTTCAGTGGATAAAGAGCAAAACCTGTATTTTTTGATTTGGGGGTGAACTGTCGTTTTAATGTCTACATTCTTCAGGTTGAATAATTGCAGTTTGCCACAGTTCAGCTGTGCTTCTCTGGCCTCAGCTCTGAAGTCCAACCCCTCCCATCTGAGAGAGCTGGACCTGAGTGACAACGACCTGAAGGATTCAGAAGTGAAGCTGCTGTGTGAGTTTCTGGAGAGTCCACGCTGTAGACTGAAGATTCTGAGGTCAGTTCACTGCTTTATATCTAATATAAACAGAGTCTGTTCTTACCTGAGATCAAATCCCACGTGAGAAAGTTTCAGTCAATGCCAGAAGCTTTGTGAAGTGAGTTTTAAGAGGAAATTTCTTCTTAAGAATGGTTGGTGAATGAGGCCCATTGATTAGGACATAGTGATGTTGAGCTTCACATTTAAAAACTAAACACATCTGATTGGATTATAAATGGATTTTTATTCTCATAATTTATTTTTTATTCAGATTGAGGTGCTGCAGTTTGTCAGAGATCAGCTGTGCGTCTCTGGCCTCAGCTCTGAAGTCCAACCCCTCTCATCTAAGAGAGCTGGACCTGAGTGAAAACTACAACCTGAAGGATTCAGGAGTGAAGCTGCTGTGTGATTTTCTGGAGAGTCCACACTGTAGACTGAAGACTCTGAGGTCAATTCACCTTTTTTTTGTTATATACCTAATATGTTTAATTAACAATTGTACCTCTTTTATGTTCACACATAACTTACATCAGTAAAATTATAAACATCCTTTGTTCAGAATTTTATGTCTCTTGACATGAATACAACCATCAGTAAGAAAAGATTTCTATTTCTTAAAGAAACTGTGGAAAATGTCCACTGTTAGATGTTAAAATAAAAAAAAGTAATGCATTTCTTTCTTGAGATTATTTGTAAGATATAAATAACCACACTGTAAATTCAAATTCTTTTAAAATTATTGCCTCGAAATTTATTAGATATAAATTATAAAATATTTCTGTAATTTAAATCTAAAGTATACAACAGTGTAATTGAAAACACAATAACCAATTAATTTGCACAAACATGTCTGCACTAAAATATAAGTGTGTTCTTGAGGGTTTTGGGAGATTGGATTACAAATGGATTTTTATCTTCATTTATTGTTCATTTAGCTTCAGGTGCTGCAGTTTGTCAGAGATCAGCTGTGCTTCTCTGGCCTCAGCTCTGAAGTCCAACCCCTCTCATCTGAGAGAGCTGGACCTGAGTGACAACGACCTGAAGGATTCAGGAGTGAAGCTGCTGTGTGATTTTCTGGAGAGTCCACACTGTAGACTGAAGACTCTGAGGTCAGTTCACTGTTTTATATCTGATATGTTTAACAACTGAACTGAAAGAAACTGTGGAAAATGTCCACTGTTAGCTGTTAAAGTAAATTAATGTTTATAATTTTTGATGATCATATCTGAATAGAGACGATCCTCTGAACTCATTTGTATTAAATAGATCAAGTTTGCTTGTAGAAATAAAAATATTTATTTGGTCTCTGTTCATTTCAAAGTGTTTTTGCAAATGATGTCTGATCACAGATATATTATTTCTTCAGAACACACCTACACACACATTTTAAAGGATCAATATATTGTTTTCTCTTCTGATTCCAGACTTGTCTGAGATCAGCAGTATGTTATAAATCTGTGTCGACATGAATAGGTTTCAGAATGTTGTGCTGACATTTGGATGATGTCTGTAGAAGGCTGACATTATGATGATCCACAATAACACAGTCACTCTGCTCATTTTAGAGAAAAGCTCATTTGTTAGGACATAATAGTGTTGAGCTTAAGTCCAAAACAATTTGAGTACTTCGATCTTTTTACTAAAAAGCCTTCAGGCAAATTATTTTCTTTTGAGACAAATTATTTGCCTCAAGGCTCTGTTTAAATCCAGACAACTATAGAGAGAACTGCGTTTCACATGTAGGAAAATACTTGTCCATTAACTAGTAACATCCAGTCATATTCATACAGGTGTCCACTGTATTAGTTCAACTGTATGATTATGATCTATAAATGATCTAAGAGTATCTGAAATGTATTGCTGTATATGTATCTTCAGTGTTAAACGTAGAGTCCAGATGATGAGTGGTTTGAAGGACGGATCAGAGTCTCCAGAATCCAGCTGTGACCAGTCTGAAGAAGATCCTGCAGATTTCAGTGATGAACCTGGACCCTCAGGCTTAAAGTAAGAAGAGTGTTTGAAGTTGTTGATTAAGCGTTCAAAATTAGACCATATAGCAGCATTATTTGCAACAGTGACATTTTTCACCTACTACATTGTGCAAATAACAGCTCATCATCACTTCTCACTAAAAAACTACAGTGAAATTTCTCAGTTGAAAACCAGAAGACAAAAAAAAAAAAGAAAAGTTTAACACATGACTCAAAGCCTGGTCACCAGGACAAAACTCCTGTGTGAAAAATTCACTCAACCATCAAGTCTTCATGTTGAAAGTACCATCCTTGTTGCACTTTATCCTACTTACTGCTGCATAAACCTTTGGATTAGCACACACACCTCAAAGAGAAACAGGAATATGGAAATATGGATTGTTTCATAAAACCTGTGATGATATACATGGTTTATATGTTATATATGGTGTCTGGGCCTGTTCTGCTGCTCTTAAAAATGATGCCAGGAGCTACTGTGATTTATTGAAGCCCACTTCTCCAGACTGCACCCTGTTTGATGTGGGTGTCCTCATAGCTGAATTGTAAAATCCACTTTGGCAGAGTCAGTGACAATTTGGTGATTCCTGTGTGGAATCGCCAGTGTTTGGTTTAGTGAAGGGAAGCCCATGAACTGAGTCTGATCATTTTAACTCAGAGTTCACTGCTGGATGTGTTTCTTCCTACAGGCTGGATGACAGTGAAAGCAGAGCTACACCTGAAGAATGTGAGTAAAAAGAATATCTTAAAGAGACAAACTGTTATTAAAGCACATCTGGAAGATTGACTGCTGTAAGCTTCATGGAACGGGTTAATCTCAGAAACCCCAAAGGATCTTCTGCTTTGTTCTCTGTGGATGAAAGATTAAGTCTTGCTGCTCTCAACTTAAACATGTCTGTGCTTGGTGTTGCTGGTACAGGTTTATGAATATTGTGTCACCAGGATGTCCAAAAGTGAGTTTGACATCTGCTGTGTGTCTTCTTCTCCCCATGTGATGCCTCTAATCACTCACCAGTTAAGTCCACATCAAACCCAAACCTGGCTGTGTGTGAGGATGAGGAGGAGCAGCTGAAGGAGGAGCAGCTTGTGTGTCCAGAGGCTCTCGACTCAACTGTAAGTTTTTCACTTCAACATTTTCATTCATCTGTCAGTGATCAGACTCTGGTTCCCCCAGCATTTAATATTTCTTACCTTCTAAATTCTACAAATATGAAACTACGAGCTGCTGTCCAACACAGTGATAATAATGATAATAATAAGAAGAATTTAGTCATTTTGACAAGAGATTATGAATAAGTAGTAAAGAGTGAACTTTCTGTGTCTTTTTCAATTTTAGGAGAAGTTAAGTTTCACTCCTGAACTGCTGACTGAATTGGGAGAGACTTCATACAGGTAACTAAAAGATGAACCGAGTTGACTTGTACTTCACCTCGTTTCAGCACTTAACCTTTAATTAAAAGTTCAACCTTTTCAGCTCATTTCAGTACCGATGGTGTCGTATACTTCATCTGAACAGCTTGTCAGATGATCACCCTCCTGCACACACCTTCCTCTGCTGACAATGTCAGACAACAAGTCATACAACTAGTTATTTTATAGCTTAAAACTGACTTTTGAGTTTAACACTCATTTCCTTTCAGTGCTTACACTTTAACACATTTAACTTGTAACATTCATGCTCTTCATGCACCTGCATGAAGCCAGATTTTTCCGCCTCAAATCTATAAACCCTGTAATGAATACCGATAATTGTAAAACAACCTTTATTTCGCAAAGGTTGGGACGTTGTGTAAAATGTAAATAAAATCAGAACACAGTGATTTGAAAAACTTTTCAACTTGTATTCAACTGAAAAAAATACAAAGACGAGATTTTAATGTTCAAATAAACTTTATTTTTGTAAATATATTATCATTCTGAAATTGATGCCTGCAACACATTTCAAAAAACTCTGGAATTCATACTGTCATTAAAAGATTCAGAGAATCCAGAGAAATCTCTGCACGTAAGGGGCAAGACTGAAAACCAACACTGACTGTCTGTGACCTGTGACCCTCAGACAGCACTGCATTTAAAAACCCACATTATAGTGGAGTGTCAGAGTGACTTAAAGCCTCTTAATGACTGTCTTTCATCTCTAGGATCAACCTCCAATCACAGGAATATTAAAGTTTTACCTGGAGGCACAGGGGAGTAGCTGCTCTGTAAAGATGTAAAACATATTCTCTACACCCCCAAATTATTTTAGAATTGTGGTGAATTTCTGTCAGATCAGTTGGTTTTGTTCAATGTCTGATCAATCACCGGAAATAATCAGAGAACTGTTTGTTGGACGGTTGGATGGATTTCAGAGTTTGCAGGTCGTGACTCTGCAGAGTAGAAGATTAAAGCATGAAAAACTTGACATACAAGCTGAATCTAAACACAGAGCGTCTGCACTTTTTAACTCAACAGATCATGTGACCATCAGGCTGAAAGCTTGTTGTAATCAGCCCGTCTGTGTCCTGCAGGTTCAGGTGTCCTGGTCCAGGTGTGTTCCAGTGTGCTTTGACCGGACTGGTGTTTGTTGTGGCTCGGGAGGCGGAGCTGCTCTACAGGATTGTCCAATGGGATGAAAGCCTCCTCCAGTCAGCTGGGAAGACGGCTGCAGGGCTACTGTTCGATATCAGATGTTCAGATGAAGCTGCAGTCTGTCGGCTCCACTTCTCACACTGTGAAGTTATGGATGGTGAGGATTTTATTGTGCTTTGCGAGTGTTTCAACTTAAAATTAATCTGCAACAATTTTGATTACTAATTAATTACTAAAGTAACACCTGACTCCAATTACACCTTTAAATTAACTGATAATCCTGGAGATTCACAGTTTTTCCAGGACAGATATTTAATGTTGGACATTTTTGGTAAATAAATAAGAATTCACTTTTTATAGATTCACTTGGAACATCTAGTTACTCAGACACAAAAGTTTATTACCTTTAGGCCTCACAGAAGCCCCAGCTGACCGAAAATTGTCTGTTGCAACAGCAAGGACACAATCCTTCACTGGCTTTCCATCCACCAACACTAACCACTGTGTTCAATAAACTGCTCTGGGCAACAGTTTCATTGTTCACTGACTTGACTTGGTGTCCTGTAAATACACTAAAATGAGGACTAACTTTGTACTGAGATTATCAGTAAAACAAAAGTTTAATCTCTGTTTTCACAGAGCCGCTGCCTGATGGTCTGTTGTCTGTCGTCCACATCACTGATGATGGAATGAGCGTCCTCGAGCCACTGGAGATTACAGATACTCATGTGGTTGTCGAAGTCCCACATCTGTCTATCTTTGGCCTAGTCTGGGACATTGTTAGGAGGTTGTGGACAAAACCAGTAAGTGGACAGGTTCTCCTGTTCCTCGGACAACCGAACCCCAAAACACAGAGGCAAAAACTCAATGTGTTTCTCCTGCCGAGCAACATCAATCTCAACGAGGTAAATCTTCATGTTTCAGCTGTCTGTCCAAACCTGTCTGATCGTTGTGGACAAGTTCATAGTTTTTTAAGGATGTCTTTAAACAACAACCAGCTGTCTGCATGAACGTGTTTCCAAAAGGTTATCTGATGTGAGAACAAATAGGTTCTGATCTCTTTTAAAGGTGAGAAAACAACAGCGACATTCTGTGAACATTGAGGCTCCTTCCTCATGCAGACTCATCAAAGATCAGAGTTACACTCTTCACTGCACTCAGGCCATCAAAATACAGCCGAAGGTGAGTAATCTGAATAAAGGTCTTTGTTAGTGTTGTAACATGCTGACACAATGTTACTATGGAAAAAATCAAGCAAGACAAGTCAAGTCCTTGCTTACCCCAGTTACCAGATTTAAATCAGTTTAAAGACAGCAGTCATGAAAGGTTTTATTTTCCGTAGCTTAAGAAAACTGTTGCAGCCTGTTCACACCTTATAAATTGTACTGACATTTTGTGACAATCACAATAACGCAACTCTTAATTTACCATTTACGTAAATTAACCCTAACCCTTATTGCAATACCTAGAAGGATGCAAATATTTGATAAAAAGTCCTTTTGAGTCAATGTCTCGTCTCAAGACATGAAAACTAAGTCTGTTAGTTAAGCAAGTCTCAAGTCTTCAAATTTGTGACTTCAGTCTGACTCGAGTCTTCCACCTCTGGTACCTGGTACTTCACCTCAGCTGAGGTTCTAAGCGAGCTAGTTGATAAAAGGTGACATGAAATCACTGTGGACCACTGATTGGTTGCACGACACTGCATGTCCAACACAAACTGTCATTTTTAAATAGCCGAGTTAGCAAGTTAGCTTTTTGTGTGTGTAATGAGCCAGAGAGCTGCAGAGAGTGATGGTGAATGAAAAGGTGAGCAGTGAACTCTGGTGCTAATTGTAAAGTGTAGCTCACAGGTTGTCTATGAATAAAAGCTTCAAAGAAAACGAAGTAGAAATACCAAAAGTGAGTTGGGTCAAGTCGAGCTGTACCATGCAGTGATTACTTTGAATACTATAAAGACACTGACATTTTGGTTTTTCAGAGAGCAGATTTTCTCCTGGAGTTTGGACCAAATTACCACCCAACATTTGAAATCCGCCTGCCTACGAACACGGAAGAAGTGACTTTAACGGTCCACAACCAAACACAGATGGAGATCTGGGAGCATGACGTTGATCTGATGGGTAAAATCTTCATCCACCTGCTGCATCATTCAACCTGATGCAACAACAGAAACGAGCAGGGCAACAATTATTGACTGATTGATGGTGTCTTTGTTCAAGAAGGATAATTGTCACAAACAATATTGTTTTAAAATTCATGCTAACTCAACTGGGTGGCGTCGACACATAGATTTATAATAGAGCTAGACGGGACATTGCTGTTCAGCCTGTTCTGCTGCCAGTTCTTCCCAGCAGCCACTTGCAATATTTCAGAGAAATTTCCCCACCAGCACAATGAGCAATTCCCCCCACAGGCCACCATTATAAAAGAGACGTGTAAAACTGTTGACAGGACACCTTCAGCTGCAAACAAGCTCAGTTCCTACACAGTTTATACTATAAACTCTGTTTCATACTTACATGTCAAACATACTAATAAATCTCACACACAAAACAGCTAATCTAATGTCCACCAAGCCATTGAAAACAGCCCAGTTATCTCCAACAGCAACTTCTTCAACAAGCTCGTTAATCACCTGAAGATGCTGATGAAGTTGTTGATGCCTCACTTAAGGTTTTGTTGTCCATGGCTAAGTTACAGTGTTTAGACATTAGCTGCAAGTGTGCTAACAATGGCTGCAGGAAATGCAAGTTTATATAGCACCATTCAGATGCAAGCTAATTCAAAGTGCAGAGAAATACATGAACATAAAACATTAAAATTGAATAAATAGAAGCTAAAAGTAAGCCAATAAATAGTTAAAACATTACAGAAATTTCATGTAAAAGACATTTAAAAAACAGGTGAGTTAATGGTAGCCACAGCTGTGCTAAAGCTGGCTGCAGCTGCTGCAGGGGACCTACAGGCTATAGAAAACCACCAGCTTTGTATTTCACATTACAAATATTGTATTGAGTGTTGCCTGTGTGGATTTTAAAAAAGTTTAACATACGACTGCTTTTGTCGCGCCATCGCCCTGACTAACTGTGACTTGAACAAGCTGCTGCTCGCTCTAACGTAACACTATCTCTCTCTCTTTCTCTCAATACTCTGTATCACTCTCTCACCCAGATGTGCTCCCAGGTGTTGAAATTTGGCGCTGACTGATTTAACGTGAATTGGAACTTGGTAGTACTGAAGCAATTTGTTCAGTCATCAGCTCTACTGATCCCTGAGCCTCTTCCCTCCATCATGTTTCCTCTCTGTATGTTCATGAAGCTTCAGGATAAGCATGATTTTTTTGTTTTCTGCTCGAGCTGAAACCTTTTCTTTGCATCAGTTGGCACCAGGAGAATTTGTATCTACTTGCAGCTTTACGTGAACTTTGATGCTCGTGTAAAATTCACTTTGTTTTGTGTTTTTGTGTCTGAGCAGTCAGAGGTCTGTGTAACTGATCGCTTTGTTCCACTCATCCCTTAGATGTACATCAAGAACATCCACCGAGGTCTCTCACTGACTCACCACGGAGCATGTTGTCATCAGCTCGGTCACAGTTTGTCGCTGCAGTGTCTGACCCGATTCTAAACCAGCTGCTAGATCGACTTCTAGAACAGCGCATTATAGGTAGAGAAGAAATGGATTCAGCCAGAACCAGAACCAGGGCTGACAAGGCTCGTGCTGTGATCGACATGGTATGGAACAAAGGAACACAGGCCAGTTCCTGCCTGATTGAGGACTTCAGAAGGTTGGATCCACGTCTTTCTGAAACACTACAGTGGAGCTGAAGCAGAAATGAGACTTTGGGTGCGTCCTGTGTGCTGAGGCTGTTCCACTGCTGCCCACTTCCTGTCATATCTTAAGTTGTCCTATCTGATGGCTTTCATGCACAAGCTGAACTCAGAGTTGATTGAACTAATTCTAATCAGCTGTTCTGGAACTGAAAACTAAGCCAGACTTCAGGATTAGAGTCAGAGTTCATTAAACCCACTTTCTGAATCGGAGCCCTGGACTGGATCAGGTTCATCTGATAACAGTTATGATGTTCTGAATAAATTGAAAGACCTCTGTGTGGAGTCAATCACCTGGCTGAGGACCACTTCAGATGTTAATATGAAAACGTATTTTGTCTCACCGGTCTGTTTGAACCGTTGTTTTTACAGTCTTTATTCTTTGTGTGTCACTTTAGTCTAATTGTTCTCTTTTGTTCTCTTGTTGGTTTTTCTACAGTTTTAAGATCTTTTATTTTGTAGCTTCATTGTGTAATACATAATGTAAAAAAAACTTGATTCAACTGAATCAACTGAGTTTATACATAATAGAATTTTTTATTTCTGTTTACATGCTCTCAATTAAAGTAATGTGTATTTAACCAGTCAATCTGGTGTTAGCATCGCAGCTACGGGTAGCATCTCCTGTAGGCTCATGTGCTGTTTCTATATAATATTGAGGGACACTCAAAAGAATCTGTGTGAAAGTCGAGCCTCATCTGAAGCCAATTAATTAAACAGAGCAGGAAGTTGGATGCCAGCAAATGTTTTTTATGTCATTTTTTGTGTGACTTCATGCTGCCAGGTCAGTGCTGTCGGTTCTGTTGTATGGACGCCTCCTCTCTCCTCTGCTTGGCGACGTTGTGTAACTTTGATTAGCACCAAACAGCTAAGGTTGGTGGCTGCTTTCTGTAATATTGCACAGGGTATGTGGGTGACTTGATCGACCTCATCTTTGAGAAAGTCTTTCTGGAGCTCTAAATCCAACATAGGAACCCTGGGCATCAGGAGACAAATCTGTGTGTGAATCCGAAGAACCACACAGGCTGGAGTGACGGGGACACTCCTGCACCAGCTCACAAAGCTCTGATAGGCTAGATACCTGAAACATCTGGAAAAGATGTCCAGTTAAAGGCATAGCCTTGCAAACATGAATCTTTGGTGTGTCGCACGTTTTTTCATATGAGAATTTTGACTTTTTTTTTTTTTTTGACTCAAAATGATTAATTGATCAATTAATCCTGTCACAATCTTGTAATTTGAAAAATAGTCATAGTGAGCAGCCATTTTAATCAAAATACACATTATAAAATTATAATTCTTATTTAACTTTGATTTAGAAAGGCTACAGACTTGACATGTTACGGCTGAGACACATCTGCTAGAAATATTATTAAAGAATTTATCAAAAGATAGAAAGTTGACCAGTGCTTGAGCAGTTTTCCTGCCTTTTTTAAACCAGGAAGTGAGACAGACGGAAATAAAATTAATATCCATGATCCCAGAGAAAACAGATAAATACACAGGGAGAGAATAACAAGTTCATTAAAAGTTATATGATATAAATAAAGAAAAATAAGTGAATTAGTGGAGCATTTATTATAAATTAATACATCAAAAATTAATTAAAAATCGAATTTAATAGAAAAATAATACAATATAAAACACCATTTAAAAAAAAGAAAAACCTACAAGTTGTTACACTTCAGGTATCTATCTATCTATCCATGTCCCACATGTGTCTCCCTGTCCTCAGGCTGAATTCTCATTGGCTCAGATGGACGTTGATGTCACCGCCTGTTTTCTGCTCACTTCTCTCTTGATGTCTGATGAGGAAGTATTTTATTTTATGTGTGTCTCAGTCTTCAGTCTGTCAGAGCGTCAGATGAGACAGTTCACCATGAAGACGTGGACTCTTCTGTCTCTCCTGGGAGCGGCTCTGTACGGAGCGACGGCAGGTGAGGGACAATTATTGATTTATTATAAGTCCGCTGATTGTAAAAGAAAAAAATGAGTCCAGTCTGTATATTCTGTACATATGAATTTGAGAGTATTTCTCCAGAAAAGATTATATAAATATATATAAAAAGGTGTTTCTCATGATCTTAAAGTTCACTGTCTGTTGATCTCATTTATTGATCCCTACATTTATATCTCATCATCTATTTCTGCAGAAGGCTGAAATATATTTTGCTTTTCTTTTCTTATCTTTTTAGGACATAATTTCATCAAATCAGCAGCATTAAGATCGATACGGTCTGAACGATCGTAATGCTGCAGAATGACGCAAAACACACAACTTATTACTTATTAACTCATAATTTAGATGTTTTAACTTATTATTTTGTTCAAATTGATTTTTTTTTCATCACAATTCAGACCTTTTAACTCATATATTTGACTTTTTAACCCATCATTCTAACTAATTTTGTACTTTTTTACCTCATAATTTTGATTTATTAACTCATTATTCAGATTGTTTATTTCATATTTTTGTATTTTATCTCATATTAGTGAGTTTTGTTCCCTTTTAGTTGAAAATATGTCATTTGTGTAACAGAGTGCACATGCAGTACATATGTGTAGTGAATTGAAAGTAGTCTCTTATAAATGTTATAACTGTGGTCTCCTCTACATAAAAGATGTTTCTTATTTTTGTGTGAGTTTTCTGTGAGTTTTATCTGAAAGAAACTCAGTTTAAATTTGTAACAGGAAACCTCAGAAAGAAGAAACAAAGTTGTCATTGGTCACAGTTTGTGGTATAAAACAGACCATCAGGGAGGTAATAAAAAGAAACAATGAATATAGAAAATAAAATTAGAATGACCTGCAGTATGTTACTATATTTATTCAGATTTCAAACTGATGAAGAATCCTGAAGAATAAATGACTTGACTAACTGGAAACTAAACTGTTTGTTCACTTCACCTTGACAGACTCAGCATGAGAAATATATATTAAAAAAACACAATCTGCTCTCCGTCACTGAAAGTCAGGTCATGTCCTAAATGTTTGTTGCATTTTATTTCAGAATAAATCCTTATTTTTCGAGACAAATCCAACAGAAATATATGTGAAAGTTTTTAATGATTATAGTTATTCCAGAAAAAAGTTTGGAATATTTTTTTAAATGTACTATTGTATTTATTGACTGCACAACAGAAATTTTTAGGAAGTATTGAGTTTACTGTGTGCAGGAAAATAAGATTGTTCAGTGAAAAAAACTGAAACTGTGACATGAACTTTTTCTTACAGTGACTCACTCTTTGCAGTATTTCTACACTGCGTCCTCTCAAGTCCCAAACTTCCCAGAGTTTGTGATCGTTGGGTTGGTTGACGACGTCCAGATGTTTTACTATGACAGCAACATCAGGAGAGCAGAACCCAAACAGGACTGGATGAGAGGAGCCACAGCAGATGATCCACAGTACTTTGAGAGGAACACTGATGCGGCTGTGACACAACAGCAGGTCTTTAAAACCAACATTGAAATTGCAAAGCAGCGCTTCAACCAAACTGGAGGTCTGTTTATGTTTCAGATTCTACTGATAAAATGTTGTTTAAACACTCAACAGAAGTATTAATGCAACATTTTTTTGTTTCTGCTCCTATTTTCCATGTGATGAAGTAAAATATCTCTTAAGTGTTTTGCTGAGGGTCCCAGGGTCCCCTGAAATTCTGCTCAGGGGTCTTCCTACCTTCCTGTGAACCATGTAAACCCTTTGCTTTTGTCACAGTTTATATGGAAGCATGTTGCTGCCACACAAGAAGAAGAAAAATGGATCAATATCACTTTATAATATAAAGATTTTATTGATAACAAGACATTTTTATGTTACAATAAAATATTTTCATGTTATTACAACATACAAACTTATCACATTATGACAACATTTTGTTGTTACAACAAGATGTTTTTCATGTTTTTATAATATACAAAGTTGTCACATTATGAAAATGTGGTAACACTTTATATTAAGGTGCTTTTAATAAGCATTAGGTAATAGTAATAAGGCCAATATTAAGAACAACATTACATTAATGTGTGTTAATAAAATAAGTGTTAAAAAATAGCATAATAAACATATTTTTACTTTTATACTTTATAAGAAACCTGTTAACAGTACATAGACTGCTTGAGAATGTTAATAAATGCCTTATAAGTTTCTAAAAAGTGTTTATAATAGCATTACAAAGACATGCATTGAGTTTAACCTAAAATGTCCTTGTTAAACCTTTAATGAGCTTTTGTTAATTATGCATTTATTAGCAGTCAACTATGCACTTACTGACAGATAACAACACATTTTGGGCTTACCAGATATAAAGTGTGAACAATTCTTATTAAGGTTAATTAATCCTCTGTTATGCACTTCACAGTTAGCCATGATTTTTTACAATTATTACTATTTTCAGGCTTTTTTCCTCTTCTAAGAACTGCTAATAATTGCATAATAAAGTGTGTGGAAAGCAACAGCAAAAGCTTCATAAAAGTTTAACACTGTCATAATATTAAAGTCAGTTAAACTCAATTAGTGTGTCTGTAATGCTATTATAAACAAATTCAAGAAGTAAGGCTTTTATTAATATTCTTTAACTGTATATAAACTGTTGACAATTTCCTGTAAGTGCTTATAAATGTCTTATAATCTAACAATAAACTTTTTTTTTGCTATTATTGACACATACATAGTCTAATTAACAAATAATTATGGTAATAAGCATCTCATAAAGGCAAAGAAGCTATTATTGGACTGATCCAGTGTCTGCAGGGTCTCAGTTGGTCTAATGTTCATGTCCAGGATCAGGTTTCATCTATCATTATATTATATGATGATGATGATGATGATGACGATGATGATGATGATGATCGGCTGCAGGCGTCTTCCATCGATTCAGTAACAGCAGCAGGTGTAGATCCTCCGTTTTGGCGTCTGTGTCTCTCTGATAAAGATGTGATTTCCACTGATGACAGATGACTGTGTTGTGATCTCACTCAGGTTTAATGCAGTCCCTGTCTCTGTCTCTCAGGTGTCCACAATTTCCAGAACATGTACGGCTGTGAGTGGGACGATGAGACTGGTGAGGTTAATGGTTATGATCAGTTTGGTTACGATGGAGAAGACTTCATCGCATTTGACCTCAGGACAGAGACGTGGATCGCTCCAAAAATGCAGGCTGTCATCACCAAACACAAGTGGGATAATGACAGAGCTTTTACAGCACAGACAAAACATTACCTCACCCAGGTTTGTCCTGAGTGGCTGAAGAAGTATGTGGATTATGGGAGGAGCTCTCTGATGAGAACAGGTAGAGTCACATAACGATCTTCATGTTTCTCATCTGTTTCTGTCAAAAAGCAACATTATTATAAATATCACCAACACACAGAATGAGTGTATATTTACAAAAAACAATAGACTTTATCAGTAGGAACATGAAATATTTTGTCTTTGTACTGTATTCAATAGAATACAAGTAAAAAAGCATTTGCAAATCATTGCTTTCTGTTTTTACTTACATTTTATACAATGTTTGAAGTTACTTCCACTCCTGCTTATCAACACTCTTTCTCTTCATTTTTCCTATTTCTCTCTGCTGCATTTCTGTTTGTCTCAGCTTTTCACATTAGTTATGTTGTTCTGTACAGTTGCATCATCATAAATCTTCTGCAGGTGATGATGTGCAGGTGCGCAAGTGTAGAAAAGCCTCCCAATTGCAAGATCCCAATAAAAGTCTGCTGCCATGGTTAGGTCTGATTTTGGTATGGTGAGTTTCCACACCTGATGCAAACAGTGCAGGGTACACACAAACTGTAGACGAGACCACCTTTCCAAGTGGAGCCACACTAATCAAATGAAATGGACATCCCTGATGTGAAAATCAATCTTTCTAACACTCACTGTTCTCCTCTTTCCTCTCTCTATCTCAACTACCTCATCTCTCTTCATCAGTCTTTTTTTTTTTGCATCATCAGAATCATAAATACTTTATTGATCCTGAGGAGGAAACTGTTGACATTAAATACTGCATATGTGTAATTAAAGCATTTAAAATACATCACAACAAATATGAATTATAATATCAACATAAATCTAACCTGCAAACTGTCTTTCTCTCTGTGTCTCTGCAGATCTTCCCTCAGTGTCTCTCCTCCAGAAGACTCCCTCCTCTCCAGTCAGCTGCCACGCTACAGGTTTCTACCCTGTGAGATCCTCACTGTTCTGGAGGAAAGATGGAGAGGAGATTCATGAGGACGTGGACCACGGAGAGATCCTCCCCAACCATGATGGAACCTTCCAGATGAGTGTTGACCTGAACCTTTCATCAGTCACACCTGAAGACTGGAGGAGGTACGACTGTGTGTTTCAGCTCTCTGGTGTGAAGGACGACATCGTCACCAGACTGGATAAAGACGTGATCAGGACCAACTGGGATAAGACTGAGATTAAAGAAAAAAAGACAGGTGATAAGAAGGAGCAGCTCTCCTCTCATCAGTTGACCACCAGCACATGTTATTCTGAAGATTTATTTTAAGGTGCAGACCTCACAGCACCTCCCTTCCCTCACTGATGCATCTATTTATCTACCCATCTGAAATTAACTTGTACTTGTGGCAACCTTGAGGTTTTGATGTGCGTGGGAACATAATCACTGACTGAAGAAAGTATCAGCTAGAGGCGGACATTACCCAACTCACAGGTGTGTTTGTCCTGCAGGTAAACACTCCCTGACGTACATGCTCACTTCTGCGTATGGACTCAGTGGAGTCCCAGAGCACATGGCTGTTGCAGAGGTTGATGGAGTTCAGGTGGGAGTCTGTGGCAGCAACATACTACAACCACAAGCCAAAACAGACTGGATGGAAAAAATATTTAAAGATGATCCTGGGCACTTAGAGATGTACACTGACTACTGTTCGGTAAACCAGCACCGCTTTGGAGACATCATTAAAAGTCTGATGCAACAACCTGGAGGTATGTTCACTTTTTCTGGTAGAAAGTGTTTCATCCTTGTTAGTTTTGAAGATAAAATATAGTCTTCATTTTTGATTTACAAGCATGTGCATGCACACACACACACACGTACACACAAATATACAAAAAGGAACCTGTCTACTTCCACACTTCATCTATTAACACGGTTGTTCTGGCGTCACTGAACTCATGTGACCTCCCCATTTCCTGTTTTGTCATTAAAGGTCTGGTCACTATAGAAGGATTTATCAAACTCAAGATTAATGGGTCAGTGCGGTGAGTTGCAGTTAAAGCCAGAGTTCTCAGTGTCACAGAGGTGGCTGTCTTAACCTGGTCAGATCACCATGGTAACCTGTGCTGCACACCTAACCTGCTCCAGAGGAGGATATTTTTCCCACAACAGTTTGAGATATAACGGTTGTATTCAGGGTTTTAAGTGCCGCCTTTTCTCTAAATTAATTTGTTCTATATTTTTACCTCTGCAATCAATTCAAATCAGTCAATCAATCAGTCAATCAAAGAAGGAACTGCAACTAAATATAATTTTACAACCTTGTTGTAAGTGATAAATTAATCATTCTTGTGTCCAAACAGGTACTGTTATTAGTTACTGACCCACACTGCTGTGACGTTGTGTATAAAAAGTTTGATGTGCACAGAACACAAGAAGACAAAGACACTTGGTTTACTGCCATCAGCTGGAATTTACAGAACAACTACCATAATGTTTCCACTGGAGATTTAATCTGCATTTTAATTACAGTCTCTGTTCTTCTCTCTCTCTCTCTCTCTCTCTCTCTCTCTCTCTCTCTCTCTCTCTCTCTCTCTCTCTCTCTCAGGTGTCCATGTCTTTCAGAGGATGGATGGCTGCGAGTGGGATGATGGGACTGGAGACGTTGACGGTTTTATGCAGTTTGGTTACAATGGAGAAGACTTCCTATCATTTGACCTGAAGACACTGAGGTGGATCGCTGTGAAACCACAGGCTGAGCAAATCAAACAGAGATGGGATGCTAACAGAACTCAAATAGCATACAATAAAGGTTACCTCAGTCAGGGCTGCCCTGAGTGGCTGAAGAAGTATTTGAACTATGGCAGGAGCTCTCTGCTGAGAACAGGTAGAATCACATGACCTGATGTACTTTGATAGATACAACTATGTTCATATAACCTGCTCAGAGTAAATTACCATTGTATGTTGTATCATCATTACAATCACTCTGACAATAACCTTTTTCCCGTCCATTTTCTGTAGTGATAAGACTTGATTTAGCCCTTATTTCAAGAACTCAAATCTGTCTCTACTGGCTTCTTCCTCTTTCTTTTTCTCTAATTTTTATCTTGATTTCTTATCATTCAATTTCTTCATCCTTCTTTCACCTTGTTTTCCTTGTTTTCCTGTTCGCTGTCCTGTTTTTCTCTCTTTTGTATCCCATTCCCTCCCCCTCCACTGCCTCTCTCTCTCTCTCTCTCTCTCTGCAGAGCGTCCCTCAGTGTCTCTCCTCCAGAAGACTCCCTCCTCTCCAGTCAGCTGCCACGCTACAGGTTTCTACCCTGTGAGATCCTCACTGTTCTGGAGGAAAGATGGAGAGGAGATTCATGAGGACGTGGACCACGGAGAGATCCTCCCCAACCATGATGGAACCTTCCAGATGAGTGTTGACCTGAACCTTTCATCAGTCACACCTGAAGACTGGAGGAGGTACGACTGTGTGTTTCAGCTCTCTGGTGTGAAGGACGACATCGTCACCAGACTGGACAAAGACGTGATCAGGACCAACCAAGGTGACAAGACAGATTTCTTGGGGACGGCTGGAGGTGGGAGATTCTCACTTTGTTTATTTAATCTGATATTCTGTACAAGCATTTTAATTTTGGGGGGCTGATATAACCAGTCGTTAAAAACAAGTTACCTAACTGCAATCTGCAGAGTCCCTCTCAGGCTTTAAGAAAAGACTAAAGACCCCACTCTTTTGGGAAAACCTCTGCTATTGATTGCAAAAAACATCTAAAAGAATGTAAAAAAAAAATTATAAAAAAAATAAATAAATAAAAAATCCAATGCATCCTATCCACCCTATGCTTGGCCTCTTGCATTGCCTGTAGGCTCCTACGTCCAGACTTGAACTTTGCTTCAGGACATTTACTCATGTTGTTCTCTCCTCACTAGATCCTTGCTTGTGTCGTATCAACTCTCAGATGTATGTTGCTTTGGATAAAAGTTTCTGTTAGATGAAAGTGTAAAATTGTGAGTTGTTGCTGGGGGCGGCAGTAGCTCAGTCTGTAAGGACTTGGCTTGGGGCATGGAAGGTACTCGGACTAGAAATTACAGAGCAGACTGGTAGTTGGTAGCTCAACCCAAACACTTCAGCCACCGACTGCTCAGGTCACCTGTTTCTGCTCAGCATCCATCACCTCTCCCAGTAAAATGCATGTGTGTATACAAGCCTATGTGTGTGCAGAATCATTAACAATGTAGAGAAATTCAAATGTTCTGTTTTTTGTTGGGCATTTTTATGACCTGTGTGTGATGGTGAAGTGTGCATTATAGAGGCGGTTCTCCTCATCTTCTGGTTTATATCTTATTTGTATGTGATTTTAATAACTTAAATGGAGTCAGGAGAAAAAATCTTAGACAGACAGACTCAGATATTTATGATGTTAAGTGAATGTTAATCTTATTTGACTTTCTGAGTTTAATTTAGAGACAACTGTCTGCTAATTAAGTCATGATAAATATGTCAATTCAAAAGTTGTGATTTTGTCTTTTGTGGCCACATGTCTGGACAGTTCACTGTGGCTTTTCTTTAACTTAATAAATCCAGTCAACATTCATTAATGAACAGTGAGTTAAGAGCTCTGTTTATGTCTTTGTGTGTTTCATGCAAAGTGCCTCAAGAAATCTTTATTTTTATGTGCATATATTACTTTTCAATAAAATCCCCAACCTTCAAATGTCTGACTTGATTTTCTGTGAGTTAACTTCTATACAACTTAATCTTAGCTATAATCACATAAATTCTTGTTGGCCTGTTATATTAATGATAAGATCATTTTTCTGAGAGAGACAGTTCACCCAAAACTCAAAAATACTTATTTTTCCTCTGGTCTGTAGTACTTTTTATCCATACAGATTTTTTTTGGTGAGTTGCAGAATTTTGGAGAGATCGGCCTTCTGGCTTCTCTCCAATATATTATAATAATATCCAATATATTTCTGCAGTAGAATTTAGCGGAACCAATTTCTACTAGAAAGAAAGTACATGAAACTTCTCACAACAAGGTCTGTGGATTATCTTGAGTAGCTGCATCATAATTTCGGGAAAGAGCGATTGTACCAACTAGTTCGATTTTACTGCAGATAAAGCACACATCTCATCGGCCGCTATCTCCAAAACTCTGCAACTCAAACTAAAGAAATCTACATGGATAAACAGGACTCCAGGTAAGAGGAAAAACAGGACTTTTTTTATTTGAATGTGAACTGTCCCTAAGCTGTATTAACCTGCAGTTTGTTCAACTCTCTCTAAGGCATCACTGGAAAAAAAATGGTTTTTTAATGTGTAAGTTTGTGGCAAATTCCACTTTTGCACCGGCATTAGAAAACCACAGACCAGTAATCCTGACGTCTCATCTGTCCATGTGACACAGAAGAGAAGTGATGTCAACACAAGGCAAATCCTGTCAAAGGCTTTCAGCATTTCAGAGCGAATCTCCACACCTGTAATATTTTGCCTCGAAGGAGTTTCTTTAGAAAAAAAGTGAGAAGAAAACTGAGACCCTGAGAGCGAAGTTACCACACGAGAAATGTACGTATGCATGTATGTATTTTGTCCGAAATGTTGACATTTTTTAACTCCCACAGAATTAACTGCCTCTGGTATCACTGTGGTAAACCAGCAACAACACCGCAGTGGTTTCATTTGCACGCCCTTGTTTGGTTCTGAGCTGCTCTGCCATAAATGTTTGAGATGTCCTGTAAACTGTGGTGAACAGTGACTTCCTGTAGAGGATAACACAACAATCTTTTGACATGTGAAGGTTGCATCAAGGTAACTGTTTAAACGGACTTCCCTAAACTTCACTCTGTCAGTGTTCAAATCAGACTTTTGAGGCTTCTGTTGTTACTCTTGTTGCAGAAACGGCATTAAAAACCCACATCATTGTACAAAGGATACTACATGGGCTCAGGAACACTTTGGAAAACTGTTTTCAGTAAACACAGTTTGTCTCTGCATCTACAAACACAAGTTAAGACTCTACCATGCAAAGAGAAAGACGTATATCAACAACATCCAGAAACGCTGCAGACTTCTCTGGACCCGAGCTCATCTGAGATGGACTGATGCAAAATGGAAAAGAGTGCTGTGGTCTGACGAGTCCACGTTTAGCCCACATTAATTTGTAACATTTTAATAAAATTAATTTGCATGCACTCGTCTGGCATTTAAAGACAGACCCACCAAGGAGGTTGCTGACACATGAGAGCTACAGCTTTATTTTTGGTTTCTGATAAGTCAGGAGTTTCATGAGCCGAACACAAGTGAATGTGATTTCCTGTGATCTGTGGTGAACACATCAGTCTTGCGATAGGAACATACTGCACCTGTTCCTATTACACTGTCTGTTTCCTGTTAAACACCAGTAGGAATAAAAATCCCCCTGACACAAGTCGACATCACTGAACCTAAATTTCATTTATTGCACTTTAAACAATACTTATGGTGCTGCAGGTCGTAATTAAATTAATGAGGCAGTGATTAGAAAATATAACTCTCAAAAGCACATAATATAGTGGAACTGCTCCAACCCAAAAATATTCCATGTCTACAGTATATCACCTTCATTACACAAAGCAAATGAGTATAATAGACTGAAGGAATTAAAATAAACTACGATGTAACTGATGATTAACTCAGGATATTTCATGGATTTGCTCCTGAAGGACCAGAGGAGTGTTCCATCAAGGCTGACAATGAAATCTAAGTGAAATGAATTAAGTGCAAGTTAAAATCTAGCAGTTCCACTGACACAGTTCAGCCTGGTGTCGACAAAGATAACTCAAACTGGGCTTAAACAAACCTACATTATACTACATAATCTCTTGTGTGTGTTTGATTTACGGGCGTCTTCTGCTCATTGGCACTGAAAGTCGTGTTTGGCATTTTAATTTAATTTGAACAAAATGAGTGAATGAGTTGGCTAACTATAAAAACTATAAATGTTGTGCTTTTAAATAAACAGGGTCACTTCATGTCAAATAACCTGTTGGCTTTTGAAGTTGTGAAGAGTTTTATTATTATTAGGCAGTAGGAGCTGTCTTTTGTGGTTTTGTTCCCACCCAGAGGAAATTCTTACCACACAGATAAATTAAGCTCGACAGTAGTTTGCCACAGAGCAGAATAGTTACCATGGTTACTGAGCAGGGATTCCTATTTTGTTTTGTTTGTTTTTTTGTTGTTTGTTTTGTTTCATTTGTTTTGTTTTTTTCTGTTTTATTTTTCTTCCCTGTTTTGTTTTGTTCCTTTTCTTTTCTTTTGAGAAAACTGTGAACCTTGCAATTCATGTTTGTGTTTTCAGATTTATTGTTATTGTTTTTCTGTCAAAGCGTGAGTGCTAAAGGAGCTTACTCACTTTCAAGGTAAAAAAAACATGCAGCAAATTAGATTTAGATTTACTTCAAATAAGGAGAGCTCAAGTCGACGTGAGGGTGTGTTTCAGTAACTGTCCACTAGAGGGCTTCAGCTGGTCACTTTTTATTCAGGCAGGTTTGTTCTTGAGATGAGGAATCTGTTCAGATGAGATAAATAATAGTTTTCCCTTTAAACCTCTGAGAACATCAGGTGTTATTACACACAATATGCACATGATTAATACAAATCTATAATACTTTAGTTCAAAGGTGATGTGTTCATTTAGCTGTTATTGTGCAATATGTTACTGTAAAATAATTCATTAATGCATAGTCAAAAAAAATCCACAAAAATATTTTGTAACACTCTGATTTCCAGATCCCATAATTTTATGGTAAATAGGTGGTAATTTTCAAATAATATATATGAAAACCTCATAAGTTACCTTTAAATTACCTCCCAAAATTCGTGACTAATTATGTGATAATTAGGACCAATTTTCATGTAGTTGGTGGCGATTACAATTTCAAGTTTATCTTAATTTACCTGCAAATTACTCCCAAATTTAATGTTAAGAATGTGATGATTCACAAGTGTCGTTGTCATGCATGTATTAGTGGTACTTGCTTATTATCACCTTTCGACAATGACGTCTGATGTAAAATTGGGGTTAATTTCAAAGAAAGTTCAGTGATATGAGATGATAATCACCACCTGGGGGTAAATTCAGAGAAATTTCAAATGTGTTGCTTGATAATTGCCATCCACTGCATGGAAACTATATTTGCAAATTATCACATAATTAACTATGAAATTTGTGGGTAATTTCTAAGAAATGTTAATCACATTACTTGTTAATTGCCACCTATTTACTATGAAATTATGGGATATTGAATTTTAAGAGTTAACAAATAATTTGCTGACATGAAATAATAATGTACTAGTTTGATGTAGTTTAACTTCATGAGTGATATTTATGCAACATGAGTCACAGTGTGATGTGTATGGAGAATATTTTTTAAATCTATTCTTACACTTATACTTCTATCACATTAATATCTTGTTTTGGGTGGAATTGTTCTCATACTCATTTTGTCTTTCTCATGTAAATCAACACATTTCTCTGTTGTTCTCCTCTGCTCTTATTATGCTAATTAACTTTCTAATCAGACTGCGGTGCTGTGCAGTGGTGCAGTGGTGCAGTGGTTAGCACTGCCTCCTCACAGCCACACCTGAGTTCGACCCCCCGGCTCGCTGGGGCGGGACCTTTCTGAACGGAGTTTGCATGTTCTCCCCGTGTCTGCGTGGGTTCTCTCCGGGTTCTCCGGCTTCCTCCCACAGTCCAAAGATATGCATACTAGGTTAATTGGTGACTGTCCCCACATGCCCGTGAATGTGAGTGGGAGTAGTTGTCTGTCTTTGTGTCTCAGCCCTGCGATGAACTGGCGACTTGTCCAGGGGGAACCCCGCCTCTCGCCCAGTGTCAGCTGGGATAGACTCCAGCAGCCCGCGACCCTTCCGGAATAAGCGGTTACAGAAAATGGATGAATGAATCAAACTGAATGAAGTTCTGTCCGAAGCTGACGGATGTCATCAGTCACGCGACTCTGACGAGCTCACAGATGTCACCGCCCATCAAAAGAGAAAGGGCCGCTTCATGCTCCGTTAGGAAAAGGCGTTAACCAGAAAGCTCAGTTGTTTATCAAGATGAGAAAGTTATTTCTGTTCCTTTTCTTCTGTCCCGTGTCATCAGCAGGTAAATTCACAGTTTAAATCTTTATGCTCTTTGCATTTTGCTCCTGAAGCTCGAGATACAGTAACAGTACAGTTTTACTTTTACCTCGACTTGATAAAAGCGTGTTTTATCTTAATTATACTGAATGCATAATATTTATAATGAGTGTGATGATGATGTGTATTTATACAGAGTGTATAAATATTGTTTGTCTTTCAGTGAAACACTCCTTGAAGTATTTCATAACTGCATCTTCTGGAATCCCAAACATCCCAGAGTTTATGGGAGTTTCAGAGGTCGATGGAGTTCTGGTGGGTTACTGCAACATCAACAAAACCACAGTGGAACCAAAACAGGACTGGATGAAGAAATTATTAGAAGGAGATCCTCTGCAATTGGAGTGGTACAATCGAGAATGTTTTGAGAATCAAGCACCCTTCTTCAAAGCCACAATTTATAATCTGAAGCAGGGCTTCAACCAAAGTGGTGGTAAAGCGTGTGTGTGTGTGTGTGTGTGTGTGTGTGTGTGTGTGTGTGTGTGTGTGTGTGTGTGTGTGTGTTAGAGGCAGATCTACGGGTGGGCCTGGATGTGCTCTGGCCCTCCCAGCTTGACAGCTTGTCAACCCAATCAGATTCATGAACAAAAATAAATAAATACAAATATAATATTATGATAAAAAAAAACATGCTTTAAATGTTTAATTGCCTGGTATAATTTTAGAATTTAAGACATGTGGTTATTAAAAGTTATATTTAGAACTGAACTTTTGCCACACAGAAGTTTGTAACTGTGGCTAATCAGATAACTTTGAGCCATCTTTGACAGTGGACTGTCACCATCGACATCTAAAGACCCAATCGAGACACCATCTGATTTATAATCCTCGGATCATCCCCAGCTACTGTCATAGGTGGGAAATTGCACTCATTCAGTGTCCACTGGTATTAGAAGTACAAATGAACTGAACAGAGCCGAGAACAGGATGCAGTGTTTCGTAAAGCTTGTAGACGTTTTCCAGAGATGCACACAGGGTCTACTTTTATAACAGATGGCTAAAAAAAATGGAAATGTGTGGAGCAAAACCGAGAGCATGTTAAAGTTGTGCTGGACATCGCTATGCTGCGTGCCATGCTGGAAATCCCACTCAGAGCTCAGAGCTCAGGTCAAAATATACACCAGAAATTAAAAGTAGGCTCAAGGAGCTGCCATGAAATGCCACACTGATGAGCCATGCTTTGATGCAATTGAAGTTCCTGTAGTTCTGAATTGTGACATATTCAATTTGTCTGATATTTCAGTATCCATGTTGCACCCAAGACTTGTCGAAAACTCCATGAGGTATAGTATCCTGACAGTCAGGACTGCGCTGTGCACGGCACTGTCCAAGGTACTGATGCTGCACTCGCAGCAGAGAGGATGCACAGGATGCGTGGCTTTGCACACGACTGCAGCAGTGTCTGTGTGTTAGAGAGGAACACACAAGTTCTGGTCCTGGAAGTTATTACTAACTCTCTGACTGCTGTGGGTTGACTGCATCACTGGTAGCTACTCTCATAACAGGGGTTATGTGTGGATATATTATTATTTCCTCTTTTATGTGTCGATAGTGATTCAGCTGATAAGCATATTGATATGTTTGTGGTATTCTGACTTGAGCACTAGGCATGCTAAATTTGCTATGTTCTACCAGATTTGACCCCCATATCATTTTTATACACATCTAAGCTTCAAAATGAATCAGGCCCATCCAGATTTCTCCAGGCCCACCCATTAGCCACGTTCTGTGTCCGCCATTGGTGTGTGTGTGTGTGTGTGTGTGTGCACCATCATCACCCATGTGTTGTTGCAAAAAAAATCACACACCACCGAAGTGTACAGTAATGTTATGTTTCATGATCATAAAAAGTTTTCATATCAAGTTGGCGCATCTGTTTATATTCACACACTCTCTCCCTCCCTCGCCTCGGTAGATTTTTTTAAATCTGCTTTCAGGTCAAGGATCAAGGATATTTATTGTCATTTTCACTGTGCATTTACATACACAAGAGAACAAAATTTCGTTTCTCGATCAGTGACAATAGAAACATTTAATAAAATCGTAAACATCATAATAAAATATAAGCATCATAATAAACTAATAAATAGGAATAAAATCAGATAAAAACAGTCCATTCTCTCAAAGTGCATTTAGTCTCTTGACTTGCCAGGTGATTCGCTGTCGAGGGTGAGTGTGGGTGTGTATGTGGAGATGGGGGACAGTCCATTAATAAGTCTTACGGCCTGGGGAAAGAAGCTATTCAGCTTCCTCTTAGTCTTGCAGCTGATGCTGCTGTATCTCCTCCCTGATGGCAAAAAGGAGAAGATGTTGATGGAGGTGGCTCTACTGATGCAGCGCTGCTGGTACAGCTCCATCAGGCAGGGGACTGGGGCACCAATGATTTTGCTGGCTGTCTTGACCAGTCTGTTAAGTTGCTTTTTGTCTTTTGCAGCACCCGAACCAGGTGGTGAAGCCATAGGTCAGGATGCTTTCAGCGGTGCCCCTGTAGAAGGTGGTGAGGTGTGTGGTGGGGAGGCCTGTTTTCCTGAGTCTGCGGAGGGAGTGGAGTCGCTGCTGAGCTTTTTTGAGGACTGCTGAGGTGTTAGTGGTTGAAGTGAGGTCATCATCAGTGTGAACCCCCAGATACTTCACACTGCTGACCTTCTTCACAGCAGTACCATCGATGAATAGTGGTTCATGATCCTGTTTGCCAGCCCTCCTGAAATCAATAACAACCTCACTGGTCTTGTCCACATTGAGGAAGAGGTTGTGGGAACCACACCATGAACTCAGCTTTTTCACTTCCTCCCTGTATGCAGACTCGCTGTTGTCCTTAATGAGGCCCACCACCATCGTGTCATAGTGTGTAGTGTAGTTGCTGCAGAATCTGACAGCGCAGTCAGAGGTGAGCAGGCTGAAGAGCAAAGGGGTCAGGACGCAGCCCTGCGGAGAGCCTGTACTCACTGTGATGGTCTTTGATGTGCAGCTGCCCACCCTGACTGCCTGCTGTCGCTGAGTCAAAAAGTCAAAAAGACCCAGTTGCAGATGCCGTTGTCCACTTTTAGCAGCTGCAGCTTTTCCATCAGCTGCTGTGGGATGATGGTGTTGAATGCACTACTCAAGTCTAAGAACAGGAGCCTGGCGTAGGTGTTCTTCTTCTCAAGATGAGACAGCGTGAGGTGGAGCACGGTGGAAATTGCATCTTCTGTGGATCTATTTCTTCTGTAAGCGAATTGTAGCGGGTGACCAGGCGTTCAGAATTTCATCACTATAGGCATGAGGGCTACAGGGCGGAAATCAGAGAGGCCAGTGAGATTTGTTTTTTTGGGGGGGGGACAGGAACGATGGGCACCACAGCCTGTCGGAGCAAGATGTTAAAGATGTCTGTGAAATCATCCTTCAGCTGCTCAGCACAGTTTTTCAGAACGCGTCCAGGGATGTTGTCCGGCCCTGCAGCCTTGCGTGGGTTGACGCTAGCCAGGGCCTTCTGTACTCCAGCTGTGGTGAGCTGTAATGTTTGGTCGTTCAGTGCTGGCGGTGGTGTCTGTGCATGCGCTGTGTTTTTGGCCTCAAAACATGCATAGAAGGTGTTCAGTTCATCTGGAAACAAGGGGTCAGAATGACACATCTGCAGGGGGGTGTTTTATAGTCGGTGATGGAATGAAATCCCTGCCACAAGCGACGTGAGTCTTTAGCTTCAGTGAATTGGCTGTTCAGTGTGTGCATACTGCCGTTTTGCCCCTTTAATTCCCTGGGCCAGTTTGCTTCTTGCGAGTGCGTATGCTGCAGAGTCTCCAGCTCTGAATGCCTCGTCTCGTGCTTTGAGCAATGAGCGCACTTCCCCCGTCAGCCATGGCTTCTGATTAGCACGCCAGAACGATGGTTTTGACCCCAGTTACATCCTCAGTACACTTATTGATGTAGCTGATGACCGAATCTGTGTACTCCTGTAAATCTGTCTTCCCATCATGTGTTGCTGCCTCTCTGAAGATGTCCCAGTGTGTGGTGTCAAATCAGTCCTGTAGTGCTGCAGTTGCTTCCTGTGGCCACATTCTGACCTTGTCAGAAGTTACCAATATGGGGGAGAGGCTCCGCTTTGTAAGAGTTTTTAATGTTTAAGTCCAGAGTGTTGTTTCCTCTGGTTGCAACATTTACATGTTGGTAGAATTTAGGCAGAACAGATGTGAGACTTGCCTGGTTGAAGTCGCCAGCTGCTATGAAGAAAGCATCTGGGTGTTCTTGCTGCTTCTCGCTGATGTTGTTGTAGAGCTCCGACATAGCTTCCTCCACATTAGCACTCGGTGGTACATAGACGGCTGTTATGGAGACAGCCGACAGCTCCCGCGGCAGGTAGAAGGGTCGACACTTCACAGTCAGTACCTCTATATGTTGTGAGAAGCGAGTGGAAACGGAGACGGAATCCTGACACCACAACCTGTTGATGTAAACAGCCAGGCCACCTCTTCTCCGCTTGCCGGTTAGCTCAGCTGATCTGCTAAAGCTCAATCAGCACTCGCTCCTCACGTCCATACCTTTTTTATTCCATTTAACTCTCCCCAAACACGAACTGCAGCTGCAGATAAAAAAGCCCTAGTCCTCATTTGATAATCCAAAATCGAAACAAGTTCGGAGTGCGAGCATCAAGTCAGTTTGACCCACGTGAAGTTGCTTTCAGTGCGCGTTCTGACATTCAGAGCAATGGGTGTACTTTAAAAGGCGAGCGTCAGACACTTTTACTGTGTTTTGTCTTTGGATAGACCTCCATCTGTTGGTCAAAATAACATTTCATTAAAACAGACATGTTAAAAGGTTGCTAGGTGCATTATTATGATTAATTATCACATGGCTTTGTTAAATACCCAATTCTGATTGGTCAAGTACAGCACTCTAAGGTCTGTTATTTCTGTATGACCGACTGTTGCTGTGGACAAGAAAAGCAGAGCATCACACAATGTTCCATTTTTAAGACCTTTCTACTGAAGATTTCATCTGTACATCATTGATAACAACAGTCTCTCTCTCTCTCTCTCTCTCTCTCTCTCTCTCTCTCGCTCTCGCTCTCTCAGATGTCCACATTTTACAGGAGATAGCTGGCTGTGAGTGGGATGAAGAGACTGGAGAGGTTAACAGTTTTGATCATTTTGGTTATGATGGAGAAGACTTCATATCATTGGATCTGAAGACATTGACATGGACCGCTCTGAAACCACAGGCTGAACAAATCAAACAGATATGGGATGCTGAGAAAGCTGAAATAAAATACACTGAGATTCTCCTCATTCAGACTTGTCCTGAGTGGCTGAAGAAGTATGTGGACTTTGGCAACAGCTCTCTGCAGAGAACAGGTAGAGTCACATGACCTGATGTTGTTTTATGACACAACAATGTTCATATAAGCTGCTCAGACTGAACTGTCATTGTATCATCACTCCAATCAGTCTGACATCACCTTCTTTTCAGCTGTTTTCTGTGGTGGCAAGATTTGATTTAGGCCGAACCAATCAGTAGTGACTGATATTTTTGGATTTTCTGACATTATGTTCCATCAAAGTTTATGAGTTACAAGTTATGGGGATGGTGTGAGTTGCAGAGATTTGGAGATATCAGCTGTGGAGATGTCTGTCTTCTCTCTAATATAGGGGCTTGTGGTGCTCAAAGAGCCAGAAAAATGTAATGTCTTCTTCCAAGTAGAAAGAGTGTAGTTGCAGTAGATTCTACTGCAGAGCGACATTACTCTGTTTGTCTCCAGTTTTTACTTTGTTTACCTCCAGCTAACACTGTGACATGATCATGACATCGACCCAAAAAAGGTCTATAGAAATCGTTGTACTGAACATTGACACTGATGAACTACTTTGCTGTGAAGCATAAAAACAGGCTGATCTTTCTTCTCTGACTGCAGTGAGTTTGTTTAGTGGTGGTGTAGTTCCCTTCACTGTCTATAGACACACAGTGTGGATGTTGTGTAGCAAATGTCTTATTATGTAGTGCCCTCTGTGTCTCTGCAGAGCGTCCCTCAGTGTCTCTCCTCCAGAAGACTCCCTCCTCTCCAGTCAGCTGCCACGCTACAGGTTTCTACCCTGACAGATCCTCACTGTTCTGGAGGAAAGATGGAGAGGAGATTCATGAGGACGTGGACCACGGAGAGATCCTCCCCAACCATGATGGAACCTTCCAGATGAGTGTTGACCTGAACCTTTCATCAGTCACACCTGAAGACTGGAGGAGGTACGACTGTGTGTTTCAGCTCTCTGGTGTGAAGGACGACATCGTCACCAGACTGGACAAAGACATGATCAGGACCAACTGGGGTAAGACTGGTATCAGTTTTTGTTTTGTGTCCAAGACACACAAAGGACATTATGTATGGTCACAAAATCTGACGGTGCACCAGTGAGTCTTTGCACAGCGTTTGTGAACCACTGCTGTAAAGCAAACATCTTCATGTCCTTCCAGTGGTGGAGACAAAGTGTGAATGTTGTGTTTTGGTTCCAGTTCCTCCTTCAGAGTCTCCTGTTGGTGCTGTTGTTGGAGTTGTTGTAGGACTGCTGCTGCTGACACTCTGCATCACTGGACTTTTCATCTGGAGAAGAAACAATAATGGTGAGTGAAGACATTTTTACTCCACTGTTGGATTTAACCTGCAGCTTCAACTCAATGATAATATGTCAAAAATATATTTGTCCTGAAAGGAAACAAAGTTTTAAAAATCAAAGTGTGAGCTGGCTGATGTTCAGTAACTTCACTGACATGATAACACAGTAGAGGTCAACAGATGTTCTATATATACTGAGTTAGAGGAACAAAACATGTTTTCTTTCTGTCCTTTCATAAATTCTGATTTCACTTTTAATACTGTAATCTCTCATCTGTATTTCAGGATTCAGATGTGCAACAGTAAGTTTGATTTTATGAAAAATAAAATATATTTATTTTATTTTTCTATTATCAAGACTTTAATGTGACTGGTATTATTTTCCTGTGAGCATTAGTAACCAATCATTCACATCCAGTCCTGTCCTATATATATATATATATATTTATATCATTTCAATCATTTCACTTCATTTTCTACTTCTAGCGTCAGAGTCGTCGTCATCGGGCAGAAAATCGTCTCCCACTAGTGAGTATATGTTTGTTTCAACAGCTTGTTTTTACTCCCGACTCCCCAGAAACCATCATAATGTCTCCGTCCCTCTCCTGTGTAGAGTCAGTGAACATGGATCATCAAGCTGCATTTTTCTGTTGATGTCAGTAAGAAAACAGTGTTGGGTTAAATAAAAACTGAAATGAAACTGGAAACTCTTAATGCCATCAGGGACCAGATGGCAGAGAATTACAGAGAATTACTTGACACTCAGTGTTGATAGGACGGAGGTTTTGGTTGTTGCTCCAGAAAAGGTTGCCCCCATGATCTTACTAAATATAGGTTCCTCAGCTGTCCACATCTGTCTGCATAATTTAGGGGTAATATTTGATCAATACACACCATTTGACACCATGTTAAAGCAGATAACCAGAAGTAATATTGGTAAACTGAGATCTGTAGTTGTAGTTGTGTGTGTATATAATAATGTCCAGTATGAACTCTAATAAATACTTCATCAGTTATTCAGCTTTTCATTTATTAATCTGTCTTGACAGGTTCCTCATGAAGATTAGAAGAAGGACTCCAATGACGTTACTGTGGCATCAAAACTGTTATTCCTTCATGAGAGACACTTGGTTCTGATTTTCTTTTTTTTTCTGGAAGTGTAGAAAGACAAAACTTCAACTGCACTATGAAATCTACAGAGATAGACTGAGTGAATATAATTGTCATGGTAAATATATGGACAACAAAACAGACTTAATGGACCATGTAGAAGACTGCTGCCCCCTACTGTCAAAAATCTGTAATTTGACATGTGTCACATTGGGTGTTAATGGTAAATTTATTCCTCATTTGAAAAGAAATCAGCCTGACAGTCTTTTTTTTATTTTGGTAACAAAGATTTATCTTTTTATTTGCATTTCCACCAAATCATATCTTTACTTGTTAGGTTTAACAGTAAAATCATTTTCTCAGATTTGTTTTACAACACAAACTTTTCTAACTGAATAAAAATAAATAATAATAAAATAAATGAGGCTGCCACATATTGGAGGGCTTCTCAACAAGTTAATGTATCTGTAGAAAACTGAGCAACAGACATATGTAGTAAACTTGATAAAACGCATATCTCAGAAGAGTGTAGGAACAAAAATTATTTATGCTCAGCACCATGTTTGCACCATTGTTATCACCATGTGTAGCAGTTTAACAGGCCAACTGGAAACATCTGAAACAATTTCTTTCCTCAGTGAACCAAAGATGCACAGTGCATTTCTCACAGAGGCTGGTGGTTGCATTGATTTTGCAGAATTTGCAATGACCACGCTTGTCACATTTCACAGGCCATTGTGCAACCTGGTTCGCACAAACATCATTTGAAACTCCAACATGAACTCTGTTGGGTGGTGGTGGAGTTGTGGTGTTGAGTGATGGGCGGCCCCTTTGCGAATTGTCTGTGGTTGAATGTGCACTCAGGGGCTTCTTTCTCCAAGACAACTGTTTTTTTTTTTTCTTGGGAAGTTGTATTTTTTGGGCAGTTGTAAATTAAATGTATTTATTACACAGTTTTGTTAAATACTAGACTCTAAATGATCAATTACAGTATTCTAAAGTCTGTTTTTTTTCTGAATCACAGACTGTTGCTATGGATACAGTTCTGATCATAGACTCTGGAGGAGCAATGGAGTCATTTTTAAATCAATAAAATCATTTTTAAATAAATATTCTGTGTTAAATTATTATCCTTGTCAGTGGGATAATGTACAGTGAGCAGGTCATTGTGGAGAAATAAACCCCTCCGTTGTGCAATTGTGTGATTTTTTAAAAATCTCATTAATGTTACTGTTGATTTCATAGTTATGACTGTTTATGTATCTATGTATTTATCTCATAATTTCTACTTTTTATCTCATAATTATGATTTACCATGGGGATATCCTTTTTTCTTTCACTGGATGAAATGGGCTTCTGGGTTGACTTCACCATCCTGGGGCAAAAATCCTCCCTGTACCGTGGGTGTGTCACTGACTGACAAATGAAGGATTGATTCAGTTCAGTTTGTTCACCTCAGAGTTTCTCTCCACAACAGAAACCCTCCCTCTGTTCTCCATGAAAACAGCTGAGCTCTCTGGGTTCTCCACCAGCTGATTAAAACAAGCAGGCTAACAAGGCCTTATGTTTTTTTCTTTTTTTTCTTTTTCTGAGCCTCTCCTGTGAAATCCAAAGAGTTTCACACTCCAGCTGCTTCAGCTGAGAGGAAGTTTTGACCAGATGTTGTAGACTGAAATGTAACGTAGCAGCGCCCTCTAGAGGAAGATGTTGTTAATCCTGAGCAGCTCAACATGCTACAAACTGCCTGAGAGGTTCTCATGATGAATTGTGGGTGATGTTATGTAACATTGGACATAAAATTTTAAAATGATGAAGGTTTTAACAATATTGATGATTAATGATGAGAATGAGTTGTTGCAGCAGTCTGCTGTATGTATGAGACCAGGGTCAGGATGAAAGTCAGTTAACATCAGGGTTTGCAGGGTCACTTTAAAAATGTATTCCAACACAGTCACTAAATACTTAATAAACAACGTAGTCAGTGACATAATCCAGGTCAAGGGACATAATTCCAGAGTACTGGAACCGGACAGAGGGTGGTGGTGACTGTACTCCTGGCATTCGGCCTTGGCCTTTATGTGAAGTTATCAAGCCTCACAGAAACAATGTAGACATAAGGTTGGGTTATACTGCAGAGTATCTGCTGTTTGCTTCAGTAAGTGAAGGATTTAAACTCTGTGAAAAGGAAAAAGGGAGTTTTTCTTCTAAACATGTTCTACATGTTAGAACATAGTTGCTGAAAATGTGAAAACACTGAGAACTACGCAGGACTGAACTGTAGAGTTAGACTATTAACACTAGAACAACCAAGGTGTTCATTTTCACCTGTTTACTTCCTTTTTAAGAAGTATGAATAAACATGAAGAATGACAGACAGATTATTATAATTTACAAATGTTCACACAAACAGGTGAAAATCAACAGGACCAAACTAACATCAGGCTCAGACATGTATTTAAAAAAAGCAAAAACAGAAACAACCAAACATTGTACACAGAGAAAATATAACCTGCCAGGTGGATAGAAGTGATTTAGTCAGTTCTCAGGAATTGGACTCTGTCCATCTGTAAGTCGAATCAGCCAATCACTTCTGAATTGAAGAGGGAGGATGACCTTCTTTCAGAAGAGGTCTTTTGGTGACAGTCATCCCCAACATCAGAGATTGTTCTGTGGCTGTAGGGAAGCTCTCAGGTGACTGTGAACAAAGATCACAAGACCAGCTTCTAGTTCTACTCTCTCCACCTGAAATAACTTCAGCTCTCCTATAAAGAAAGGCATAAAATCCCCCAAAATAAAAAGAAAGTTCAAAGCCTGATTCTCCCTCCTAAGCTTTCTCTAATCTTCACAGTGAAGCTGCAGTACAACCATCGAACAAACACACAAACTTATAAGACGTCTGGAGTCAGGAGGGTTTTTTAAAGCCACTGAAAACTTGACTTCAAATAGTAAAAATGCAAACAAAGTTTAGTTTCTCATTAAGCATCCACAAAGATCTGAATGAAAATAAACGTCCACAAACAGCTCATGAACTATCATCCTGCAATGAAACGTGTCTGTGGAAACAGGTTTTTTTTTAGCATGAATCTGAATGAAAATACTTTCATATTAATTGCATGAATTGTATTCCTCCCTGTTGTTTCATTTAAATAATTAATAGATCGATCGAGATATATATATATATATATATATATATATATATATATATATATATATATACATATATTTATATTTATATAAAACAATTCGCAGACAGAAAGAAAGACTGAATCGATGTGAAATCGTGTCCACAAGAAGATTACTTTTATTCTGAAATCTGTTCTTGCGCACCCTTACCGTAATACCTAGTGCATAGGTGTGAGTGGATGCTGGTTTAACTGCAGTCCCATCTCGCTCCGTCAAGAAAAGACACCGAACAGACCGCAGCTGATTCAGTTCAGTCTTTTATCAGCACGTCTTTATCAAAACAAGATGGGAAAGTTATTTCTGTTCCTTTTCTTCTGTCACGTTTCATCAGCAGGTAAATTCACAGTTTAAATTTTTAAGCTCTTTGTATTTTCCTCCTGGAACACACTGATTTAGTCTTACTGTCATATTTGCCTTGACTGGATAAAACTGCGTCATTTAACTGAATTATACTGAATAAATCATATTTATGATGAGTGTGATGATGATGTATATTTATATTGAATGTATAAACTTTGTTTGTCCTGCAGTGAAACATCCCTTCGAGTTTTTCCTCACTGCATCTTCTGGAATCCCAAACTTCCCAGAGTTTATTGGAATTGCAGAGGTTGATGGAGTTCTGGTGGCTAACTGCAACATCAGCAGAACCACAGTGGAACCGAAACAGGACTGGATGAAGAAATTATTAGAAAGAGATCCTCCGCAATTGGCGTGGTACAATCGAGAGTGCTTTGAGACTCAGCCAAACTTCTTCAAAGCCATGATTAATGATATCAAGCACGCCTTCAACCAAAGTGAAGGTAAAGCGTGTGTGTGTGTGTGTGTGTGTGTGTGTGTGCATAGGCGCTTTTGCCACATGGCACAGGTAGGCAATTGTCTGGGGCCGGAGGAGAGACTGAAAGCCTGTTGGAGACGAGAATTTACTTCTCTGCTTCGCAAAGAGAGAGAAAGAGAGGCAGAGCTCATGGCGACTGAAAGAGAAAGAGCATGTGAATTATGGACAGAAGTTTAAACTTAACTGACCCTAAAGTCTTATGTTTATCTGTAATTCTGTGGTCAGATAAGTGTGTAAACAGAAACAGACAGATCCGCTCTTTACTCTCATCTCCACACGTCTTTATCTTTGGAGGAACATTTCTGCCAATATGATGGAAAAAAGAAGATGCTGTAAATCACTGCAGTGTGAATTGTTCGCAAAATAACGACTTATCTTAAAATCATGATTTAATATTTAAACATATTGAGTTAGTATCTCAAGAATAGAATTTTTTTCCCAAAATAATGACTTATTAATAGAAGTCACTATTTTGAGACACTAACTCAGTATTTTGAAAAACTTAATCATCATTTTGAGAAAGCTTCACATGATAATGACTTACAGGAAGTAATAATTCATTATATTGAGATACTAAATCATAATTTTGAGACACTCACTTAATATTTTAAGATACTAAATCATTTGTTTGAGACACTAAATTATTATTTTCAAACACTCAATAATTGCGTAGAAATATTATAGCATTATTTTAAGTCAGTAATTATCACATATTTCTTTTGAGATAAATTGTTGATAATAACTACAGATATATGTTATCCTGCTCATTCAGATTAATACAAACTAACTAACACAGATAACTCTGACTGTTATCTGTGCTTACGCACTGAACAGCAGTTTGGACTGTTCAAAGTCTGCATGGGTCTCTGGTAGGGAGGAACAGCCTCCCTGATTTGAACCCAAGTGGGTGTTTGATATTGGACTTCTGTCCTAGTCATGGACTGTCCATAATGAACACCATTTTCAAGCACAAGGATGCTCATAAGTATACTTTGAGGCTGAAGGTCAATGATCGATGTTATTTGTTATTGTATCATCTAACCTTGGCCATATGTATTGGACCCTTGGATAAAGAGAGGAGCTGAGCTGTCAAATAATCACCATCAGGTGGTGAGTTGGGTCAGGTGGCGGGGGAAGCCTCTGGACAGACCTGGCAAGCCCAAGCATGTAGTGCAGGTGAGCTGGGAACATTTGGAGGAGGCCTCTGTCCAGGAGACATACAACTCCCGCCTTCAGTGGAGCTTCTCTGGCATCCCTGTGGAGGTTGGGGACATTGAACCAGAGTGGTCGATGTTCAAAACGTACATTGCTGAGGCTGCGGCTGAGAGCTGTGGTCTTCAGGTCGTAGGTGCCTCAAGAGGCGGCAATCTTCGAACATCGTGGTGGATACCGGTCGTCAGGGATGCTGTCCGGCTGAAGGAGGCCTTCCAGGATACATTATCTTGGGGGACTCAGGAGGCAGTCGCAAGGTTCGGTACCTCCAGGCACGAAGCCCAGCAGCCTTGGCCGTGACACAGGCAAAGCAGTGGGCATACAGTTCGGTGGCCTGAGGATTGCAAAGCTGCTTTTTGCAGATTATGTGGTTCTGATTGCATCATCAGTCTGTGACCTCCAGCGCTCACTGGATCGGTTTGCATCCGAGTGTGAAGCAGCTGGGATGAGAATCAGCACCTCTAAGTCCGAGGCCATGGTTCTCAGCAAGAATTGGTGGATTGGGAGGCGACAATGGAGCATGAGATGGGCCAGAGAATTGGAGCAGCAGGAGTGGTATTGCGTCAGCTTTACCGCACTGTTGTGACAAAAAGAAAACTTAGCCAGAAGGCGAAGCTCTCAATCTATGGGTCAGTCTTCGTTCCTACTCTCACCTATGGTCATGAAGGATGGGTCATGACTGAAAAAATGAGAAAGAACAAGAAAGAATGGAAGCGACTGAAATGGGTTTTCTCAGGAGGGTGGCTGGCATCTCCATTAGGGATAGGGTGAGAAGCTCAGTCATCTGTGAGGAACTCAGAGTAGAGCCACTGCTCCTTTGCGTAGAAAGGAACCAGTTTGAATTGGTTCAGGCATCTTGTAAGGATGCCACCTGGTTGCTTTCCTAGGGAGGTGTTCCAGGCACGTCCAGCTGAGAGGAGGCCACGGGGCAGACCAAGGACTAGGTGGAGGGATTATATCTCTGCCCTGGCCTAGGAACGCCTCAGGATTCCCCAGTCAGAGCTGGCTAATGTAGCTGGGGAAAGGGAGGTCTGGGGTTCCCTGCTAGAACTGTTACCCCTGTGACCCAATTTTGGATGAGCGGTTGAAGTTGGATGGATAGATGGATGTTTGTTAATAGCAGTCTCTGTTTCTGTCTCTCTCTCAGGTGTCCATGTTTTACAGGTGATCATTGGCTGTGAGTGGGATGATGAGACTGAAGAGGTTAAAGGTTTTATGCAGTTTGGTTATGATGGAGAAGACTTCATATCACTGGACCTGAAGACATCAACATGGACCGCTCTGAAACCACAGGCTGAACTAATCAAACTGATATGGGATACTGAGAGAGCTAAAATAAAACGCTATGAGAATTACCTCACTCAGATTTTCCCTCAGTTGCTGAAGAAGTATGTGGAGTTCGGCAACAGCTCTCTGCAGAGAACAGGTAGAGTCACATGACCTGATGTTGTTTCATGACACAACAATGTTCATATAAGCTGCTCAGACTGAACTGTCATTGTATCATCACTCCAATCAGTCTGACATCACCTTCTTTTCAGCTGTTTTCTGTGGTGGCAAGATTTGATTTAGGCCGAACCAATCAGTAGTGACTGATATTTTTGGGTTCTCTGACATTATGTTCCATCAAAGCTGAGACTGTGATAGTCAGAGCACAGTTAGCATGAGTTAAAGGACAGTTCACCCCAAAATAAAAAATACATATATATGTATACATATACTGTATATCTGCAATATATCAGCTTGTGGTGCTCAAAGAGCCAGAAAAATACATTTGAAAATTTCAAAACCAGTGTCTCTTTCCAGAAATTATGACATGGTTACTCAAGATAATCCACAGACCTTGTTGTGAGCAGTTTCATGTAGGAACTGTTTTCTTCTCAGTAGAAATAAAGTAGTTCTGGAATATTCTAAAGTAGTTTTAGTAAATTCTTCTGCAGTAAGAGACTACTCTGTGTTTGTCTCCAGTTTTTCCTTTGTTTCACCTCCAGCTCACACCGTGACATGATCATGACATCGACCCAAAAAATGTCTATAGAAATCTGAACATTGACACTGATGAACTACTTTGCTGTGAAGCATAAAAACAGGCTGATCTTTCTTCTCTGACTGCAGTGAGTTTGTTTAGTGGTGGTGTAGTTCCCTTCACTGTCTATAGACACACAGTGTGGATGTTGTGTAGCAAATGTCTTGTTATGTAGTGCCCTCTGTGTCTCTGCAGTGCGTCCCTCAGTGTCTCTCCTCCAGAAGACTCCCTCCTCTCCAGTCAGCTGCCACGCTACAGGTTTCTACCCTGACAGATCCTCACTGTTCTGGAGGAAAGATGGAGAGGAGATTCATGAGGACGTGGACCACGGAGAGATCCTCCCCAACCATGATGGAACCTTCCAGATGAGTGTTGACCTGAACCTTTCATCAGTCACACCTGAAGACTGGAGGAGGTACGACTGTGTGTTTCAGCTCTCTGGTGTGAAGGACGACATCGTCACCAGACTGGACAAAGCAGAGATCAGGACCAACTGGGGTAAGACTGGTATCAGTTTTTGTTTTGTGTCCAAGACAAGGACATTATGTATGGTCACAGAATCTGACGGTGCAGCAGTGAGTCTTTGCACAGCGTTTGTGAACCACTGCTGTAAAGCAAACATCTTCATGTCCTTCCAGTGGTGGAGACAAAGTGTGAATGTTGTGTTTTGGTTCCAGTTCCTCCTTCAGAGTCTCCTGTTGGTGCTGTTGTTGGAGTTGTTGTAGGACTGCTGCTGCTGACACTCTGCATCATTGGACTTTTCATCTGGAGAAGAAACAATGAAGGTGAGTGAAGACATTTTTACTCCACTGTTGGATTTAACCTGCAGCTTCAACTCAATGATAATATGTCCAAAATATATTTGTCCTGAAAGGAAACAAAGTTTTAAAAATCAAAGTGTGAGCTGGCTGATGTTCAGTAACTTCACTGACATGATAACACAGTAGAGGTCAACAGATGTTCTATATATACTGAGTTAGAGGAACAAAACATGTTTTCTTTCTGTCCTTTCATAAATTCTGATTTCACTTTTAATACTGTAATCTCTCATCTGTGTTTCAGGATTCAGACGTGCAAACAGTAAGTTTGATTTTATGAAAAATAAAATATGTTTATTTTATTGTTCTGTTATCAAGACTTTAATGTGACTGGTATTATTTCCCTGTGAGCATTAGTAACCAATCATTCACATCCAGTCCTGTCCTCTCATATATATTAATATCATTTCACTTCATTTTCTACTTCTAGCTTCTGATTCTTCATCATCAGACAGAAATTCAGCTCCTACCAGTGAGTATGTGATTATTTCAACAGCTTGTTTTTACTCCCAACTCATCAGAAACCAACCAAATGTCTCCGTCCCTCTGAGACTCGTCCTGTTTGTTCCCATTACTGGTGACTCGGCTACAAAACAACCAAACATGAGCAGCTACGTTGCTGCTGAGTCTCCAGTGAAGTGCTGCTTAGCTCTCGTTGATGTCAGCGAGCGCTGTGTAGAGTCAGTGAACATGGATCATCAAGCTGCATTTTTCTCTTGATGTCAGTAAGAAAACAGTGTTGGGTTAAATAAAACTGGAAACTGACTGATGGCAGCACTGCAGCATGTATCCTCCTATAAGATCAAACTATCAGTCTCACACACTGACATGCACATGAGCCACATACACAACAGTAAACACCTCCACAACAAAAGTCGCCATAATCACAGGGCGACAAGCAGAAACCACACAGGGAGTCAAATCAGTGGTCGCCACTCCCACTTAAAACAAAATGGCTGCCATCATGAGGTTAAAAACAAACTACAAATACAAACAAAGTTACAGCACTGGTGGAGTTCAACAGCCACAAACTACAGATGACATTCAGCTCCACTTTTCATTAAATCCAGAGAAGTTATTAGGTTATAGACTCCTTGGTTCTCTTAATACCATCAGGGACCGGACGGCAGAGAATTACTTGACACTCAGTGCAAGCACATACAGTACTTGAGTCAGAACTTTCCACCACGGTCAGAAGCAGATAATCACTTGTCTCATAGCCAGCGTAGTATTAATAATGTCCAATATGAACTCTAATAAATACTTCATCAGTTATTCAGCTTTTCATTTATTAATCTGTCTTGACAGGTTCCTCATGAAGATTAGAAGAACGACTCCAATGATGTTACTGTGGCATCAAAACTGTTATTCCTTCATGAGAGTAAAAGACATTTTTTTTCTTCTGGAAGTGGAAATTCTGAATGTTTACATACATGTAACTTTATATTCTGTGTGTAGCTTCTGTTACATTTTATTCATTTTGATTACTTATGTTACATTTTTTTAAATCATTTTATTGTATGAAATACTGCACCTTGAAGTGATAGTTCACCCGAAAATTAAAATTATCTACTCAACTCTGTGCTGATGTGAGGATGGGTGAAGACCTCCAGTTCACAAAACTCAGTGGTCTCAGCGGAAAACAGTGTCGCAGCCAAATTCAGTACCATTGAAGTGAATCGTTACCTGTTTTAAAATGTAAAAAAGAGAACACAAAATGTCTCTGTACTGCTCATGTGGTCTAATCCAAGTGTCTATAACCCACGAGTAAAATTTAACCTCAAAAAGACGCCATTTACACCACGTTTTTAGCCTAAATGTAAACTATAGTCTCTCAGACCGGAGCCGCGCGCACAAGAGATCTCGCGATATCTTCATGGTCTTTTGGAATTAAATTTTAATGTCGCGGCTCATGGACTCTTGGATTACACCACGCGAGCTGTATGGAGACACTTTGTGTTCTCTTTTTTACATTTTGAAACTGGTCACCATTCACTTCAATTGCACTGGATTTGGCTGCAATGCTGTTTTCTGCTGAGACTTCGGGAGCATTTTATGAACTTCACATCAGGACAGCAGTGAGAAGGTACTGAGTGAATTTTCATTTTTGGGTGAACTATTGGTTTAAACCACTACAAACAGTTTTTTTTTTATGGTACAAATTAAAACTAAAAACAGAGAAATCTCATAATTATGATTGTTTATGTATCCATCTACTTATCACATAATTTCAACATTTTAGCTGATAATTTCTGGTTTATATCCCATTATTTCGACTTGGACTTGGAATTCCTGCTTCCTACTTTTCAGTATTCTGACCAGGCCTCATCATTTCTTTGGAATTTGGAGGTTTTTTTAGGTTTTATCAGTAATATTCACTGCAGAAACAGGAAAAGCAAAACAAGTCAAAAATAAACAAACTCTTTAACCAAATGACTCACATTTAGGCTGTTATAGTTCCACACCACAGCTGCCATAACTGAGAAGTCCACCCGAGGGGTCTCGCCTTCACTGCTGGCCTCCTGCTCGTCCTCCAGAGAGGCTCCGCCTTCATCTTCGCTGCCGTTGCCGGCCTCCAGAGGGGCTCCACCTTCGCCTCTGCCCTGCCCTCAGGCTGTCGTGCCCAGCCTCTGTCCAGTCCCCAGGCCAATGAACTCATGGACTGATCCTTGTTGCCAGGCTGTGTGCCTGTGTATTTTTTGTGTGACTTTTTGTTTTGCCCTCCTCCAGACCCCCTCCGCCCACCCAGCTCCTCTTGGACTGTTGAGACTTTTTGATTTGGACTTGTTATTTGAAGGGACATCTGGGATCCGTCCCTCGAAGGGGTGTTACTGTCATGGTTTTGGTTTTTTGTTGGTCATTTCCTGTTTTATTTTGTAGTCCTGGTCCTTCCTCATGTGTCTTGTCTTTACTTCCTGTCTTTGTTCTTTTCCCGCCCTTTTTTGATTGTCATTAGTTTCACCTGTTTGTCCACCTGTGTCTCATTAGTTCTGTCTATTTAGCCCCTGTGTTTCTGGACTGTTGTTTTTCCCCTGGACTGTTTTTGCGTTTGCCTTTTAATGGCTACTGTTTCTTTGGACCTTGGATTTTTACCCCCCTGTGTTTGTGTAAGCCCTTGTTTCCTTGTTTTTTCTTCATTAAACCTTTTTTTGAGCTGGTTCCCCTGTGTCGTCTGCAGTTCAGGTCCTCCACCTTGTTGAAGTTTAACAGGACCGTAGTCATAGTCATGTCATGTTTTATCAGCAAGTAACATCACATTTAAATATTTATTTTCAGCTCTTTGCTTCTCTTTTTATTCAGCTCTGTGTTCTGCTTCAAGGATTATTTAATTTCACTTTTACCTCAGTTTGATCAGACAGTATGTTTGAACAGAATCATGATGAATGCATCATATTTATAAGTGTGATCCTAATCTTTAAACCAAGTTTGTCCTGCAGTGAAACACTCACTGAATACTTTCACCTTGAAAATATAACAGTGAAAATAAAAGTGCCCCTGTGGCTCAATTTACCCCAGGTTACAGGTAAGTTGATCTGAGTCAGAGGGTAAGTTGAGCCATCTGGGGCTAAATGGACCATCTGACTTTTAAAGTTTAACAGTGCATTTCCCATATCCAAACTTCTTTCTTTACAGCTAACTTTAAACAACCAAAATCAACCAAAGTTTAAACAACACCATTTCAAAGTTCAATTCACTTAATAAATATGAACAGCTGGACACATGCATTTGTTAAGATTTCATCACTTATGATCACTTTGGGCCGTGCATTATGAACACTGCACATCATCCAAACAAAACAGGACAACAACTTACTGAGTGCTTCAACTTTTCAGACTGAACAGGATCACAGCGTCTGTGGGTTAATGACACTGATTACCCAGAGCTGATGTTAGCAGCATGCCACACAATGTGGCTAACATTAGCAGTGCTAGCAGCAGCCTGCCCTGCTTGCTGCCATGTTAACTGCCATGATTGTCCAGTAGCCCAGAATGGATAAACCACTGGCTGTAGATAAGATAAGATGCAACCTTAATAGTCCTGAAGGAAATTATTCCAGATTGATCCAAAAATTACGGCAACATAAGAATAACAACAGTAGAATATTAAATATTAAGTGAAATATAAAGTGTGTAAGGAGAAAATGCAGATAAATAGTGCCTAATAGAATAACAATACAAGTAAGATCAGTACAAAAGTAGAAGTAAATTAAATAGAAAAGTAATATTGGCAGTTACATTTAAAGTGATATTGGCAATAATCATATTTCTTCAGATAATGAACGTAAGAGTTGAACATGATATTAAATGTAATATTGTACATGATAATGAAAAGTACTGTTGCATAACAGTACATCAAACAGCACAATATTATTAAGATCATCTTTCCACTGTAGATCTCATAGATTTCATCTGTACATCGTTGTTCACTGCAGCCTCTGTCTCTCTCTCAGACGTCCAAATTTTACAGAGGATGACTGTGATTGGGATGATGAAACTGGAGAGGCTGATGGTTTTATGCAGTCTGGTTATAATGGAGAAGTTTTCATATCATTCAACCTGAAGACATCGACGTGGATCGCTCCAAAAACCTCAGGCTGTCACCACCAAACTGAGATGGGATGCTGAAAAAGCCAGAATAACATCCACTGAACTTTACTTCACTCAGTTAGTCAGGTAGAGTCACATGACCTGATGCTGTTTCATGACACAACAATGTTCATATAAGCTGCTCAGACTGAACTGTCATTTTATCATCACTCCAATCAGTCTGACATGACCTTCTTTTTGTCTCTTTTCACATTTTGTAAGATTTGATGAGGTCTATTCAATCACAGCGGTCTGACATTTGTGTGTCTTAAAGTTTACACAATTTCAGTGTTTCATAATAGAAAGAGTGATTGACTAATTTGCTGTGAATCATAAAAACAGGCTGATCTTTCTTCTTTGGCTGTAGTGAATTTCTTCAGTGGCGGTGTAGTTCCCTTTACTGTCTGTAAACAGAAGGTGTGACGTCTAAGCTGACCTCGTTTTGTGGAACTGAAAACCCACAAATTCCTTTGTCTGTGAAGATTCTCAGTCATCCATCTTTCTCAAACAGGACCCTGCTCAGACTCAGGAGCCATTTTAATATCAGTCAACCTGACAATAGCTTCTCTTTGACTTTTAACTTTTGTTTGTTTTCAAGACCAAAACCTTTGTTTTATAGTCTACATTATGGCGCTGCACCGATTCCAATTTTCTTGGCCCGATTCCGATTTTTTTAAGGGGCTGACCTGCCGATTCCGATTTTCAGTCTTTCTCATAACTATAATTGACAGCATTCATAAACATTTTTGCAAGTTTTCTTGTGAAACTGAATTGGATGTTATAATATAATTTTAAAAAACTGACTATTAAATAACTTACATATTTTCTCCAAAAGTGGTCCAGATTACAGTCAGGCCTTATTATATGATTATATTAATAATATGTACTACAGGGAATACGATCTTGCGAGATTTCACGGGACGTGATTTCACTTGATCTCGTGTAGAAGCAGATGTAAACAAACCAGAGACAGATGCAGTGCAACAGTTTGCTACAGTAAAACTTTGCTGTGAGAAAAACAGATGCAGAAGTCAAACAAGTCTGGATGAGAAAATGTTTGAGGAGACACATCAATACAGGTTGTTTATTCTTCAGCCAGAACAGGATGTGAGTCTGTGAACAGCAGTCTGCTGCTGGCTAACATTAGCATGAAGAGCTAGAAAGTTTACCGCTGTTTGGTGACACCGTCAGCTGTTCTGTTTCGTTGCAGACTGTCTGTCTTCTCTTTATCCTGTTCTTAGAAACTGTCGCTGACACCGACTTCATGCAAGCATGTGTCTGAGTGTGTGCTGCTGTGATCAGCGCTGTGGTGGCTGTGACATCACCATTAATGTGTGCTTCACGCCTGATGTGACCATCATACAGAGCATGTGTGTGACAGTGACGGGCATAGAATCGGATATGTGGCGCTGACCGGCCAGTCACCGGCCTCTGGCCTGTCAATCAGTGCACTCTCAATTGATTCCCTTTTGAATCTCTTGATCTTTCTTTTACCTTCTTTCTGTCCTTCCTGTTTGCCTTTTCTCATCTGCCTCTCCATTGTCTCTGTGCTGCTTTCTCTCTCTCTCTCTCTCTCTCTGCAGAGTGTCCCTCAATGTCTCTCCTGTCACGTCTAACACAGGCTAACTTCAACTAATCAGATCAAACTCTTGTCGGTGTTGTTGAAGTCGGTCACGAGAAAAGCCTTCAGTGTCGTTCTTTGCTCTTCTTTCAATGACGAAATTCTCCAGTTCTGATATAACTGATGCTGTCACAGAATCTATGCTAACCTCTTCAGGAGCCGCCATTGTTCGTCTGAGACGAGTCGCTTCACTGGACACTTCTCACTGTGGGTGCACCTAAAACCTCACCTGTAGCTGCCAGTAGTCCCTCCTAGGACGCTGAACACAAACGAATAACCTGAAGCCTGGCAAGATAGATTATTGTGTGATCTCACAAATCCAGCTACTGCACAGGGTAATAATCATCAGGGATGAATAATAATATAATAATAATAATAATAATAAATATAATAACAATAAATTCACAGTAACCAGCATAAAAACTGTGCCATGAAACTTTTCGAGCATCAGTTCCCTTCATTTAACAATTTGAAGCAACCATCTGTAAGACTCAGAATCATGATCATATTTGTCTTTGTTTTGATTTCAGACAAACTCCCTCCATCATGTAAGTAAAACTTACTTTTATTTTATTTCAACTGAGCTCACACTCAATGCTGTAGATAAAAATTAGACAGATGTGTATATATATATGTGGACTAGACACAGTTAGTTTGTGACCTTACAGCTCTTGGCAGCAGCTCTGAGCTCTGTGAGGAACTGAATCCAGCTGTGGGCATGAGACCTGATTGAGAAACAAACTCACATGTCAAGTGATTTTATTTAAACTTACAGAACTGAAGGAGACTGAAATTTATTTTTAAATCTATTTAAAAATGTTTTCACAAATCCTTTATTTGATAATTCATTTTCCTCTGATGCAGTAATGTGTGTCCTATCCAGGCATGTTAAATGGATGTTTGTGATCATTTTTGAATCTAGTGGAACCAGACATTCACATGAAGTCTCCTATCAAGCCTGTATAATCAGTATTTTAGGTCTGAGCAGGTACAATGTAGATATGAGGTCGGGTCACACCGCAGAGTATCTGCTGCTTGCTTTGGTGAGTGAAGGATTTAAAGCAGTTTAAAGATCGGTGAGGTCGGGGTTAGACACCTGTCAGAGGGCTCAGTAGATTTATGACGCCACAGTCTGATTCCCTCTGCAGGGTCTAATGATCGGTCAAAACATCTCTGAACAGAAACACTGGGCTTTAGTAAGAATACTCACTCAACATTTGGTACATTTTACTGTGAACTGATGAACATTGATGAATGTCCAAATAAGGAAAACAAATGTTGCAAGTGTTATAAAGTTAATATATAATATGAACACAGGATGAAAATGAAATTGCAGATGTTGTTATCATGTTATTTAAAGATTCAGTGCCTGTTCTGTTCCTAACAGAAGTTTCTAATCAGGAAATAATGGACATTTTATCAGGTCTAAAGAATTCAGTGTCTCAGGATATCTGGACATAAAGAGGAAAGCTACAACCCTCCTTTGTCTTCCCCAGTTACACAGATGATTAACAGATTTATTAGAGAAGCTGATTTTCCTAACAGTTTAAAATCTGCAGGAATCACTCCCAAGTTTTAAAGAAGGAGACCAGACTGAGTCGGCCAACTGGAGACCAGTTAGCATCACAGTCTTTATGAATTATGGACACTAGGGATGTTCCTGGCAAATAATTTCTAACATACGGTTAATCTGTGGGGCTTTTATTTTGAAAACATCACCTCATCCTGAGTTCCCTGCAGTTTCTGTTTGGGGCTAATTTAAGATGCCAGTCAGTTCTTGAGAATTGGGAAGTGATAAATCATGTCCACCCCCTCAAAACTTTGGTGGGGAACTTTTATTCTTTAAAGATTCATATATGAAATATATACAATATATAATATTCTCTACAGTATTTTAAAAATGCTTTATCACACATAATCTGCAGTATTGACAAACATTTTATAGAGCATAATTATGGTAATAATTTGTAATTAAAAACTACTAACTCCTGTGAAACATGTCACAGTACAGACATCACAGCAGCTGTAGAGAGCAGCAGAGTGCATCCAGTGGTTCAGACCACTACAGTCCACTACAGTCCAGTCCAGACATCACCGCCCATCTGTCAAAACAGGAACACTCCCCATCTGACTCTGTGAAGAAAAGACATGGAACAGAAAGCAGCTGATTCAGTTCAGTTCTTTATCAGCACGTCTTTATCAAAACAAGATGGAAAAGTTATTTTTGTTTCTTCTCTTCTGTCACGTTTCATCAGCAGGTAAGATCACAGTTTAAATCTTTAAACTCTTTGTTTTGTCTTAGTTTCACTTTTATTTTAACTTGATAAAACTGTTTGAACTGAATCATACTGAATACATCATATTTATGACGAGCAGGGCTGTAGTTGGGTTAAACACTGTTTATGCACTTTTTTAAATACAAAATAAGATTTACTCTCCTTTTTATGATGTTTACTCACTTGTCTTTGTAACATTTTTAAAAGTTTGAGTCAAATTCAGCTCCGTTTGTTTAGAGCATCATATGAGAGACACAAGCCTCCTCTTCTCTCTCTGCTCGGCTGAAATACACGGACGCATCACGACACGTCTGCTGCAGCAGAGCGCGTCCTTTATCATGAGGACAGACAACTTCAATGTGGACAAATAAGGGACACCTGAACATGAACCTCAGGACACAAATCAAGCGGAGAGTCTGGAAATCCTCCCTCATGAGATTTTGAGTGTCAGACATTTTATTTCCTGCATTCTGGTGAATTTTTATGCAGCAGTTTGTGTTTTTTATGCGTCAGTTTCAAAGTCCTCTGCTTGTGTCAACATGAATGTAAAGGAGATAAAGAGTCGGTGAGAGTAAAGCACAGCTGCATCAATTATATTCAGGATTCAAACATCAGATCAGAGACACTGGACAAAATGTTTGGTCTGGACCACTCTGTCCTTTTACTTGCTCCAGGTCAGACAGACCACCACAGGAGACAGAAAATACTCTGTGGAAATGAGGACAAGACAAACTGTGCAGTTTTCCACAGACAGGACTGATCTACTGCTGCTCTGTCTGACATTTAGATCTGTATTTTATTTTGGCCCTCCAGCAGGAAAGAACTCCACAGAACTGTGTAGAAACAAGAACAATCTGTTTAAAAATGATACCTCAGAGACGGTGTGAGTGAAAAAGATCTTCAACGTCATTATAATAAGAAAGTTTCTTTTTCTCAAAATTATGAGGAACATTATAAAAAAGTGACTTACATGCTCAGTCATATCTCAAAAGTCAAATATTTCTTATATTTTCTTTCATAACTCACAGACTATTTGAAATACACCAGTCAGCTGTTGATATGAGAAACATATATATGTGCACTGATGAATAAAACAGTTCATATATTTTCATTAATAAAGACAAGATTGTAGCCTGATATGAAATTATGGTGGTGGTAATTTTTTACAGCAGTTTAGAGCAGCTGTAACTCTGAAAAAATAAGTCATATTAACTGTCTGTATCAGAAATAAACTCACAGTAATCAGATTACTGCTGTAGTATCTAATAGTGTTACTGTTCAGGCTCTGCATGAATTCAAATCAAAAGTCTGTTTCTATTTCTGCAGAAGACGAGACAACTATTGGTCATTATTTGACTTGAAAGGACTTTTACATCTGAATGTAGTGAAATATTTTAATTTCCTAACTGAAAACTGCTAACACAGAAAAACATGATACTTATGTTGCATTAGAGCTGCACAATATATTGTTTGAGCATCATCGTCACAATGTACGTGTGTGCAGGTCCTGCAATGTAGGAGGCAAATGAACTGAACGTGTTCTCATCTAATTTCAAGGGTACCTGACACACACTGTGCACAGTCAGTTTGCCAAAGCAGACCACACCCCTGCATATGGAGTGAGTCGCAAGATCAGTGCAGGTTAATTGTCCATAAGATGGCAGCAGTAACATAAAGTGCTATTCAAGTCATCTGGTGAAAGTTCCTGTATTTTTTCATATTGCAATATATATCGCAGGGTTAAAAAAATCACAATGTCAGTTTTTTCCAATATCGTGCAGCCCTATGTTGCAAACACAAGATGTACGTAATTGTTTAATTATAGGTTTGTATCCATTTTAAATTGATCTGTCATGGATTATGTTTTATCTAGATTCAGTTAAAATAAAACTGCACTCCCAAATATTTACATTTTTTCCCCTGAAAATATTTATTTATATTTATAGTATTTTAAAAAATGTGTAGTTTGCCAACCTTTTGCCACCACAGCCCTGATGATGAGTGTGATAATGATGATGATGATGTGTGTATATTTATACTGACTGTATAAATCTTGTTTGTCCTGCAGTGCAACACTCCTTTGTGATTTTCCTAACTGCAACCTCTGGAATCCCAGACATCCCAGAGTTTATAGGAGCTGCAGAGGTTGATGGAATTCTGGTTGGTGACTGTGACACCAACAAAAAGACAGTTGAACCAAAACACTACTTGGTGAAGAAATTCTTATTAGATAATCCTCAGCAGTTGGAGTTCTACAAACTCGAGTGTTTGACAAACCAGCCAAACTTCTTTAAAGCCACAATTAATAATTTAAAGCAGCTCTTCAACCAAAGTGGAGGTAAGTCTGTTCTATGTTATATTGACTGTGCAGCCATGATAGTGGACATTGGATGTGTGTGTGCACCATCATGACAAAATGTGTTCCTGGAGACACCAACTACCACAGAAGATGTTCTGAGTATTTTGTCAGGTGTTTATGTCTGTGGACACTGGACAGGTTTTGTGTCTCAACTGTGCAAGAGGTCAGTCATAAAGCTTCATAAAGCTTCACACGTGTGTAGTTGAGATCAAAATGAGGTTGAGTTTGAAGATGAGTGGTCTGAGCAGGGGGCTGGAAGTATGGAGGTATGAATCATAGTAGTGCTGTCAAGAGTCTTTGCTGTTCTTTTTTGTAAATCATTCCACATGATGTGTAAAGGTAAAAGACTGGTCTAACACAGTCCACAGGTACTTAAAGGAGCTCACTTGCTCCACCTCTTGGTCCTGAACTGTAATTGGTTCAAATAGAGGGTTTGACAGGTTGTTCTTGTTTCCTGTAGACACATTTCTTTAGTTTTGGTTACATTCAGTAAAAGATGACTGTCATCAAACCAATTTATTAGTTGTGTAACATATTTAAAATAAACATTTAATGACTGTATACTGGTAAGAAATGTTTCTTACTCTTCAACAAAAAGGTCTCTGTCAGGATCCTTTCCATAATGTTCTCAGACACTAGAATAACAATCTGAGCCTGTCAGCAGGATCACAGTTTTACAGACTGTACTACCATGTATATTGTGCACACATTACAACCCCACTGTGGTCTGAGAGAAACCAGATCATCTTACAGTCAGTTCATTATTATGACCTCGAGTGAAGAAATGTTTCGCTGTGTCTTTAAGTCTGAAAAGAGGAACATCACAGTACAGTAACAGCTCTGCTGCATCTGTAAAAATACTGTTGTCATCCAAGAACTCACCATCGAATTTAAATAAACATTTAATGTTGCAGGTAGGAAAAATCGCTAATGTAAGCTACATAGAAATCCAGTTAACTAGCTCCCCTGATAATGCTGCAACTACACCAGCCTCAGACCAATAGGTTTTTTGCTGGATTCGCAAAAATATAAAAAAAAGTTTATTCATTATGTATTTTATGTATATGTATATACATCACATGATTTCCTGTCAGCTGCAGAGGTGCTCTCTTGCGGAGGTCCACTACGTTGTCTGCAGACCACCACCACTGTTTCACAAGCCCCCACCCCACTGCTCTTTGTAACAAAGCTTTGAATTTATTTGATAAATTATTTATGAAGCTTCAAAGCCCAAAACAAGACATTCGGGACAAGCCATCGTAACTAAATTATAATAAATTGTTTCATCACTCACAGACAGAAAAAGTGCAGTCATTATCTGCTCCTGAATCATGAGTACAGCACAAGACTGAGAGAAAAGCAGAACATCACACAATGTTTTAAGATCTTCTTTCTTCTGTACATCATTGATAACAACAGTCTCTCTCTCTCTCTCTCTCTCTCTCTCTCTCTCTCTCTCTCTCTCTCTCTCTCTCAGGTGTCCATGTTTTACAGGAAATGATTGGCTGTGAGTGGGATGATGAGACTGAAGAGGTTAAAGGTTTTAATCAGTTTGGTTATGATGGAGAAGACGTCATATCATTTGACCTGAAGACAGAGACATGGACCGCTCTGAAACCACAGGCTGTCCAACTCAAACAGATATGGGATACTGACAAAGTGGGAATAAAAAGCTATGAGCTTTACCTCACTCAGGTTTTCCCTCAGTTGCTGAAGATGTATGTGAACTTTGGCAGCAGTTATCTGCAGAGAACAGGTAGAGTCACATGACCTGATGTTGTTTCATGACACAACAATGTTCATATAAGCTGCTCAGACTGAACTGTCATTGTATCATCACTCCAATCAGTCTGACATCACCTTCTTTTCAGCTGTTTTCTGTGGTGGCAAGATTTGATTTATGCTGAACCAATCAGTAGTGACTGATATTTGATAGACTGTGACAGTCAGAGCACAGTTAGCATGAGTTAAAAGACAGTTCACCCCAAAATCAAAAATACATAATTTTCCCCTGGCCTCTAGTGTTATTCATCCATATAGATTCTTGTGGTGTGAGTTTCAGAGTTGTGGAGATATCGTCTGTCTTCTCTTCAATATATCAGCTTGTTGTGCTCAAAAAGCCAGAAAAATACATTTGACAAATTCAAAGTCAGTGTTTCTTTCCAGAAATCATGACCTGGTTACTCAAGATAATCCACAGACCTTGTTGTGAGCAGTTTCATGTCTAGTAGAAAAAAGTATTTCCTACATGAAACTGTCCACAACAAGGTCTGTGAATTATCTTGAGTAAGCAGGTCATGATTTCTGGAAAGAGACAGTTTTTTCACATGTATTTTTGATGCTTTGAGCTCCACAAGCTGAGTGACATCTTGTTCCATTATATTGGAGAGAAGACAGACGTCTCTACAGCTGATATCTACAAAACTCTGCAGCTCACACCAAAACTGTCTGGATGGATAAACAGCACTGCAGGTGAGAGGTACTGTCCCTTTAAATTAGTTTACACAGTTTCAGTGTTTCAACTAGACCCCTTTTCTGTTGGTAAACATTATGACATTTTTTTGTGGGTTGAGCTTAAGTGGAGACTTAACAATTCCCTAAACACATTCACTTACACCAGCTAGCGAGTTTAGTTGGCTTTGTTTTTTCTTGAGTTACTCACTCTCCAGGACCACGAGAGTTATTTGAAAAAAAGTAACCAATGGGAGCAGACTGGCTGATCCATACACATTCAGGTGATTTTTGTCTTTTTATTTTGCTGATTTAATGGTGTGCAGAGTGAGAGGCGCTGCTCCGTCTCAGGATGCTGCTGTTGATCAGAGGACTGTGTGCTGAGCTGAGAGGATGAGTGAGAGTAAAACAGCCTGAAGAACCAGACTGTTTTCACATCTAACTCAGTGAATTAAGGATTTATTTCAACCAAACCAGAGCTGGTGATTGTTAAAAGTGGGAAAGACTGGACAAGATGGTCTATCTCTCTCTCTCTCTCTCTCTCTCTCTCTCTCTCTCTCTCTCTCTTTCTCTCTGTGTCTCTGCAGTGCGTCCCTCGGTGTCTCTCCTCCAGAAGACTCCCTCCTCTCCAGTCAGCTGCCACGCTACAGGTTTCTACCCTGAGAGATCCTCACTGTTCTGGAGGAAAGATGGAGAGGAGATTCATGAGGACGTGGACCACGGAGAGATCCTCCCCAACCATGATGGAACCTTCCAGATGAGTGTTGACCTGAACCTTTCATCAGTCACACCTGAAGACTGGAGGAGGTACGACTGTGTGTTTCAGCTCTCTGGTGTGAAGGACGACATCGTCACCAGACTGGACAAAGCAGTGATCAGGACCAACTGGGGTAAGAACATAAACAGTATAAACAGTCACTTGTGTGGAGTCTTTTGGAAAATTACCCTACTTTTTACTTGATGTATGAGCTCAAACAGTTTCCTAATGAGTTTATGGTCACTAGTTTCAAGTTTTCTTCAGGACAGTATGATTTACAGTATCTTCACAACTGTGCTGTTGACAGTCTGTCTGTCCATGTTGACTGCCGACCGGAGGAGAAATGTATTTGAAAGTCACATTGTGAGAATAAAGAGTAAAGGAAAGAATCAACTTCTCTGGTGAATACTGTCAGTACTGACACAAAAACACACACATGGGTCTTTTTCACTGGTACTTTTGGCTGCACTGAGTCAAACATGCCGTGCTGATTTGCATTTCCATCACCACTTTTATCACACTTGTATCAAGCTGTGATGAGCAGTGCCTGAGACAGACCTTCTCTGGTATGGAACCAGTGAGCCCAACTTGCCTCCAAGCAGGACGTCATCTCTCCGACCACAGCCAACCTCTGATGAGCCTCCTTTACCCCCCTCAAACAAGCGTGTGCTGTGATAACAACAAGAGGGACTAGCAGCCTTGCTGCCCAGCCCCTAATAAACAAGTTACTGTAAATAACTCACTAAATTAATGCACATTTCTCATTACAGTCATTGTTCAGAGCAAGAGTTGATGGATGGATGGATGGATGGATGGATGGATGGATGGATGGATGAATAGATGGATGAATAGATGGATGGACTTCCATTCAAACCTGCACTCTTCTTTGTTTTGTTGCTGTTTTTTCTTCATCAGAGAAGCCCAGTAACATGATCCTCCCTGTCACTGCTGCAGTGGTTGTTCTTGCTCTCGTCCTCATCACTGTCACTGGATTCATCTTTTACAAAAGAAACAAAGGTGAGAGAGAAAAATGTGAGGATTTCACTGCTTTGATTTTGGTCGTTGAGTCGATGCTTTTATCCAGGTTGTAAAATTGAAACAAGCATCAGTCGGGCCAGTTGATTTGTCAGAGGGATAGTGATGGCAGTCAGACACCAACGCTCCAATACGTGCTTCATACTCGAAACTACATTTCCATTGAACCACTGCTTCAGTGTTTGCTTTGGTGCGGACAAAATCATGTGACCTATGACGTCCGAAGCAGCAACTGGTTCATTGCCTTGGTGGATCAGCTGAGTGGTTTTCTGTTCCATGTACTGATTTTGACAGAGAGAGAAAGGTTTGATTTTAAAAGGGCTTCCCTGCTATATACAGTATGCACTGAAAACAATGTACAATGTGTGAGTTTTAGTGGTCGTGCATATTCATTCATTCATATTCTATGCTGCTGCATAGTGTGAATTATTATTCATAATGAAGATAATTATTTAGATCAAATGTTTTAAGACTGACAAGGTGTATAATGTGAATGTGTGTTATGTATCACATATCGATTACATTGATCTGTCTAATTAGAGTGCACCGCTCTTCACTTCACCGATAAAGGTCTGGGCATTTTATTCACTGTGGACACTGTTATGTTCTGTGAGTTTATAGCAGGGGTCAGTGTGCCTTTTTACTGACTGTTTTGTCTGACACTACAGTTGAGGAGTGAACAGCTTACTAATAGTTCAATGCTGTTAAACTATTAAAGGTTTTAAAAGTAAAAGCACCAGAACAAATCCTGCAAGTAGCTCACTGCAACATTGTGTGAAGCGCAAGTTTAAAATATGCAACTTAAGCAAAAAAAAAAGTAATGTGCATTGCAGAGTTTTGCAGAGTGTGGAGCAGAGGGACAGAGCTGCTGCTCACAGCTGGTATATATTCTGATATTTACAACTGTAACTGAAATTATTTGTCTTTTGTTTTCATTTCAGTCAAACACAGTCCACCTAGTAAGTAAAACTTTGATTCTGTTTCAACTGATGTGACACACACATTATTCTGTTTCACATTATTATACAGATGAACTTTTTCAAAAACTTTTTTTGACCTTACAGCTCCTGACGTCGGCACTGAACTCGCTGACAGACCAAATCCAGACCAGACTGAAATGGGGTCAAAAAAATAAAAACTTTTAGATTTTTTTTTTTTTCCCTCGGCCGCTGCAGAGGACTAACAGCCTCAATACATGGTGCGCACGCCCTACCAACTGAGGTATAGGGGCGCCAAAAACTTTGATATTTGTCACATTATTACAGTAAAGATTTACTGAACTAAAACAAAACTAAAAGATTGTGTCCAGCAACAACATGAAGATGATTTATGTTCTCAGGGTTTTTACTAACAAGTATCTGATACTAACTCTAACTTAGAGGAGGGAAACTGGACTGTTTTTCAAGAACAGAGAAACAGTCAGGAGGTGGGTTATCTTACTGATCAGCAGCTTGCAGTAATGAAACATTTATGAATATTATATTCCATTTCTCCCATATTCTGCCAACAGAACCATATACATCTTACACCCAAGAGCTTCAAATGAATGTTTTGATCCATTTCAGGAGGCTCAGTAAATCATTTAACATGAAAACTGGGCTTCCATAGGAATGATCACCCAACAAACATCTGACTTTCAGTGTTGGGAGGAACGTTACTTTTAAAGTAACTAGTTACTAATTAATGCCACTGAAAGGTATCTTGTCTCATTACAGTATATTTCAAAGTAACTAATTCTTATTCAACAAAATGTCTGTGTTGTGGTAAGAGGTGGTGTGGTGATGTAGCGCCCTCTATTGATCAGCCACCATCAGTTCCTCTGATGAGATTTGATCATAGAGAACTTTTTCAATAAATCCATCTTGAGACCTAAGTTTAGATACTCAGTGTCCTCTGTCTCAAATAAAAAAGTCTTCCTCAGAGTTCTTGCAGAGATGAAAATGCAGTGAAGTTGTCATGGTAACAAAGTTCTTATTTGTAAATGTAATTAAATAACTGAGTTCTTGAAATGCATAAATTAAAATGTGACATTACGTGTTACAAGTCAAAAGTAGTCTGAGTTCTCTTACACATTACTCATTACATGGTATTGATGAACATAAATTAAAGTCTTGGTCTTTTTGTGCTTTTCAATAAAACCGTCAAGTTTTTAAAGGTTGTGCTCTTTTGTAAGTCCTTCCACTCATCTGTGACTATAGTTGCTGTAATCTATTAACTGAGCATTCAGTATTCTCACAGAGGCGATCGATGAGAAGATTGATATCAGAGTCAACTCTGAGCAGAGTCAACTGACGAGGTTAGCTTAGCTTAGCATGAATACTGGAGAAAAGGCTGAGAAAACAGCGAGGCAGCAGCTCTGTAAAAGGTGCCTTCTGACAACTTCAGAGCTGGAATCAAAAATGAAATGTGACAACTACGCAAGATCAGTGCAGTGAAAACACTTCAGATCCTCATATCTGTAAGACTCTGTCTCTGAGGAGCTCAGATGATACGTTTAGAAAGTGAAAACAAAAGATAAAGTAGAAAACTGAGAGACTGAGAGAGAAATACATGTTGAAACAGGTTTATTCACAGCAGTTATTTGGGCTGAAAGTTGCATACAACCTTAATAGAAATCACTTATATACAGAGCCAACACACTGAAGAGTACAGCTGTTTGTCCACTGAAGTCAGACCAACCAGTGGTTTTCAAACTTTCTGTGTCCAAGACAAGGACATTATGTATGGTCACAAAATCTGACGGTGCACCAGTGAGTCTTTGCACAGCGTTTGTGAACCACTGCTGTAAAGCAAACATCTTCATCTCCTTCCAGTGGTGGAGACAAAGTGTGAATGTTGTGTTTTGGTTCAGGATTCAGACGTGCAAACAGTAAGTTTGATTTTATGAAAAATAAAATATGTTTATTTTATTGTTCTATTATCAAGACTTTAATGTGACTGGTATTATTTTCCTGTGAGCATTAGTAACCAATCATTCACATCCAGTCCTGTCCTCTCATATATATTTATATCATTTCAAATTAAATCATTTCTCTTCATTTTCTACTTCTAGCTTCTGATTCTTCATCATCAGACAGAAATTCAGCTCCTACCAGTGAGTATGTGATTATTTCAACAGCTTGTTTTTACTCCCAACTCATCAGAAACCAACCAAATGTCTCCGTCCCTCTGAGACTCGTCCTGTTTGTTCCCATTACTGGTGACTCGGCTACAAAACAACCAAACATGAGCAGCTACGTTGCTGCTGAGTCTCCAGTGAAGTGCTGCTTAGCTCTCGTTGATGTCAGTGAGCGCTGTGTAGAGTCAGTGAACATGGATCATCAAGCTGCATTTTTCTCTTGATGTCAGTAAGAAAACAGTGTTGGGTTAAATAAAACTGGAAACTGGCTGATGGAAAGAATCATCTTTTCTTCCATAGTTTACATGAAACAGCAGTGAGGAGACGGGACACAGAAACAAAGACATATGATTGGCTGATAGATCATCTTCTGCCTCAGTATCAGACGCTGAGAGGCGGTGACTTTTTGTTTGTGTGTGATGAGTTGGGTTGAGAACAGGTTGATTTTAACTATGCTGTGAACATAACAGTGCACTAACATAAACATATGTCTTCTATTTAAAATCTGTAATGTGTAACTATAGATGCTGTCATGCAGTCAAAAGTAGAATATCTCCCTCTGAAATGTTGAGGGATAGAAGTATGAAGAGTTCAATTACCTTAAAAAATTCACATAAATACAGTACTTGAGTCAGAACTTAGTAACTTTCCACCAGCCAGAAGCAGATAATCACTTGTCTCATAGCCAGCGTAGCGTTAATAATGTCCAATATGAACTCTAATAAATACTTCATCAGTTATTCAGCTTTTCATTTATTAATCTGTCTTGACAGGTTCCTCATGAAGATTAGAAGAAGGACTCCAATGACGTTACTGTGGCATCAAAACTGTTATTCCTTCATGAGAGACACTTGGTTCGGATGTTTTGTTTATATTTTACATTGAGATGAACATCACAGGCGAAGTTAAACTGGTCAAGTGTGAAATCATTTATTTGCCAAAGGAGATTACTGAAGTGGGCAGGCAGTCATCTGTCTTTGGTGGTGATCAGTAGGACATCCAGTTGTCACATCATGGACATCATCATATTTGATGTTCACACTTTTGAAACACACAAATGAAAACTCTGCACTAAACCCCAGCTGTGAACTCTTGTCTCTCCTATACAATACTGTGTGGACAATATAAACAGTGTTGTGCAAGTTCACACTTAACAAGAGCAAGCAAAAAATTCAGTTCAGAGATTAAAATGAACCAGTTCACATTTTATTCCTTTCCCCCCTCCTACCAGAGACACTGGAGTCTATATAACGACATCTTACTAAATGGTGTGCAATGTTAATGTTTTTGTATTAAAACATGAACACTGAATGGCAGGATTACTCATATCTTTAGTTAGTGACAATGATTTGAGAACGTTTTACACTACAGCAAATCTAAACATTGACATACTGTTGAAATTTTCAGCTAGCAAGTTGAAATTCTGACTCTGAAGTTCAAATTGAACTCACCGTAATGCATGAGAACTGCAGGAAGAAGAAGAGGGAGACAGAGGGGAAGAGTGAATATGATGTGGGTCTGTTCTTTTCTCATTGTAACATAAACTCCAGTGTGCAGTTTGGTTTACACACTTCATGCTTCATGATCAACCAAAGTTTTAATACATTTCTGTCCATATTTGCATGCTCCCTCTCTCTCTCTGCTACAATCACACTTCTGTTTTTATCAGCTGATGATGTGAGCGCTGTTACCTCTCTCAGGAGTGAACGTCGCTCAGGTTCATGTTCATTAATTGCAAACTGATCTCTTCAGTTTGCCGTTCACTAAAACTGCGAGCACGTTAAATGAATGCCGCTCTTTTAGAGTGTTGGAGCACAATACTGAATATGAAACTATTGGGCCTCCGAAAACTTCCTGAAGTGTAAATTCTAAATGTTCACATACATGTTTCTTTATATTCTCTTTGTAGCTGATATTGCAATTTTTTCAGTTTGATTATTTACACTCCCTCTTTTGTTATTTAAAGATCATTTTCTTTTATGAAATACTGCGCCTTAACACACTACTAAGAGTTTTTAACTGTTTCAGTCTGTGTGTGAGTGTTTTTGGGGACAAATTTCAGACAACAGACCAGTTAATTGAGGACAGCTTGTGCAACTGGGCACCAGTTGGAAAAAATGCAGTTTTAGGTCAGTGGGTCAATGAAAGAAATGGAAGTCAATGTGTGTCTGTGTGTAAAGTTGAGTTATGCATCATTCCTGTCAATACAGACATAATTTATAGTTAACTTCCATGAACTACTAAAGTATGATGGAAACCTAATTCATGTTGTTTATTTGTTCATTTTTGTATTCATCATCATTTTATACAGTTTGTTTAGACAAATGTGATGTGAAACATGTCATTTATATTGTCGAAGTACAGAATAAAAAAAACATACATTATTTTTGTCATTTATATTTTAGGACAAAATAAAAAAACATACATTATTTGTCAATAAAGAGTTCACCTTACACTTGGACAGTTTTGATGCTTCATCTAGTGTCTATAAAATGTAAAGTCTTCATTTATTCTCATATTCATTAAAGTCACATATAAAATCCAGTGAGTTTGGGGTAATATTTGCATTTTGCCTTTATGTGAAATTTCCTATGCAGTATTAATAAGTTTACAATGAGATCAGTGTTACATTTACAAAGTATGTGATGACATTTTTGCACTCAAATTTAGATTCAAGTCCAAAAGGTGATTGAATGCAAATAAGTGTAATTGTGTCCTCTGCTAATAAGTACCTGTAAAAAAAAAAAAAAAAAAAAAGGTCCAAAAAGCTTTTCCTTTTGGAGTAATTTTCCCTTTTTTTCAAATCTTCTCATGTTAATGCTGGATTGAGACATTTAGTGTCTTTTCCTTGCACTGGGCGGAGCTATAAGACACAATGAGGAAACAGCAGAAGGAAGGGAGATTAATTAGGGAGCAGCTGTGTTAATGTGTAAGTGAAATTCTCTGAGACCTTTGATCCCACAGAAAACAAGGTTCAACTCACCTCAGTGGATAAAACCTCCCTCTGATCATAACCTGAAGACCTTCATACTCTTGTCTTTCTTGTGCTACTTTGCACTTCCAGGTATGATCTTATTTTATATATTTCCTTGAAACTCTTGCTACAAGCAGTTTACCAGTTAACACACTTCAATGACTTGGAGAAATACCTGCCAGAAATACATTTTTCTGGGTTTCTGCTGGATTTCATGGCCAGCTCCTGGAGCCCTCCTGTTTTGTTGTTTCTCGCCAGAAACTCCTGTAATTTTCAGTGGCGGCTGGTAAATCTTCCTCCTGTGGGGGTTATATTGAAATGTTTACATATCACACCAGAGCATTTTAATATATGAAAAAGCCTTTATTTGTATTTGCTCAGCTAACTGAGCATTTTTATTGCCTAATAGAACTTGCTTAGTTAAAGTAAGTTAAGGTACTTCAGTTCAGTCCTTTATAATAATTATCTTTCATGGTACAATTTGCTAGGCTAAAATAATAATTGGAAAAAATTATGAACACATTAAGATTGGAAAATAATATTTAAGAATTAAAAAATGCTATTGCATTAGAAATTTGAAAATTGCCTTAATGTGGTTTAAATTTACTTTTTGTACGTAAATAAATGTAAATTTCTCAGTGACTAAATGTCATTGACAAGTTTATATAAAGTAAAAGCAAAGTAAAGTAGTATAAAGTACTGCACAGTGGTTACTTTTACTTTTCATACTGATAACAGCTGATAATACGTCCTTGATTTACTCAAGTAAGGTTTTGAATGCAAGACTTTTTTGAGGCTGCTGCTGATGTTTAATTTCCAATTTCATTCAGCGGACGCTTTTATCCAAAGCGGCGTACATCTGAGAGCTGATAAAACAAGCACAAACAAAACAAGTTAAGTGCCATGGAGCAAAGTTCAAGTCTGATAAGATGTAGGTGCCTACAGACAGTGCCAGTGGCAATGTCCTTTTTTGTATGGATATCTTGTGCACTCAATCAGGTGCAAAGGTGTGAATGTACAGGAGTTTCAAGTTATTTCACAATGTGTGTGTCAGGAAGGCTCTTAAGAAATTAGTGCTGTGAGGATAAAAAGAAAGTTGGAAAAGACATGATCCCTATAAATAGCTTAAATTCTTCTATGAACACAATGGTCTTGTCTACTAAACTGTTTAACTCATTACTGTTCAGCAGTGTTGTAATGTAAATAAGTACATTTACTAAAGTACTGAACTTTAAAGGTACTTGACACTTTCCAGTTTCTGCTCTACTTTTTACCTCTAATCTACTTGGTATATTCAGATCAACAATCCAAAATATAACAGCAAATAATTGGTGTCCTGCCAGGAGAAAATTATATTAAATGAAGTTCTGTGGCTGTGAAGAGAGCACAGACAGCAGCTTCAGTTAACCATCCATGAAGACTGTCACAGTTTATGTGGGTTCCAAACCTGACCACTGCAGTGTATTATCTGGTGGTATTAATAATTATTGAGGCAGAAGAACATCATGTTAACATTATAATGAACAGCTGTGCACGGTGCATGCAGCTAGACCTTCACCACAGCTGCAAAGATGACATGCCAATGTGAAGTTTATTGTCTGTGATCTGTCACTGACTGAACAGACTCATGGAAGTGATATTTTACAATTAGTAAGATTTTAAACAAACCAAATATGTTAAAATAAGTCATTTGGTGTTTTCACAGTCATGCTATTGAGCTGAGAAAGATTTCATGTTCCGTTTATATTCAGAGGCTGCTGTTAAGTGCAGAAGATATCTCACACTGTGCACATTACAACGTTCAATGTAGTCACTTGGTTTGAGGTTTCAGATGGATTCTTCAGGAGATTTTGGTGTCTTTCTTCAGTGAGGGGCTTAAGGTAAATCCAGTGTTTAACCCAGAAGTACTTTGGATAAAGTGTTAGCTTGAAGCTTTGGGTTTCACCTGGAATTTTGTCTGAGAACACAGGGGCACCTGTGGGCTCCTCCCACAGAGGGCACCTATGCTTACACTTATATTTCTATTACATTATTACCTGTTATTAGGTGGAATTGTTCTCATTATCAATATGTCTTTCTCATGTAAATCACCACATCTCTCTATTATTCTCCTCCATTCCCGTCCAAACGTCACACCCATCTGTCAAAACAGGAACACTCCCCATCTGACTCTGTGAAGAAAAGACATTGAACAGAACGCAGCTGATTCAGTTCAGTTCTTTATCAGCACGTCTTTATCAAAACAAGATGGAAAAGTTATTTTTCTTTCTTCTCTTCTGTCACGTTTCATCAGCAGGTAAGATCACAGTTTAAATATTTAAGCTCTTTGTATTTTGCTCCTGCAGCTCAGAGACACACTGATTTATTTTTAGTTTCTCTATGACCTCAACTTGATAAAACTGTGTTTTAACTGAATCATACTAATACATCATATTTATGATGAGCAGGACTGTAGTGGGGTTTAAACACTGTTAACACATGTTTTTAACTAATTTACTGTCCTTTTTATGATGGTTTACTCACTTGTCTTTGTAACATTTTTAAAAGTTTGAGTTAAATTCAGCTCCGTTGTCCTCCAACATTTTGTCTGGCACAATCCACCACTGCTCAGCTAAAATACACAGATGACGTGACATGAGATGATAAAAGTAACAAAAATTTAAGATAAGAATAAAAAATGTTCATACATGAGGCCCAGTGTTGCCTAAATCACTCCACTTTGAGCCTCTGCCCTTTTACTTGCTCCAGGTTTGAGAGTCCACCACAGGTGATGGGAAATACCCCATGGAAAACTGTACAGTTTGTCTTGTACACATTTCCACTGACATGACTGATCTACTGCTGGTCTGTCCGCCATTTAGATCTGTATTTGGACAGCTTCTCTCTTTTTACAGACGGACTTGAGCTCTAAAGCTATTTGCTGGAATATAAAAGAAATTAATGTGTAGAAAAGTGCAAACAAGTGTGTCTGAGTTTTGTTCAACATGCTGTTGGGGCAACGCCGTTTGATGAAATGTCACAATTGTCACATTACTGCACTGTCAACATCTTAAGGCTTTTCTGACCACGTTTGAATTTGATACGGTCAGCCTAAGGAGGATCATGTCAAAGTCTGAAACATGTCATTTCCTGTTGCCAGTGTTGTGGTGGCACTATGACTATGACTGAATATTGCCATGTAGATGTGTTCAGACTGAGACAGAAGTTTGTTGCAGATCAGACCATTTATACTAAAGTTATTGCAAATTTGTCTTTCATATACAGTATTTTCCTTCATAACTCACAGACTACTTGAAATACACCAGTCAACTTCTGATATGAGAACCATATATACAGTATGTTCACTCATGAACAATACAGTTGACAGATTTATTTTTTTCAATAAGGACAAGACTGTAACCTAATGTTGCATTTTTACAGTGGTTGGCAGCGTTGTAAATAAAAGCACAATAATCACATTACTACTGTAGTATCTAATAGTGTTACTAATAGATTTTTTTGTACATGGTTCAAAAAAGTCTTTCTATTTCTGCAGAAGACTAGACAACTGTTCCAATGGTAATTATTTGAACTGAAAGTAATTTTACATCAAAATGTAGTCAGATATTTTAATGTCATAACAGAAAACTATGTCAACCCTATGGCTGATGTAAGCTACTGCTGACTCCTTGAGTCAGCTGAGAAGTCTGTCTCCAGCTGACATATTGATGTTTACATCTGTCATGTTTTCAATCAAGAACCCTGTGACAGTGTAAGTGTAAAGTGAGCTAACAGGCATATATATGATATAATGTTAATGCTAAAAGACTAAGGCTAAAGCTAGCTTACATCTTAGCAAACATTGGTCGGATGGTGAAATACAGCAGGTATATCTACATGATAGATGACAGAATTACATTCATTAACGTGGGAAAAGGAAGCGCAGGGACTCGATTAGTGCAGCAGACTTTAAGACGGGTCATCCAGCCGGACTATAATGCGGAAGACAGCTGGGATAAGACCCAAGCTAACCTTGTTGAGACCTGAGACAGCGAGCCAAATGCCTCACCGTCAACTCACTCTGATTCCACATCAGCCCACATCCTCTTCCTCAAAGTTCCACAGAGCAAATGCAGATGCAGCACAATCTACCAAGTTTTTTTCTGGATGTAAAGTTACTGCAGCTAGTAAACTAGTGTTAGTTAGCCAAACATGCTAATGTTTGTGGCTCATATTAGAGCAGATGAAGACAGAATTTAACCCATTCACCAAATCCGTGCTCTGTGTTTCACATTTTTGATGGACTACAGAAAAGACATCACCCCCCAGACTCATGAATCACCGAATATCACTCTTTTCAGAGCCCCCTGCACACCTTCAACATGCAGAGAAATGGAAAGCTTGTCAGCGCTAGTTATGGTTGCTAAGCTATGATTGGACAGTTGCTGTTTGGAGGTGGGGATTAGCAAAGGGTCAGTTGTAGATTTGTATCCATTTTAAATTGATCTATCATGGATTGTGTTTTATCTAGATTTGGTTAAAAGAAACTTCACTCCCAAATATTTACATTTACATTATATAATCTGATTTATTCTCAGATATCTGTCTTGACATTGGGTGACTTAAGTTTTTACTTCATCCACCTTTTATATAATGACGTGAGACAGCGGTTGAAAAAAATTTATAGTTTACCACCCTTTTTTCTAACACCACAGCCCTGACAATAAGCGTGATGATGTATGTATATTTATACTGAATGTATAAACCTTGTTTGTCCTGCAGTGAAACACTCCTTGAATTATTTCTTAACTGCATCTTCTGGAATCCCAGACGTCCCAGAGTTTATGGGAGCTGTAGAGGTTGATGGAGTTCTGGCTGGTTACTGTGACACCAACAAAAACACAGTCGAACCAAAACAGGACTGGGTGAAGAAATTCTTATCAGGAAATCCTGAGGACTTCAAGTGGTACAATGACAAGTGTTTTAAGATTCAGCCAAAGATCCTCAAAGCCAAGCTGAATGATTTCAAGCAGCGCTTCAACCAAAGTGGAGGTGAGTCTGTTCTATGTTATATTGACTGTGCAGCCATGATAGTGGACATTGGATGTGTGTGTGCACCATCATGACAAAATGTGTTCCTGGAGACACCAACTACCACAGAAGATGTTCTCAGTATTTTGTCAGGTGTTTTGTATTCCCTCTAAAATTACACAAAAGTTAAAACCATTCAAATCTTTAAATTATATATATATATATATATATATATATATATATATATATATATATATATATATATATATATATATATATATATATACACATATATACATATACATATATAATGTATATATACATGTATGTATATATACATATATATACATTCCACAACTTTTTTCTTTGTTGCTCCTGTCACAACTTTTTTTGCAACATGTTGCAGGCATCAAATTCAGAAACAATAAAGAAAAAAAAACAAAGTTGATCAGTTTAACATTAAATATCTTGTCTTTGGACTGTATTTCAATGGAATAAAAGACAAAACTATTTGAATATATTCCACTCTGTTTTTATGTTTTACAAAATGTTACACCAAGTCCAAGTCCTTTCTTTTTGCTGTGATATTTTAAGTTATTGATCTGCTGCAGCAGCTTCAGCTTCAGCAGGATACAGGCCGACAAAACAGAGAGAGGAGGACGAGGCACCTGCATCATGACTTGTTCTCCCTGCTGCTTCTGTTGACTCTCAGACCACCACCACTGTTTCACAAGCCTCCACCCCTCCTCCCTTTGTAGTGAAGCTTGGAATTAATTTGACAAATTACTTCTGAAGCTTCAAAGCCCTCAGTGAGCTATTTAGGACAAGCCATTGTAACTTGTAACTAACTGAAATATAAATTGTTTCTTCACTCACAGACAGAAAGAGTGCAGTCATTATCTGCTCTTGAATCATGAGTACAACACAAGACTGTGAGAAAAGCAGAACATCACACAATGTTCCACTTTTAAGATCTTCTTTCTACTGAAGATTTCATCTGTACATCACTGATAACAACAGTCTCTCCCTCTCCCTCTCTCTCTCTCTCTCTCTCTCTCTCCCTCTCTCTCAGGTGTCCATGTTTTACAGGAGATGGCTGGCTGTGAGTGGGATGAAGAGACTGGAGATGTTAATAGTTTTTTGCAGTTTGGTTATGATGGAGAAGACTTCATATCACTGGATCTGAAGACATTGACATGCATCGCTCTGAAACCACAGGCTGAACAAATCAAACAGGCATGGGATACTGACAAAAATAGAATAAAATACCTTAAGAATTTACTCACTCAGATTTTCCCTGAGTGGCTGAAGATGTATGTGGACTTTGGCAACAGCTCTCTGCAGAGAACAGGTAGAGTCACATGACCTGATGTTGTTTCATGACACAACAATGTTCATATAAGCTGCTCAGACTGAACTGTCATTGTATCATCACTCCAATCAGTCTGACATCACCTTCTTTTCAGCTGTTTTCTGTGGTGGCAAGATTTGATTTATGCTGAACCAATCAGTAGTGACTGATATTTTTGGGTTCTCTGACATTATGTTCCATCAAAGCTGAGACTGTGATAGTCAGAGCACAGTTAGCATGAGTTAAAGGACAGTTCACCCCAAAATCAGAAAGACATATTTTACAGATATCAGCTGTAGATGTCTGTCTTCTCTCCAATATATCAGCTTGTTGTGCTCAAAGAGCCAGAAAAACACATTTGAAAAATTCAAAGCCAGTGTCTCTTTCTGGAAATCGTGACCTGTGTACTCAAGATAATCCACAGACCTTGTTGTGAACAGTTTCATGAAAGAAAGCAGTTCTCATAGATTCTAAAGTAATTTTAGTAAATCCTTCTGCAGTAAGAGACTACTCTGTGTTTGTCTCCAGTTTTTCCTTTGTTTTACCTCCAGCTCACACTGTGACATGATCATGACATCGACCCAAAAAAGGCCTATAGAAATCTGAACATTGACACTGATGAACTACTTTGCTGTGAAGCATAAAAACAGGCTGATCTTTCTTCTCTGACTGCAGTGAGTTTGTTTAGTGGTGGTGTAGTTCCCTTCACTGTCTATAGACACACAGTGTGGATGTTGTGTAGCAAATGTCTTGTTATGTAGTGCCCTCTGTGTCTCTGCAGAGCGTCCCTCAGTGTCTCTCCTCCAGAAGACTCCCTCCTCTCCAGTCAGCTGCCACGCTACAGGTTTCTACCCTGACAGATCCTCACTGTTCTGGAGGAAAGATGGAGAGGAGATTCATGAGGACGTGGACCACGGAGAGATCCTCCCCAACCATGATGGAACCTTCCAGATGAGTGTTGACCTGAACCTTTCATCAGTCACACCTGAAGACTGGAGGAGGTACGACTGTGTGTTTCAGCTCTCTGGTGTGAAGGATGACATCGTCACCAGACTGGACGAAGACGTGATCAGGACCAACTGGGGTAAGACTGGTATCAGTTTTTGTTTTGTGTCCAAGACACACCCAAGGACATGTATGGTCACAAAATCTGACGGTGCACCAGTGAGTCTTTGCACAGCGTTTGTGAACCACTGCTGTAAAGTAAACATCTTCATGTCCTTCCAGTGGTGGAGACAAAGTGTGAATGTTGTGTTTTGGTTCCAGTTCCTCCTTCAGAGTCTCCTGTTGGTGCTGTTGTTGGAGTTGTTGTAGGACTGCTGCTGCTGACACTCTGCATCATTGGACTTTTCATCTGGAGAAGGAACAATAAAGGTGAGTGAAGACATTTTTACTCCACTGTTGGATTTAACCTGCAGCTTCAACTCAATGATAATATGTCCAAAATATATTTGTCCTGAAAGGAAACAAAGTTTTAAAAATCAAAGTGTGAGCTGGCTGATGTTCAGTAACTTCACTGACATGATAACACAGTAGAGGTCAACAGATGTTCTATATATACTGAGTTAGAGGAACAAAACATGTTTTCTTTCTGTCCTTTCATAAATTCTGATTTCACTTTTAATACTGTAATCTCTCATCTGTGTTTCAGGATTCAGACGTGCAAACAGTAAGTTTGATTTTATGAAAAATAAAATATATTTATTTTATTGTTCTATTATCAAGACTTTAATGTGACTGGTATTATTTTCCTGTGAGCATTAGTAACCAATCATTCACATCCAGTCCTGTCCTCTCATATATATTTATATCATTTCACTTCATTTTCTACTTCTAGCTTCTGATTCTTCATCATCAGACAGAAATTCAGCTCCTACCAGTGAGTATGTGATTATTTCAACAGCTTGTTTTTACTCCCAACTCATCAGAAACAAACAAAATGTCTCCGTCCCTCTCCTGTGTAGAGTCAGTGAACATGGATCATCAAGCTGCATTTTTCTCTTGATGTCAGTAAGAAAACAGTGTTGGGTTAAATAAAACTGGAAACTGACTGATGGAAAGAATCATCTTTTCTTCCATAGTTTACATGAAACAGCAGTGAGGAGACGGGACACAGAAACAAAGACATATGATTGGCTGATAGATCATCTTCTGCCTCAGTATCAGACGCTGAGAGGCGGTGACTTTTTGTTTGTGTGTGATGAGTTGGGTTGAGAACAGGTTGATTTTAACTATGCTGTGAACATAACAGTGCACTAACATAAACATATGTCTTCTATTTAAAATCAGTTATTCAGCTTTTCATTTATTAATCTGTCTTGACAGGTTCCTCATGAAGATTAGAAGAAGGACTCCAATGACGTTACTGTGGCATCAAAACTGTTATTCCTTCATGAGAGACACTTGGTTCTGATTTGAGAAAGACAGTTTTTCTTAAATCAAACTGTTTATATTTGAGATGAAGATCTGAAGAAAGAAAAAAGAATGAGGTCTTGGACTTTATCTAGTTTGTATTATTAGGCAGCAGGCAGTCATCTGTCTTTGGTGGTGATCAGTAGGACGTCCAGTCATGGGAGACACAGTCATACTCAGCACTTTAGTTGTTTAGTAATCGTGGACATCATCATGTTTGATGTTTCCACTTTGAAACACACAAATGAAAACTCTGCACTAAACCCCAGCTGTGAACTCTTGTCTCTTCATGTGTCATAAAACCAGAAATGATAAAATCTTAGTGCTTTTGTTTAAATCAGTGAAAGAAATATCACTGTACAATACTGTCAGTATGAAACTGTTGAGCCTCTTTGATCTTCTGGAGTGTAAAATCTAAATGTTCACATTCACATTTTAATTATTTATTTTCCGTCATTTTATTGTCTGAAATACTGAACTTTAAGACACTACAAAGAGTTTTTTATTGCACTTATTAAAACTAAAAACATAGAAAAACTAAAAGGCCTCTGGAGAAATGGACTGAGTGTTTAAGACAGAATGTCACCAAGCAGAATGAAAGACAGAAAACTTGTCAAGGTTTGGGTTATTTTGTTAGTTATTTCCTGTTATATTTTGTGACTTGGACTTTATTTACTGTATTTGTCCTTTTCCCCTCCATTTTTGATCACCATTTCTTCACCTGTGTTTGATTTGGTTCTTGTCTTCGGGGACATCCCAGGTCTCCTCCTTCCCACCGAGGATTCATGGAGAGACGCAAGGAAACCAAGCGAGGACAGAGGATGGGATATCTGTTTTAAGAGACACGAGACGTCTTTTCCTCTGGAGCAACACATGAAGGGACGTCCATTTGTGATGATGGCGCCAGCTGATAACAGCTGGATCAGCTGTCATTCAGCTTTAACAGCTGTACAGATTTCTGAGTTTCTGTCTGCACATAAAGTCAGTCTGGTTTTTGGGCCAATCACAGCACAGAGACTGCACCGGTCAATGTTGTTAACAACCTGAGATCGACTATGGACATGAAAAGACTCTGTATCAGCACTACTTGATCTTACTGCAGCCTTTGATACAGTCGACCACTCAGTTCTTTTAGCTAGACTTCACACTGGTGCTGTTTTTAACTGGTTTACATCTTATCTTACCAACAGAGAATGTTATGTAACAATGGATGAATGAACGTTCATTAAAAAGCTATAAAATGGATTGTGGTGTCCAATTTATGATCCAACACTTTTTAATCTTTACCTGCTGCCACATGGAAACATCATCAGGAGGCGCGGCATCAGTTTCCATGGTTATGCTGATGATACTCAGCTGTACATCTCCATGTCTCCTGATGACTCAGGGACAGTTGATTCCCTTTTTACCTGTATTTTAGATATCAAGTGTTGGGTGGCAGAAAACTTTCTACAGCTAAACCAGGACAAAACTGAGGTCTTAATTATTGGTCATAAAGCTCAGAGACAGAAACTTAATGCAAAACTGCAAGAACTGGCAGTAAAACCCTGTTAACACATGAAAAACCTTTGATTCAAATCTTAGTTTTGAACCATGTATGATAAATATAACCAGAACTGAAGGCACTCCCAGTAACAGTCTTGAACTTGATGCTGCATCTGCACAAGAAACTTCTAGTTTTGTCTGAGATCAGCCTGATCTCAGTTTCTTGTGTGTGGAATATGAAATAATATGAATAAAGACAATGTTTCACTTGAGGCCACTCAAGAAAAAGTTATCGAACTTCAAGCTGAAAAAACAAAACAAGATCATTTAGGTGTTTTTCTCTGCTGTTAAACAGTCGGCGGGTCATTTTTGACCTGAAGACAACACAAGGGTTAATGGTACTTATATGATTTGATGACTTGAGTCCTGAGTCCCTGGATGATTTTCATAGCTGGAAGCAGAACTGTCTCTGTACTGTGATGTTGTTCTGCTTTAAGGACAAAATAATGATGAACTTTACACCCAGAGAAGAATTTTTCACTAGAGGTCATGATAATGAGTTGACAAATATAAGATTAGCAGGTTTTACTGAGACCAGAGTGGAAATGTGACTCGTGAAGTGATGTAATGTGTGCGCTCTGTGGATTGTCTGTCATTCTTTATTTTATAATGTATTTTATAATCCATCTGATAATCCCTGTTTTTACTAAATGTTTTTTTTCTGTACCTGTGAAGGAATAGTTACATTTTTATGTATCCTCTTTATGTAATCCCATTGCCTGTAATCTATTACTCCCAAGTCTGTTTGTGACTATAGTTTAAGTATTATGAGTATTAGATGAGCAGTTAATATTCTCACAGAGGAGTTGAATGAAAAGATCAATATCAGTGCCAAATGTGAGCAGAGCTTAACATGAATACTGGAAATAAGAGAAAACAGTGAGGCAGCAGCTCTGTAAAAGGTGCCTTCTAACAACTTCACAGCTGCCTGAAGCATAAAAAATGAAATTTAATAATAAAAAAAAATAAATAAATAAATAAAAAAAAAAGCATGACCAGTACTGTGAAAAGCGCAAATCTTCACAGTAACACTTTGACACTGAGGAGCTCAGATGATACGTTTAGAAAGTGAAAAAGACAGAAGATAAAGTAGAAATCTGAGAGACTGAGAGAGAAATACATGTTGAAACAGGTTTATTCACTGCAGTTATTTGGGCTAAAAGTTAGTTCACATGAAATATAAGAGCAACATACAACAATAATATAAATCATTCATATACAGGAAACACTCTGAGACTAAATTATTACATGTAAGCAGGAGGGATGTTAATGATTAATCATTAATCCATTTAACACCATTAAGAATTTCACTGATTTTAAATGTATCAATCGATAATTAATCAATAGTCTAGAAATGGCAGTGATTGTGTCTCATTTCCTTATTTTTTGAATAAGGAAAACTGAACTTAAAATAAGAAAACAATTACAAAAACTGAGAAAGAGATGAAAATGAGAAAAAAGTTAGAAAATAAAATAATTGTATTTTGTATCTTATTTATTATTATTAGAATTAATTGATGAATCATTTGCATTTCCAAGTATTTAGGAAACTGCACAAAGTTTGCAACCCTAGAAAACACTATTATAATACTCTACATAATTTCTGTGTGATTCCTGACAAAACACTTGTTTGTTGTACAGATGAGATCAGTCAGAGGAAGTCGGTGTTTCAGCTGTTTCTGTTTAAAAGATTTTAAACTTCATCAGTCAAACTTTGGTGGAAGTAAGATGATGTGACCTGACACACTTTCTAATGTTTCAACACAATCTGCACCTCTAATCTGTGAGGAAAAAAAAGAAAAACATGAGCAGTTTTAATAACAGGAAAAGCTGAGAAAAAGACTGGGTGGAAAGAACCGATTGCGTCAATTCTCAGGAACTGGACTCTTTCTTTCATTTCCGGGTTGAACAGGGAGAGAATGACCTCCATTCTTTCAGAATGAGTCTTTTGGCAACAGTCATTACCAACATTAGAGATTGTTGTGTGGCTGTAGATAAACTCTCAGTTGACTGTGAACAGCCAAACATAACAAGACCAGCTTCTCACTGGGAGGGTCTTTTAAAGGCCTTCACGTACCAGTCAGATATTTTGGACCAGAATCCAGTTAGTGAAGGACAAAACCAGATGGTGTGAGACGACGTGTCCTCTGACACTTTGTACCTGTAGCACAGTGGTGAGACAGAGCAGTAAAACTTAATGCAACCTGGATTTAGAAAAGTGAAAAAGTGGATCAACTGGTGTTTAATGTTTACAGACCAAGAATGTATCATGGACAGACTCTTGTCCCACAGCTTCAGACAGTTCAGTGTCTGGTGGTCTGGTAGCTCAGTTAGTGTTCGCCTCATGTACTGAGGCTGTGAGTTTTCTGCAGCTGCTCTTTGCTGCTTGTTATTCCCCCTGAAATATCTTCAGATCTCCTATAAATTAAGCCTTAAAATCACCCAAAATAAAAAAGAAAGTTCAAATCCTAATTCTCCCTTCCAATCTTTCTCTAATCTTCACAGTGAAGCTGCAGTTCAACCATCGAACAAACACACAAACTTATAAGACGTCTGGAGTCAGGAGGGTTTTTTAAAGCCACTGAAAACTTGACTTCAAATAGTCAAAATGCAAACAAAGTTTAGTTTCTCATTAAGCATCCACAAAGATCTGAATGAAAATAATAATTATAATTATTAGAAAACCTGGTTTAAAAAGAGCTCATGTTGCTGTTTAGAGCTTTTTTCAAGAGTTGACAGCTGCCTCAGGAGTCCAAACACACAGGCTGAGTTATGTCCTGCTTTGTGTGGACGCTGTAGACGTGAGCAGCAGCAACGTATTTTAGCACCTAAACTAAATCACCTAAACCTAAAAATCACTATAGGTTTAAGTGTACACTATATTTAGAACATGCTTGGATCTGACATAATGTCTAATTCAGCCTGTGTTTCGTGTCATGTACAAACTCTGACACAGTAGGTGACGGTCTGCACATAGTTGGTTTATGATCCACCAGAAAACACAACGTTGAAGAAAAGTCATCAGCTAGTTGACATTTGTTTCTGTCTTCACCAGAATACAGTGAATGCCAAATACAAGATCTCAGATAGAGTCTTCATAATATGTTTGCTATTGTTAATATTTTGGAGACGTTGTCAACGACGACCATCTCACCTGCATCCCTGCAACTCAGCAAAAACTGTTATGTAATGTTAGGTGGTGAGATGTGGTGAGGAGGAGGGATTTTTATTTTTCCCCAAAACTACACATTTTCTATCCTGGGAACTAAGCTCACTAACATGATGTATGATAATCCTGACCACTGCAGTGTATTATCTGGAGGTATTAATAATTATTGAGGCAGAAGAACATCATGTTAACATTATAATGAACAGCTGTGCATGGTTCATGCAGCTGGACCTTCACCAAAGATGACATGCTGACATGAAGTTTATTGTCTGTGATCTGTCACTGACTGAACAGACTCATGGAAGTGATATTTTACAATCAGTAAGATTTGGAATTCATTAAAACAAGTCAGTTGGTGTTTTCAAAGTCATGATGTTGAGCTGAGACAGATTCCAAATTCTGTTTTGCGTTCAGAGGCTTCTGCTGAGAGCAGCAGACGTCTCATATCATGAACGCTGCAATGTTCAATATAATCAGATGAATAAAGTTAATAATCACTCAGAGTTAAAAAGCAAAACTCTCAAAAAGCTCTCAGTCACTTGGTGTGAGGTTTCAGATGGATTCTTCAGGAGATTTTGTCGTCTTTCTTCAGTGAGAGTCACTTTTTGTCACAGCCAGCTGCTGAAGGTAAATCCATGATTTGCTGCAGTGTTTCACCCAGAAGTATTTTGGATAAAGAATGAATCCACTGTTCTTGTTCTTTTGGTTTCAAATGAAATTTTGTCTGAGATTCAAAGACTCACTGCCCCTCAACTTCAACTTTAGGGAGGGGACGTAAAACCCAACACACCTTCTGTAGATGGTGCCTATACTTCCATTACATTATTATCTGTTATTAGGTGGAATTGTTCTCATACTTAATATTTCTTTCTCATGTAAATCACCAGACTTCTCTATTATTCTCCTCCATTCCCGTCCAGACGTCACGCCCATCTGTCAAAACAGGAACACTCCCCATCTGACTCTGAAGAAAAGACATGGAACAGAAAGCAGCTGATTCAGTTCAGTTCTTTATCAAAACAAGATGGAAAAGTTATTTTTGTTTCTTCTCTTCTGTCCTGTTTCATCAGCAGGTAAGATCACAGTTTAAATCTTTAAGTTCTTTGTTTTGTCTTAGTTTCACTTTTATTTTAACTTGATAAAACTGTTTGAACTGAATCACACTGAATACATCATATTTATGACGAGCAGGGCTGTAGTTGGGGTAAACACTGTTTATGCACCTTTTTAAATACAAAATAACATTTACTCTCCTTTTTATGATGGTTTACTCACTTGTCTTTGTAACATTTTTAAAAGTTTGAGTCAAATTCAGCTCCGTTTGTTTAGAGCATCATATGAGAGACACAAGCCTCCTCTTCTCTCTCTGCTCGGCTGAAATACACGGACGCATCACGACACGTCTGCTGCAGCAGAGCGCGTCCTTTATCATGAGGACTGACAACTTCAATGTGGACAAATAAGGGACACCTTAACATGAACCTCAGGACACAAATCAAGCAGAGAGTCTGGAAATCCTCCCTCATGAGATTTTGAGTGTCAGACATTTTATTTCCTGCATTCTGGTGAATTTTTATTCAGCAGTTTGTGTTTTTTTATGCGTAAAAACTCCACAGAACTGTGTAAAAACAAGAAAAATCTGTTTAAAAATGATACCTCAGAGACATTGTGAGTGAAAAAGATCTTAAATGTCATTATAATAAGAAACTTTCTCAAAATTATTAGAAACTTACATGCTCAGTCATATTTCAAAAAGTTAAATATTTCTTATATTTTCCTTCATAACTCACAGACTACTTGAAATACACCAGTCAACTGTTGATATGAGAAACATATATATGTGCACTGATGAATAATACAGTTGATATATTTTTTCCAATAAGGATAAGACTGTGGCCTGAAATTATATATGTATATATATATATATATATATATATATATATATATATATATATATATATATATATATATATATATATATAGTTTGGGGTCACTTAGAAATTTCCTTATTTTTGAAAGAAAAGCACTGTTTTTTTCAATGAAGATAACTTTAAACTAATCAGAAATACACTCTATACATTGCTAATGTGGTAAATGACTATTCTAGCTGCAAATGTCTGGTTTTTGGTGCAATACCTACATAGGTGTATAGAGGCCCATTTCCAGCAACTATCACTCCAGTGTTCTAATGGTACAATGTGTTTGCTCATTGCGTCAGAAGGCTAATGGATGATTAGAAAACCCTTGTGCAATCATGTTAGCACAGCTGAAAACAGTTTAGCTGGTTAGAGAAGCTATAAAACTGACCTTCCTTTGAGCAGGTTGAATATCTGGAGCATCACATTTGTGGGGTCGATTAAAAGCTCAAAATGGCCAGAAAAAGAGAACTTTCATGTGAAACTCGACAGTCTATTCTTGTTCTTAAAAATGAAGGCTATTCCATGCGAGAAATTGACAAGAAACTGAAGATTTCCTACAACGGTGTGTACTACTCCCTTCAGAGAACAGCACAAACAGGCTCTAACCAGAGTAGAAAAAGAAGTGGGAAGCCCTGCTGCACAACTGAGCAAGAAGATAAGTACATGAGAGTCTCTAGTTTGAGAAATAGACGGCTCACAGGTCCTCAACTGGCAGCTTCATTAAATAGAAGCCGCAAAACGCCAGTGTCAACATCTACAGTGAAGAGGCGACTCTGGGATGCTGGCCTTCAGGGCAGAGTGGCAAAGAAAAAGCCATATCTGAGACTGGCCAATAAAAGAAAAAGATTAATATGGGCAAAAGAACACAGACATTGGACAGAGGAAGATTGAAAAAAGTGTTATGGATGGACGAATTGAAGTTTGAGGTGTTTGGATCACACAGAAGAACATTTGTGAGACGCAGAACAACTGAAAAGATGCTGGAAGAGTGCCTGACGCCATCTGTCAAGCATGGGTGGGGTAACGTGATGGTCTGGGGTTGCTTTGGTGCTGGTAAGGTGGGAGATTTGTTCAGGATAAAAGGGATTTTGAATAAGGAAGGCTATCACTCCATTTTGCAACGCCATGCCATACCCTGTGGACAGTGCTTGATTGGAGCCAATTTCATCCTACAACAGGACAATGACCCAAAGCACACCTCCAAATTGTGCAAGAACTATTTAGAGAAGAAGCAGGCAGCTGGTATTCTATCTGTAATGGAGTGGCCAGCGCAGTCACCAGATCTAAACCCCATTGAGCTGTTGAGGGAGCAGCTTGACCGTATGGTACGCAAGAAGTGCCCATCCAGCCAATCCAACTTGTGGGAGAGGCTTCTAGAAGCGTGGGGTGAAATTTCTCCAGATTACCTCAACAAATTAACAGCTAGAATGCCAAAGGTCTGCAATGCTGTAATTGCTGCAAATGGAGGATTCTTTGACGAAAGCAAAGTTTGAAGGAAAAAATTATTATTTCAAAAACAAATCATTATTTCTAACCTTGTCAATGTCTTGACTATATTTTCTATTCATTTTACAACTCATGGTGGTAAATAAAAGTGTGACTTTTCATGGAAAACACAAAATTGTCTGGGTGACCCCAAACTTTTGAACGGTAGTGTACATATATATATATATATATATATATATATATTTTTTTTTTTTTTTTTTTTTTTTTTTTTACAGCAGCTGGGAGAAGCTGTAACTGAAAAAATAAGTCTGTAAAAATAACTCTCTGTATCAAAAAATAAAATCACAGTAATCAGATTACTGCTGTAGTATCTAATAGTGTTACTGTTACTGTTCAGGCTCTGCATGAATTCAAATCAAAAGTCTGTTTCTATTTCTGCAGAAGACGAGACAACTATTGGTCATTATTTGACTTGAAAGGAATTTTACATCTAAATGTAGTGGAATATTTTAATTTCTTAACAGAAAATTATGTCCACACAGAAAAACATGATGCTTACATTACATACACAAGATATAAATAATTGTTTCATTATAGGTTTGTATCCATTTTAAATTGATCTGTCATGGATTATGTTTTATCTAGATTTAGTTAAAATTAAACTGCACTCCCAAATATTTACATTTTTTCCCCTGAAAATATTTATATATATTTATAGTATTTAAAAAAATGTGTAGTTTGCCAACCTTTTGCCACCACAGCCCTGATGATGAGTGTGATGATGATGATGATGATGTGTGTATATTTATACTGACTTTATAAATCTTGTTTGTCCTGCAGTTGAATACTCCTATGTGATTTTCATCACTGCAACCTCTGGAATCCCAGACATCCCAGAATTTATAGGAGCTGCAGAGGTTAATGGAGTTCAGGTGATTCACTGTGACACCAACAAAAACACAGTCGAACCAAAACACGACTGGATGAAGAAATTCTTATTAGATAAGCCTGAGGAGTTGGAGCAGGTCAAACTCCAGTGTTTAACAAATCTGCCAAACCTCTTCAAAGCCATGATGAATGAATTGAAGCAGCTCTTCAACCAAAGTGGAGGTAAGTCTGTTCTATGTTATATTGACTGTGCAGCCATGATAGTGGACATTGGATGTGTGTGTGCACCATCATGACAAAATGTGTTCCTGGAGACACCAACTACCACAGAAGATGTTCTGAGTATTTTGTCAGGTGTTTATGTCTGTGGACACTGGACAGGTTTTGTGTCTCAACTGTGCAAGAGGTCAGTCATAAAGCTTCATAAAGCTTCACACGTGTGTAGTTGAGATCAAAATGAGGTTGAGTTTGAAGATGGTTGGTCTGAGCAGGGGGCTGGAAGTATGGAGGTATGAATCATAGTAGTGCTGTCAAGAGTCTTTGCTGTTCTTTTTTGTAAATCATTCCACATGATGTGTAAAGGTAAAAGACTGGTCTAACACAGTCCACAGGTACTTAAAGGAGCTCACTTGCTCCACCTCTTGGTCCTGAACTGTGATTGGTTCAAATAGAGGGTTTGACGGGTTGTTCTTGTTTCCTGTAGACACATTTCTTTAGTTTTAGTTACATTCAGTAAAAGATGACTGTCATCAAACCACTTTATTAGTTGTGTAACATATTTAAAATACACATTTAATGACTGCATACTGGTAAGACATGCCACTAAGACCATGTCCTCTGTGTGCTTAACTAGTGAGAGATTTTCACATTTTAATTCTTCTATGTTAAATTAGCATTTAACCTTTTGTTTTGTTACATATGATCACATCTCCTGTGTGTCTGGATGAGGAAAGGACAAAGAAATGAAAACTTGTGCTGCAGCATGCATCTGATGTCAAACCTCTCACTGCTCTCATGATATTTTACATCACATATGACATATCTATATACATCTAACTCCAAGAATTATGAGTTTATTTTGATCCAACCAGAGTTTGTTATTGCTGAATCAGTGGATATATGAACATGACAGTTTGTCTGGTGGCTCTGACACAACCAATATAAGAGCTGTTTCTGGTTAAACAAAATGTTTCTTACTCTTCAACAAAAAGGTCTCTGTCAGGATCCTTTCCATAATGTTCTCAGACACTAGAATAACAATCTGAGCCTGTCAGCAGGATCACAGGTTTACAGACTGTATTACCATGTACAGTGTGCACACATTACAACCCCACTGTGGTCTGAGAGAAACCAGATCATCTTACAGTCAGTTCATTATTATGACCTCGAGTGAAGAAATGCTTCACTGCATCTTTAAGTCTGAAAAGAGGAACATCACAGTACAGTAACAGCTCTGCTGCATCTGTAAAAATACTGTCATCATCCAAGAACTCAACATCGAATTTAAATAAACATTTAATGTTGCAGGTAGGAAAAATCGCTAATGTTAGCTACATAGAAATCCAGTTAACTAGCTCCCCTGATAATGCTGCAACTACACCTGCCTCAGACCAATAGGTTTTTTGCTGGATTCGAAAAAATAGAAACAAAGTTTACTCATTATATATTTTATGTATATGTATATACATCACATGATTTCCTGTCAGCTGCAGAGGTGCTCTCTTGTGGAGGTCCACTACGTTGTCTGCAGACCACCACCACTGTTTCACAAGCCCCCACCCCACTGCTCTTTGTAACAAAGCTTTGAATTTATTTGATAAATTATTTCTGAAGCTTCAAAGCCCTAAACAAGACATTCAGGACAAACCATTGTAACTTTAAAACTGAAATATAAATTGTGTTTCATCACTCACAGACAGAAAAAGTGCAGTCATTATCTACTCTTGAATCATGAGTATAACACAAGACTGAGAAAAGCAGAACATCACACGTTTCATTTTTAAGATCTTCTTTCTACTGAAGATTTCATCTGTACATCATTGATAACAAAACTCTCTCTCTCTCTCTCTCTCTCTCTCTCTCTCTCTCTCTCTCTCTCTCTCTCTCAGGTGTCCATGTTTTACAGGTGATGGCTCGCTTTGAGTTGGATGATGAAACTGTAGAGATTAAAGGTTTTGTGCAGTTTGGTTATGATGGAGAAGACTTCATATCATTGGACCTGAAGACAATGACATGCACTGCTCAGAAACCACAGGCTGAACAAATCAAACAGAGATGTGATGCTGACAAATCTGAAATGCAATACAATCAGAATTCCCTGACTCAGGCTTTACCTGAGTTACTGGAGGATTTGAACTTTGCCAGCAGTTATCTGCAGAGAACAGGTAGAGTCACGTGACCTGATGTTGTTTCACAACACAAGAATGTTCATATAAGCTGCTCACACTCTCTCTCTCTCTCTCTCTCTCTCTCTCTCTGTCTCTCTCTCTCTCTCTCTCTCTCTCTCTCTCTCTCTCTCTCTCTCTCTCTCTCTCTGTGTCTCTGCAGAGCGTCCCTCAGTGTCTCTCCTCCAGAAGACTCCCTCCTCTCCAGTCAGCTGCCACGCTACAGGTTTCTACCCTGACAGATCCTCACTGTTCTGGAGGAAAGATGGAGAGGAGATTCATGAGGACGTGGACCATGGAGAGATCCTCCCCAACCATGATGGAACCTTCCAGATGAGTGTTGACCTGAACCTTTCATCAGTCACACCTGAAGACTGGAGGAGGTACGACTGTGTGTTTCAGCTCTCTGGTGTGAAGGACGACATCGTCACCAGACTGGACAAAGACGTGATCAGGACCAACTGGAGTAAGAACATAAACAGTATAAACAGTTTGCAGAGCTTCTGGGTTTGAAATGTGAAGCCAATGTAGAAGTGTCTTAAACCTGCATTCTTTTTAATGACCAGCAGGGGGCGACTCCACATGGTCCAAAAGAAGTTCACTTGTGTGGAGTCTTTTGGAAAATGACCCTACTTCTTGCTTGATGTATGAGCTCAAACAGTTTCCTAATGAGTTTATGGTCACTAGATTCAAGTCTTCTTCAGGACAGTATGATGTCAAACTCACCAAATCATCTTGCATCATCTTTTCACCAACTCAGGTTTAGTCAAAATATTCCCTTAAAGCTCAGGTAGGAAACATTGTTTTCTATAAAAAACATTTCAGTGTTCTGTAAATGAAGTGTTCTGACAGAGAACTAGACTTCTGCACTTCCTCTTGGCTCTGTTTTCAACCTTTAAGGAATCTGTCCCATGATGGTAAACTTCACACAGGACACAATAAACATTATATAAACATGTTTGTTGTGGTGTGAGTCTAATAAATAAGTGAAATGTGAGTATGTTGTGAGTATGAGGGACTAGCAGCCTTGCTGTCCGGCCCCTAATAAACCAATTACAGTAAATACTTTACTAAATCAATGCACTTTGATCATTACAGACATCAGAATGCATGAATGGATGGATGATGGATGAATAGATGGATGGATCTGTGTTCAAACCTGCACTCTTATTTGTTTTGTTGTTGTTTTATCTTCATCAGAGAAGCCCAGTAACATGATCCTCCCTGTCACTGCTGCAGTGGTTGTTCTTGCTCTCCTCCTCATCACTGTCACTGGATTCATCGTTTACAAAAGAAACAAAGGTGAGAGAGAAAAATGTAAGAGTTTCACTGCTTTGATTTTGGTCGTTGAGTCGATGCTTTTATCCAGGTTGTAAAATTGAAACAAGCATCAGTCGGGCCAGTTGATTTGTCAGAGGGACACATTTGACCTGGGTAGTAATAGAGAAAGAACAAAAAGAACACAAAATACTATGATTGTTATTTGTTTCAGTAATGTGATGTCAGTGCCATATTGCTGGAAAGTGAAAATTTTGTTGTTGTAGACTCTTGAGGCGGAGCACAGGGGTTCAAACTCAGTGTTACTGAGCATCATATTCACTGTGGCCACTGTTATGTTCTGTGAATTTATAGTAGGGGTCTGTGTACCTTTTTATTATGCCTCTGCCCGCCAAAGGTGCCGGGCCAGAGGCATACTGTTTTGTCTGGCCATAGGTGAGTCCGTGCATCTGTCTGTCACAGATTTTTATTTGCACGATAACTTTTGAACGGGTGGGCGGATTTGCACCAAATCTTGTGTGGCCAACACTCTATAGCAGGTACATGAACTGATTAAATTTTGGAGACCAACACTTTCGAGATGGCCGCAAAATGGCCGCCTGACAGACCTGTCTCTAAAAACACACTTATGCCAATCAGGTGTAGGGAACACAAAAAGTCACAGTTGTATGAAACTGTTGCAGGCGGAGGCATCAGAATCGACGCTTTAGCGTCGACTTCTACCTGTTTTCATTACTGACTGTTTTGTCTGACACTACAGAGACACTACAGTTGAGGAGATTTAAAGTTTTAAAAAGCACCAAAACAAACCCTGCAACACTGTATGAAGTATGAAAAAAAAGTATAAAATACACCACTGCATTGTGGGGTTTTGCAGAGTGTGGAGCAGAGGAACAGAGCTGCTGCTCACAGCTGGTATATATTTTGGTATTTACAACTGTAACTGAAATTATTTGTCTTTTGTTTTCATTTCAGTCAAACACAGTCCACCTAGTAAGTAAAACTTTGATTCTGTTTTAACTGATGTGACACACACTTTATTCTGTTTCACATTATTATACAGATGAACTTTTTCAAAAACTCTTTTTGACCTTACAGCTCCTGACACCGGCACTGAACTCGCTGACAGACCGTATCCAGACCAGACTGACAAACGCACTCAATGAGTTTCTTCAAATGGGATCAAAAAAATAAAAACTTTGATATTTGTCACATTATCGTTTAGTACAGTAAAACTTTACTGTACTAAAACAAACTAAAAGATTGTGTCCAGCAACAACATGAAGATGATTTATGTTCTCAGGGTTTTTACTAACAAGTATCTGATACTAACTCTAACTTAGAGGAGGGAAACTGGACTGTTTTTCAAGAACAGAGAAACAGTCAGGAGGTGGGTTATCTTACTGATCAGCAGCTAGCAGTAATGAAACATTTATGAATATTATATTCCATTTCTCCCATATTCTGCCAATAGAACCATATACATCTTACACCCAAGACCTTTAAATGAGTGTTTTGATCCATTTCAAATAATATTTTTTGGTTTTAGAATAAATACCATGTTGTTTTCTTCATTAAGACAGGTTAGGAGACATCATTCATGAAAAGTTCCTCATAATAATGGAGTCACTAATTAGCAGTTATTGATGAGGTGGATGAGTGAAGGGTTAAAGCTTAAAGGTCACTCAGGTTGGGTTGGATGCATATCAGTAAATCATTTAACATGAAAACTGGGCTTCCATAGGAATGATCACCCAACAAACATCTGACTTTCAGTGCTGGGTGGAACGTGTGTGTGTGTGTGTGTGTGTGTGTGTGTGTGTGTGTGTGTGTGTGCTGAGTGACTTCAGCTCATCCAAAACTCTGCAGGTCAGCTATCAACCAGAACCAAGAGGCTTTCTGTGGGATTTAGAATCAATTTTAAAGTCCTTACATACAAAGCCCACTGCACCCTGCCATCATCTGCAGCTGGTTTATTGGAGGTTCCCAAAACCTGACAAAAGGAAACAGGTGATGCAGCCTTTATCAATGATGCCCCAGAGCTCTGGAACACACTGCCTGTAGATATCAGGGGAGCCAGCTCACTCACTATTTTTAAAAGAAATATAAAAATCTCCTTTTTTCAGCCTTTAGCTTACCGTGACTTTAATGTTTGTTGGGTTTTTTTTTTTTTGGTTTTTTTTTTTGCACATTGCTTTGCTGCACTTTGATTTGATTGATTTGATTTTGTATATAGTTTCTGCCCAGTAAAAAACACTTATTTCTGTATACATATTTTACTTTATTTTAATCTTATGCAGTGCATCTGTGTATTCTGTTATTTGTTATCCATGACATACATACATATGACGAATCGATTGTGTTAATTATTAAATCAATCACAGCCTATTGGTTTCAATAATTTCAATAATTAAAGGAAAAAAACAAATTTCTCAGATTTCAACATCTCAGATGTGAATATTTTCTGGTTTCTTTTCTCCTCTCTGACAGTAAACTGAATATAATTGGGTTGTTTGGAAAACAAGACATTTTGAGGACGTCATCTTGAGCTTTAGGAAACAGTGGTCGACTTTTTTCATAATTTTCTGACATATTTTTGATCAAACAACCAATCGAATTATCAAAAAAATCAACACATTAATCAATGAAAATAATTGCTATTAAATACACATACACATGTGAAATGCTGTAAATGAGAAATGAATGCATTTAAAGTTAACAGATCACCTCATTGTTTTTTATTTCCTCAGATCAGGAAAACTATATTGGACATTTTAGCCATTTTCATAAATGAGACAAAATAAGTGCATTTAGGCAGAATTAACTGGCTTTTATTTTTTCCTCTCATCAGTAAAACAATATACAGATTTTAAATGTTTTATAAAAGGTGAACTGCAGATATAAATCCTCAATTTGCAGGTTTTCTTCCATAGTCTTTCATTTATCTGGGGACCCAAATTAAATCTCCCATGACCTGCTTTGGGTCACGACCCAGTCTTTGGGAATGTGTGGTCTAAGTATGAGTGGCTCAGACCCTCAGGTGCGTTTCTGACCTGTTCATGAACATCCAGTCCAGTAAATGAGGCCTTCACATCATCATCTTCCTGCACCTGGAGTAAGATCCAGATGTGTTTCAGGTGATTTTAGTTTCTGTGGTGGAGCAATGAGATCAGTCCATGTTTGTGTGGGTGGATGTGGGGTTTGTCACAGTCTTCTGGTTCATTCTCTTGTATTTTGTTTTCTTCTTTTCTCACTGTTGTTGTTGTCAGTGTTTTGCATTTTTTGTCACTGCTGCATTTTTTGTTGCATTTGCATGTATTTTATTTAATAAAGTTACATTTGCATAAAGCAGCATAATGTTCCGTCATTAAACATATGAGAAATATCCTGTTAAGGTACATTTTGAATATTTAGATACACAAACGCATAAAGCACGTGCTTGGTACTTTTCAGTCTGCTAGCAAGGCCTTATGCTTTTTTATAATTTGAAGTTTTATGAGATTTTATCAGTAATATTCACAACAGAAACAGGAGAAGCAAAACAAGACAAAATAAATTACAACTTTAACCAAATCATTCACATTTAGGCTGTTATGTAATCTCCTTATGATATTTAAAAATAATAATAAAAATAAGATTTTGTCACTTCCATTCATTGAGCCAGGTATATAATGAATTAATTTGTGTAGCAGGGGCGTAGTGGTAAATACAGTTTTTTTTCTCTTCATTGATTGATCCAGTTGATCTGAATATAGCCTCTTTTCAGAGTGTTGATAAACTTTACTAAAGTTTACTCGGGTTTACCTCCCAATACCCCCGATTACATTTGCTGTGAACAGAAAAGTCACCTTTGATTTTTGATGTAAAGTCCACATTATATTATCTATATACAAGTATGTCTGACAGCGTTTGATAGTTGAATAGATCATTTTGCATGTGACAGCTCAAATGATGAATGAATGTTTGGAAGTTTTCACTAAACCTGCTTTCTGAAACAGGTCTTAGAAATCCAAGAACAGCATAACTACTGTTTTCCTATAGAAACTGTGTTTTTACTTTGTTGTTTGTCTTTGTTAAACCTTAAACACTAAAGGAACTTACAGACATTCAAGGTAAAAACATCCAAAAAGCACATTTGTATAAACACGGGGGCTTTTTTCACCAAGTAGACTCGAGGGTGTGTTTCAGTAACTGTCCACTAGAGGGCTTCAGCCGTTCATTTATTTCAAGCAGGTTTGTTCTTCAGATGATGAATCTATTCAGATAAGATGTCTGGCAAAGACAACAGCAACTTGAAGCAATAATTTTTTGCTGAAAATGCAAAATAGCTGAAAGTATAGAAATGTTGATGAAAAGGACAACACACAATTCCACGACATGTCATAAGGAATAAAGAAATGTTGTGATGTGACAAATAAAGGGAAAGTACATCATTATTATTAACACATTAAGTATGTGCAGGGCAAGTAAATTTTCTTTTCTCATATTAGCAACCACCATTCTCAACTTTTTCAGGCTTTTCAGGCTTCAAACACAGCAGCTCAGTGACATCTTCTGACTTGCAAACATTACAACAGCCCCTCTGAGCTGAAGCCAAAGAACCACAACACCTATCTGAATTTAATCATTTCAGTCTCACATGTATGCAATAAAGGCCAAGAAGCCTGTGTTATTAAATTTGGTGTGTTACATTAAAGCTGCAGTAGGTAGAAAACCCAGAAACAGTTGATTGTTGAGTCTCATTTCCAGAATAGGAGATACCAACATTTTAGGTTTCATTTTGTCCATCCTAAGCCCCTCCAGCAGATGCACGCGTTTCATGCATGCATGCAACACTGATTCAGGGTCTCACGGAAGGAATGTGCACAGACAGCTGCACTGGTAAAACAGCCAATAGCAACACCCAGTCTCTGAGATGACCTGTGATTGGTCAGAGTCTCCCGTCACAAGCCAGTTTTCATAAAGCCTGGAAACAGAGCAAAGAGGAGGTGCAGAAGTGTAGTTTTCTCTCAGACCACTTGATTTTACAACATGCTGAAAGGTTATTATGGAATTATTGCTCAATGATGCCAAAAAATGTGTTGCCTACTACAGCTTTAAATGTAGTTGTTATTGTGCAATATGTTACAGTAAAATTATTATAAATAAATTCATTGTCCAAAAAGCCTAGATATTAAAAAAACTACATGCCATAAAATATTCATGTCATCTGACCGTTGTTATTTTTACTACATTATTTGGCATCAGGTGGAACTATACTCAAGATTATGATTATCCCTCTGTCCGCAGTCACATGGTATTCATCATTTGTCACAAGCTTCTTCAATGGAACAAAGCTCTTCACAGGCGACAGACAAGCTTCATCCGCCCATCTCCAGTAAAAACATAAACACACCCGTCTGCCTCACTGAGCAGAAGACACAACAGCTGAGCCGCTCGGTCCTTTACGCGCACGTCTTCACCATAGCAAGATGAAAAAGTTATTTTTGTTGCTTCTCTTCTGTCATGTTTCAGCGTCAGGTAAGATCACACGAGCTTGCTGCATTTTGTTCTTGTTTGAGTCCAGGAGACACTGATTTAGTTTCACTTTTACCTCGCCTTGATAAGACTACATGTTTTAACTGAATCATACTGACTACATCATATTTATGATGAGTGGGGTGATCTGGGTGTGTGTGTATATATCTATACTGAAGATATAAACTGTGTTTGTCCTGCAGTGAAACACTCTCTGAAGTATTTCTTCACTGGTTCCACTGGAGTCCCAAACTTCCCACAGTTTGTGGTTGCAGTAGTGGTTGATGAAACTCTGGTGGGTTACTGTGACACCAACAAAAAGATAGTAGAAGCAAAACAGAACTGGGTGAAAAACCTTTTCCTAAATGAACATCAGCACTTGAAGTGGTACTATGGAGAGTGTTTGGAGGTTCAGCCGAACTACTTCAAATCCACAATTCACAGTTTGAAACAGCGTTTCAACCAAAGTCAAGGTACAGTATGAATTACGTTATATTCATGTCGTTAAAGGTCTTACTTATTTTATTAAGATCAAGAATCCTCTTGCTCCACTTGTCATCCTTTATTTAAAAAATGAAGGGTTTAATGTTTGTGGTCAAACCACATTATACACTGATATTTTTCAGTTGTTGGAGAGCAGCTGTGGCACATGGCTCTAAAATCTGCAGCTGCCTTGATCTCATGCGCATAATGTGGAAAGTTTGGGACTAACCACCACTAAAGGTCAAGACCAAGTGACATGAAAAGGAAGACTATGCTTTATTACAATTACAATTTAGAGCCTGAGCACCAGCCTCAATGCCAGGAGGATGTTTTTGTTTTGTTTTGTTTTTACTTTCCGTGTCCAAATGGATTGCAGAGCCTAAATGTGCTCGATGATGCATCAAACTTGGTACACACGTTAGTAATGTTAAAAAAATTACAGATTTTATGGGTCTCATGCAAATGGGCATGGAACAATAGCTCAATAGTGACCCCCTACAAAAGTTCAACAAAGTAGTCCTGCCAGCACATTCATCTATATGTACATCAAGTCAGCCATTTTGAATTTCCTGTGCAATTTTCTGTGCCAGTTTTGTCATTTCCAAGCATTGTATTTTAATGAACTCCTACCACAGACTTCAAATGTGTTTGTAACAGCTTAGATGTGTGCACAATTCAAGAAGACAAATCCACTTGGTTTACTGAACAGCTATTATTGTTCATTTAATACTGCGAAATAATAATTAGATTTTGTAACTCATATAAAGATAAAGTGCACTGATTATTTGCTCTTGAATCACAAGCACATCACAAGACAAGGAGAATATTTCTGAGATGATTTTTCTTTTGGAGATTTCATCTGTATATCATCTTTACCTACAGTCTCTCTTTCTGTCTCCGTCTCAGGTGTCCACATTTTACAGAGGATGACTGGCTGTGAGTGGGATGATGAGACTGGAGAGGTTAACGGCTTCAATCAGTATGGTTATAATGGAGAAGACTTCATATCATTTGACCTGAAGACACTGACATGGATCGCTCCAAAACCACAGGCTGTAATCACCAAACTGAGATGGGAGGCTGAGAAAGCTAAAACAAAACACAATGAGAATTTCCTCACTCAGGTTTTCCCTGAGTGGCTGAAGATGTATGTGGCCTATGGCAACAGCTCTCTGCAGAGAACAGGTAGAGTCACATGATGTGATGTAATTTCATGGACACAACAATAAAAGAATAAAATACAGAAATAGGTCCACTGAACATTGACACTGATTAACTTACTTTGGTTTGAACCGTAAATCAGGCAGATCTTTCTTCTCTGACTGCTGTGAGTTTCTTTAATAGTGGTGTAGTCTCCTTACTACACTCACTGTAGTCCCCCCCCCCCCCCCCAAAAGCTGTGTGGCACTGAGCCCCCAGGCATGTCAAACTGGGCCACAAGGGGGCCGGTGTGGCTGCAGGTTTTTGTGCCAACCAACCAAGAGCACACAGTTTCACCAATCAGCTGTCTGAAGACCGAGATCAGTTGATTAAATGAGTCAAGTCTGGTGTGCTGTTACTTGGTTGAAAAGAAAAACTTGCAGCCACACCGGCCACACCAGTTTGACATGCCTGCTAGGCAATACACATCGTTCTTTTAGCATAGGTGGAGCTCTCTACTAATGGGCCCTGCTCCATTAAAGTCCTCTTAAGAGGCTGCCATGTCCTGATTGGCTGGCTAGGCACATGCAATTTTTCAGTGGGCAAATATGTGTGTGTAATTGGACAGATCCATTATCCAAGTCCAGTAGAGGGCTCTGTCTGTGCTAGTAGAATTAGAGTTACAGTATGGTAACCTTCATTATTAGCAACATTATTGTTGTAACATTTATTCATTTATTTGCAAAAATGTAATAATTTTCAGGATTCTGTTTCAGGTTTGCAAGCTATAATTATCTACCACTGCTTCTAACATGAATAAAACATTTGTTTTTCAGCAACTCACTCTTGATTTCTTATCTTGACTTCACCCTATTGAATTTCTCATCTTTCTCTTTACTCTGCAGAGCGTCCCTCAGTGTCTCTCCTCCAGAAGACTCCCTCCTCTCCAGTCAGCTGCCACGCTACAGGTTTCTACCCTGACAGAGCCTCACTGTTCTGGAGGAAAGATGGAGAGGAGATTCATGAGGACGTGGACCACGGAGAGATCCTCCCCAACCATGATGGAACCTTCCAGATGAGTGTTGACCTGAACCTTTCATCAGTCACACCTGAAGACTGGAGGAGGTACGACTGTGTGTTTCAGCTCTCTGGTGTGAAGGACGACATCGTCACCAGACTGGACAAAGACGTGATCAGGACCAACTGGGGTAAGACTGGTATTAGAGGAAGCTGAATGGAACTGCATGTCTATTTTTGGGTGTTGTTTGTTCTCCAACTGATATGAGAATTCATCTAAAAAACAAAAAATAATAATCATACTTAACCAATTAAAGAATTTGATTAAACAAATGCACGTTGCTCACCTCAGGATGACTGCTAACATCATGTGAGCCTAACAAGATTATCAGAAGATCTTTTTTTGATTTTTTTTAAGTCAGAAATTGTTTAAAGCATTTTAGAGACCATATCATTTTTACCACGCAGGTGACAGGTTTGTGCTGCCTGTCAGCTCTTTACTGAACTCAGAATAATGCAGGAAAAGGCCAATGAAGAAACATACACAACGTGATTTTATTCCATTGTGTATATCCACAGTGTTTAACTTTGTGAGTAACCCAGTGTTTCAGTGTTTGTGATTTATAAGTATGGAAAGATTCAGGTTCAGTTTAGTCCAAACAGGCAACTCAACTGGTCTTTTTATTGTCATGGTTTAGGTTTTTATATTCACTTCCTGTTGTATTCTGGTGTGTCTTCCTTTGTGTGCCTTTGTTGTTTTTACTTCCTGTCTTTGTCTGTTTTCCCGCTCTGTTTTGATCACTGATTATTTTCACCTGTCCTTCACTGCCCTCACCTGTGTCTTGTTGTCCTCCCTCTCCCCAGTGTATTTAACCCTGTGTCTTTTTCTCCTCAGTTGTTGGTTCGAACTCACTCATGCGTTTTGGCTTTTTCTTGTGTGTTCTTTGTTCATTTACTTGTGATTTTTGGTTCTCCCTGCATGGATTTTTGTTTTTTTTTCCCCTATACGGACTGAAGACTATCCTACAATTTTTTTAAGCTTTTGTTGGTCTTTTGTTTATTAAATATCTTTACTAACTGCTCCCCTCTCTGTGTGGTCTGCATTTGGGTCCAACCCTGAGAGTGTCAGTGTCTGTCTTTCAAATTTAACACATAAGGGTTTTAATATGCAGAGATATTAATATTTACTGTATTAATTCCATGTCAGTCTTAGTTCACGGCAACAAACTGCAATGGATGGATGGAGGGGCTTCTTTTCTAACCTGGTTTATTTATATGGCTTTTATTTGTTTTGTTGTTGTTGTTGTTGTTGTTTTTCTTCAACAGAGGAGCCCAGTGACAAAACCATCCTCATCACCGGTGCAGCGGTTATTGTCGCTCACGTCGGCATCGCTGTCGCTGGATTCATTGTTTATAAAAAGAAGAAAGGTGAGCGAGAAAAATGGAAAGAATTCAGTACTTTGAAGACTGAGGTTAAGGTGACGAAACCTATTCTGGCATTTTCAACTGTAATTGAAATTATTTGTATTTTGTTTTGATTTTAGCTAAACGCTCTCCATCTTGTAAGTAGAATTTCCTTTTTATTATTATTTATTCCTTTTATTCTATTTCAACTGATCTGACACAGGTTCATATTATAATACAGACATTTTTATATATATATACATTGCAGGATGAGTGGACTTTACAGTTCGTTTCTGTTTCTTACAGCTCCTGAGAATGTTTCTGAGCTCTCTGAGGAACTGAATCCAGACCAAAGCATGAGACCTGATTGAGAAACACACTCACTGAGTTTAAGGAGCTGGAACCAAGCGTGCTACTTTACTAACTCCCTTGTTTACTTTCCAGTTGTTTACTGGAGGTTTCCAGAAACAGCTGGAAGAATATCGGGGATGCAGCCTTTGACAGTTACGCCCTAGAGCTACGTAACAGATGATTTAGGCGTTCCAGCTTGCTAAATATTTGTTGAAAGAAAGCTAAAAACTTCTCTCTTCACTTTAGCTTTTAGCTTTAGCATTTGTTGCACTTTTTCAAACTTGATTTTGTAGTTTTTAGTTTAATTATTTTTATTTTGGTGCATATTACTTTAATTTATGTTTATATTTATGTTTTCCCAAACTTCCCAAATGACCAAATCCACAATAGTCCTCATTGATAATTAGAGTTTATTTGATTTTTGTAGTATTTGAATGAAAACTTGTGAAGATGTAGAAGTTAACTGATTTTTCATAGAGTGTGTGGTTGTGCTACACAAACGCTGTGCCAAAAAAAAACAACAAATGTATTATTTCTTTTTGTGTTGGTTTTTTTTTCAGTCGGGTCCCCAACTTTCAAAAGTTTGACTCTTTTAGTTAGTCCACATACTCGTCCGAGACAATAGTATGAATATTAGCAGCATTATAATATTTTTTTTTTTTCTAAAGTGTGTTATCTCACTGTCACGGAGTAAAAATGACCTTGATCCATGTATAATCAGTAACTAGGGCCCAGTCTCAAATCTCCTCTTCACGCTGGTTTCAGACTGAGCTGAGGCAGCCCTCAATAGAGATCAATGATCTTAGCATCAACAGTAATATGAAAGATTGACTTCTTTTTCAACTTTGCCTGACTTACTCAAGAATTAATCTTGATATTTAATTTACTTAAGGTTTGGTTGGTCCATCAGGCCGTGCTCTTTGCTGGTTTTCTTCCTCTTTTAAGGCAATAGCTGTTTCCAGCGTGTTAGCAGTGTCCAAACAAAAATATTCTGGCTGAACACGGATAAATCTTTTAACCTTCTATGTTTTTTTCATATGTGTTCCCACTTACAAGGATACATTATATATGCTGTCATTCATAAACTGAAAACACACATCTGCATGTTTCTCCGTCCTCTGTCCAATAAACAAGCTGCCAAACTGTCATAAAAGCCACATATATGGAGAGTCACTAACTGAAATGCAATAAGATATTCAGGACTCAGATGGACTCTGATCTCAACTTTGAGTCACATGAGTAACAAATACAGGCAGCTTTTTTAATACTTCAACAAACATATAAATCTCAACCTGTTAGATCAGTAAGTAGTTCATGTATTAACCAGACACAGGTTAAACTACTGTAATGCCAACTTTGTGAGGTTATACACATAAATTTAAACAGTTCATTCAGAACACAGGAGCCAGTGAGAACATGTGACATGAACACACAAACCAAACAAACACTGTAGTCACTGTTGCATTTTTTGTTGCATTTGCATGTATTTTATTTAATAAAGTTACATTTGCATAAAGCAGCATATTTGTTCATTATTAAACACGTGAAAAATATCCTGTTAAGGTACGTTTTGAAGAAATTAAAAATGTGTGATTAATTTGTGTTTAATCATGATGAACTATAGACATTCAGGTGTTTAATGGTGATTAAATATTTTACTTGATTGACAGCCCAAACATATATGCATATATTTGCATAAAGCAGGTCTTTGGCTGAAATTCCTGCTTGCTACTTTATACTACTTATGCTTTTTTATAATATTAAGTTTTATCAGATTTTATCAGTAATATTCTCAACAGAAACAGGAAAAGCAAAACAAGACAAAAATAAAATAAGTCTTTAACCAAATCACTCACATTTAGGTTGTTATGTAATCTCCTGTTGATAACTAAAAATAATAATAAATAATGTAATATTTTGTCACTTTAATTCATTGAGCCTCCACTAAAACTGTTTGGAGACACGACTGAAAACCTCTGTGTTATAACATGGCAAGATGGAAAAAAAATAATTAAGCAGTGCGCAGTTCAGCTTTGCACCACTAGAGGACACCAAATTATAATCCATGACAACTGTCTCATGGACACAGAGGAGAAGAAAAGCAGTTCTGTTGATGTGGGAAATTCACTGACAAGCAAAATACATGTAGCAACAAGAAACACGTGGAGAAGAATATATTTTGGACCAGAATCCAGTTAGTGAAGGACAAAACCAGAAGGCGATACACGACATGTCCTCTGACACTTTGCACCTGTAGCACGGTGGTGAGACAGAGCGTGAAAGTGGAAAAACTGGATCAACTGGTATCTACTGTTTACAAAACAGTAATCATTACACAGACTCTTGTCCCACAGCTTCAGACAGTTCAGTGTCTGGTGGTCTGGTAGCTTCGCCTCATGTACTGAGGCTGTGAGTCCTCTGCAGCTGCTCTTTGCTGCTTATCATTCCTCAACTCTCTCACCCTGAAATATCTTCAGATCTCCTATAAATAAAGGCATAAAATCCCCCAAAAATTGAAAAAAAGGAAGTTAAATGCCTAATTCTCCCTTCCAATCTTTCTCTAATCTTCACAGTGAAGCTGCAGTTCAACCATCGAACAAACACACAAACTTATAAGACGTCTGGAGTCAGGAGGGTTTTTTAAAACCACTGAAAACTTGACTTCAAATAGTCAAAATGCAAACAAAGTTTAGTTTCTCATTAAGCATCCACAAAGATCTGAATGAAAATAAACGTTCATAATTATTTAGACCATTTTTCAAGTGTGTGTGTGTGTGTGTGTGTGTGTGTGTGTGTGTCAGCTGATGTTTGTTTGACAGCTGTCTCAGGAGTCCTAAGTGATGTCCTGCTGTGGACGCTGTAGACAGTTAACATTGTAATGAACAGCTGTGCATGGTTCATGCAGCTCGACCTTCACCACAGCTGCAAAGATGACATGCTGACATGAAGTTTATTGTCTGTGATCTGTCAGTGACTGACTGAAGAGCTTGATGGAAGTGATATAATCTGTTTGTGTTCAGAGGCTGCTGCTGAGGGCAACAGACGTCTCACCTTGTGAACACTACAATGTTCAAGTTAAAAAGTAAATGCATTGGGCCATAAAACCTAATACCCCCCCCACATACCACCTATTCTCACACCTCTGGTTTTAGGTGGAATTGTTGTCATACTTAATACGTCTTTCTCACCACATCTCTCTATTATTCTCCTCCATTCCTATCCAACGTCACGCCCATCTGTCAAAACAGGAATACTCCCATCTGACTCTGTGACAGATAAGGTATCGAACGTCTTTATCAAAACAAGATGGAAAAGTTATCTTTGCTTCTTCTCTTCTGTCCTGTTTCATCAGCAGGTAAGATCACATTTTAAAATTTTAAACTCTTTGTGTTTTGCTCCTGCAGCTCAGAGACACACTGATTTAGTTTTAGTTTCACTTTTACCTGAACATATGTGACGTGTTTTAACTAAATCATACTGAATACATCATTTACACTGCTTTTTTACGATGGTTTACTCACTTGTCATTAACAGTTAAATTTTGAAAAGTGAGAGTCAGATTCAGCTCCATTGTTTAGAGCATTATATTACAGTTAAGAACACAACACCTTGACATTTCTGGCACAAGCTCCCTCTTCTTTGCCTGTTTGGCTGAAATACATGGACGCGTCGCAACATGTCTGCCACTGCAGAACAGGTTTTAGTGGGTCTAAGGCACAAGTGGTTTTTACGCCAATGTGCTGAACACAAGATACCAAAGGTTCCTGGCTGCACCTTCATTTTGTCTTCATTTTTAGATCTCCCGCCCATGGCTGCACAAACCAGGCACAAGTTAATTTCCTATTTAATGAAATATTTCAATTTCCTAACAGAAAACTATCAACACAGAAGAACTTGCTGCTTACATTACATACACAAGATATACATAATTGCCTAATTATAGGCTTATATCCATTTTAAATTGATCCATCATGGACAATGTTTTATCTAGATTTGGTTAAAAGAAAGTTCACTCCCAAATATTTACAATTTTTCCCTGAAAATAATATATTTTTAAGGATATATAATTTGGTTTCAGCAGTTGTAGTCTCAGATATCTTGAATTTGGGTGACTAAAGTTTTTACTTTATCTACCATATTCTTAATGACATCAGACTGTTGTTGGAGGAATTTATAGTTTACCCATTTTTTTTTTTTACCACCACATCCCTGATGATGAGGGTGATGATGATGATGATGTGTCTAGATTTATACTGACTGTATAAACCTTGTTTGTCTCACAGTGAAACACTCCTTGATTCTTTGCTCGACTGCATCTTCTGGAATCACAAACTTCTCAGAGTTTATAGGAGCTGCAGAGGTTGATGGAGTTCTGGTTGGTTACTGTGACTCCAGCAAAAAGACAGTCGAACCAAAACAGGACTGGATGAAGAAATTTTTATTAGGAAATCCTGAGCACTTAGAGCTGTACAAATATGAATGTTTAAAGATTCTGCCAAACTTCTTCAAAACCATGATGAATGATTTCAAGCGGCTCTTCAACCAAAGTGGAGGTAAGTCTGTTCTATGTTATATTGACTGTGCAGCCATGATAGTGGACATTGGATGTGTGTGTGCACCATCATGACAAAATGTGTTCCTGGAGACACCAACTACCACAGAAGATGTTCTGAGTATTTTGTCAGGTGTTTATGTCTGTGGACACTGGACAGGTTTTGTGTCTCAACTGTGCAAGAGGTCAGTCATAAAGCTTCATAAAGCTTCACACGTGTGTAGTTGAGATCAAAATGAGGTTGAGTTTGAAGATGAGTGGTCTGAGCAGGGGGCTGGAAGTATGGAGGTATGAATCATAGTAGTGCTGTCAAGAGTCTTTGCTGTTCTTTTTTGTAAATCATTCCACATGAGGTAAAAGACTGGTCTAACACAAGTCTTACCAGTTGCATGTCTTCCATGCAAACAAAGTTTCCAACAAAGTTTGCATGGAAACCTGGAATTCATTTTTACAAATTACTTCGGAAGCTTCAAAGCCCTAAACAAGCTATTTAGGACAAGGCATTGTAACTTTTAAACTAAAATATAAATTGTGTTTGATCGCTCATAGACAGAAAAAGTGCAGTCATTATCTGCTCTTGAATCATGAGTACAACACAAGACTGAGAGAAAAGCAGAACATCACACAATGTTTCATTTTTAAGATCTTCTTTCTACTGAAGATTTCATCTGTACATCATTGATAACAAAACTATCTCTCTCTCTCTCTCTCTCTCTCTCTCTCTCTCTCTCTCTCTCTCTCTCTCTCTCTCTCTCTCTCTCAGACATCCACAGTTTACAGAGGATTAGTGGCTGTGAGTGGGATGATGAGACTGGAGAGGTGAAATGTTTTAATCAGTATGGTTATGATGGAGAAGACGTCATATCATTTGATGTGAAGACATCAACATGGACCGCTCTGAAACCACAGGCTGAACAAATCAAACAGATATGGGATGCTGACAAAGATAGAATAAAGCACAATGAGCTTTACCTCACTCAGATTTTCCCTCAGTGGCTGAAGAGGTATGTGGACTTTGCCAACAGCTCTCTGCAGAGAACAGGTAGAGTCACATGACCTGATGTTGTTTCATGACACAACAATGTTCATATAAGCTGCTCAGACTGAACTGTCATTGTATCATCACTCCAATCAGTCTGACATCACCTGCTTTTCAGCTGTTTTCTGTGGTGGCAAGATTTGATTTATGCTGAACCAATCAGTAGTGACTGATATTTGATAGACTGTGATAGTCAGAGTACAGTTAGCATGAGTTAAAAGACAGTTCAACCCAAAATCAGAAATACATATTTTTCCCCCTGGCCTCCAGTGTTATTGATCCATCTAGATTCTGATTGTGTGAGTTTCAGAGTTTTTTTTTTTCGTCTGTCTTCTCTTCAATGTACACACTTGTGGTGCTCAAAGAGCAAAAAATCATAACCAGTATCTTTTTCCAGAAATCATGACCCAGTTACTCAACATAATTCACAGACTTTGTTGTGAACAGTTTAATGTAGAAACTACTTTCTTTTCATTGGAAAGAAAGTAAACTGAAACTATATCTCTCTCTCTCTCTCTCTCTCTCTCTCGCTCTCTCTCTCGCTCTCTCTCTCTCTCTCTCTCTCTCTCTCTGTGTCTCTGCAGAGCGTCCCTCAGTGTCTCTCCTCCAGAAGACTCCCTCCTCTCCAGTCAGCTCTGCCACGCTACAGGTTTCTACCCTGAGAGATCCTCACTGTTCTGGAGGAAAGATGGAGAGGAGATTCATGAGGACGTGGACCACGGAGAGATCCTCCCCAACCATGATGGAACCTTCCAGATGAGTGTTGACCTGAACCTTTCATCAGTCACACCTGAAGACTGGAGGAGGTACGACTGTGTGTTTCAGCTCTCTGGTGTGAAGGACGGCATCGTCACCAGACTGGACGAAGACGTGATCAGGACCAACTGGGGTAAGACTGGTATCAGTTTTTGTTTTGTGTCCAAGACAAGGACATTATGTATGGTCACAAAATCTGACGGTGCACCAGTGAGTCTTTGCACAGCGTTTGTGAACCACTGCTGTAAAGCAAACATCTTCATGTCCTTCCAGTGGTGGAGACAAAGTGTGAATGTTGTGTTTTGGTTCCAGTTCCTCCTTCAGAGTCTCCTGTTGGTGCTGTTGTTGGAGTTGTTGTAGGACTGCTGCTGCTGACACTCTGCATCATTGGACTTTTCATCTGGAGAAGGAACAATAAAGGTGAGTGAAGACATTTTTACTCCACTGTTGGATTTAACCTGCAGCTTCAACTCAATGATAATATGTCAAAAATATATTTGTCCTGAAAGGAAACAAAGTTTTAAAAATCAAAGTGTGAGCTGGCTGATGTTCAGTAACTTCACTGACATGATAACACAGTAGAGGTCAACAGATGTTCTATATATACTGAGTTAGAGGAACAAAACATGTTTTCTTTCTGTCCTTTCATAAAGTCTGATTTCACTTTTAATACTGTAATCTCTCATCTGTGTTTCAGGATTCAGACGTGCAAACAGAAACTGATTCTTCATCATCAGACAGAAATTCAGCTCCTACCAGTGAGTATGTGATTATTTCAACAGCTTGTTTTTACTCCCAACTCATCAGAAACCAACCAAATGTCTCCGTCCCTCTGAGACTCGTCCTGTTTGTTCCCATCACTGGTGACTCAGCTACAAAACAACCAAACATTTTGTTGGTGTCACAAGTTGGGATGACAACATGTTGGTTTTAACTGTGCTGTGAACACAGTGGTGCACTAACATAACATAGACACGTCTTCAGTTTAAGATCTGAAAATCTGACAAAAATTCTGAAAAATAACAAAAGATGTCAAATAACTGTTATGCAGTCAAAAGTAGAATATCTCTCTCTGGAATGTGTAGAAGAATAAAGTAGGATGGAATAAAAAATACTCAGAAGCAGATAATCACTTGTCTCATAGCCAGCGTAGTATTAATAATGTCCAATATGAACTCTAATAAATACTTCATCAGTTATTCAGCTTTTCATTTATTAATCTGTCTTGACAGGTTCCTCATGAAGATTAGAAGAAGGACTCCAATGACGTTACTGTGGCATCAAAACTGTTATTCCTTCATGAGAGACACTTGGTTCTGATTTGTAAAAGACACATTTTTTCCTCAAAATGTGTTTATATTCTACACTTAGATGGAAGATCACAGGTGAAATCAAACTGGTCAAACTGGTCGAGTGTGAGGAGATGACTGAAATGTCAGTCAGAGCTCATGGAACCATCACTGATGAGGGAAATCCTCCAGGAGTGACAAGATCTGTGAGACCTGAGAACTTGAAGAGGGAGACTGAGGAGAAGAGCAAATACGACATGGGTCTGTTTCTTTTCTCATTGTAACTACTTGACACGGGACTGGAGTGTGTGTGTGTGTGTGTGTGTGTGTGTGTGTGTGTGTGTGTGTGTGTGTGTGTGTGTGTGAGTGAGTGAGTGAGTGAGGTGAAGGTGAGAAAGGTTAAACATCTATAATCATATCTGCCACCAGATGGCCCCAGAGGGCTGTGAACAAAGTCTATGGAAATAACACCAACTTAAAAGTAAATGTTTTTATTTTGTTATGTTTAAATCTACAAATGAGAATAATATCAGAGCTACTGCTGGTGCTCCTGTGTGTACTGAATACATTAACTTCATCAATGTACAATTATAGACAGAATAAAAAAAAAACACATTATTTTCCAATAAAGACGTCATCAAACTCTTGGACAGTTCTGATGCTTTTTCTTTTTGTAACTTTGTGTGTAGATCTGTTGAGATCCTGGTAAATAACTTGTAAATATTATCTGTAAATAGAAGCAGTCAGTGCAGGACGTCTCCTCCTCCTCCTCTCACACACACAGCTGGGTGGAGCGGTCTGTGTTTTCAGTTTCTGAGGCCTTTGGTTGATGATTTTCCTGCACCTAGAATAAGATCCAGATGTGTTTTGGGTGCTTTCTGATACTTTGGTCACAGCGTGAGCTCAGTCGATGGTTGTGTGGGGTGGATGTGGGGTTTGTCAGAGTCTTATGATTGAATTTAGTTTTCTTCTTTCATCCCTGTCTTGTATCTTTTTTATTATATTCTTCTCCATGTGTCACTTGTTGCTGTGTGTATTTTACCTGTCATGAAATGTCCCACGTCAACAGAACCGCTTTTCTTTTCTTCTGTGTCCATGAAACAACTGTCATGAATTATATTTGGCGTCCTCTAGCAGTGCAGGTGACAAAATATTACATTATTCACTGCAAGAGTTATCAATAGGAGATCACATAATAAACTAAATATGAGGGATTTGGTTGAAGAGACCAGTTAATTATATAATGATTGATAATATAATAATTTATTTTTGTTTTGCTTTTTTCTGTTGTGAATATTACTCATAAAAGATCGTCATGTGCAGACTGAAGTGTTAATGATTCACCTCGAAAGTGTTCGGCATACACCAAAGAATATTTTACATCTATATATGTCTTGTGACATATTTTGATGCTACATAATGTTATATACTGTATAAAGACATTGCATATTTTATTACATTTGGATCCCTAATATGTGTACCAGTAAAAAATCTTGACATGTATGCAAAGGATTTATATATATCTGGAAAAACAAATGAGACTTTAAAATATAGCAAAAATGGCCATTTTCATATATTTGACATGCATGCAAATATCTCTAAAGTCAATCTGCATCTGTCATTTCACATGCAGCTTTATTTAACTTTTCATTTTCAGTACTGAAACATGCCCGTCGCCATGGTTGAGCAGTGACGCCTATCTGTCACCATGGTTACTAACCTCAGAGGGGGAAGTGAAACGTTTAAAATCAGTTTCATCAAGTCTAAGAAAGACTAACAGAACTGTTAGAACTGAATCATATAAAGTTTATTAATCTCTGTCTGTGCACTGGGTCTTTATATGTCATCACATCATCTTAACATTATTAAACTTCAGATAGTGACATTTTAATGATTGCAGTAATGCTGATGCTGTTCTTTTTGTCCATATACCATATTTACTTGATTTTGGACAATATAAAGTCAAGAACTGTACTATTTTAAATTCATTTCTGGTCCATTAAGCTACTTTAAGCAGCTCATCTAAACTTGTAGCTGAAGTGAAGGAATACAGTCACATCAAAATACTTAGATAGAAAAACATGTTTGTCATTCGTTTCATTCCTGAATCACATGAGAATAATGCCTCCACATGCACTTGAACAGAAATTGTTAAAAATATTTTTGATTTTGTTATTCATTAGTATTTAAAAAGGTAGAATTATATTCACATTATGTTTGACTCTGGCCAGACGGACATCCCCACAGCCAGCTGCAGCAGTCAGTTCAGTTTCTGTTCAGTCTGACTGAGGGAGGTTTTTGTACGACGGTTTTTCACTGTGTGAACAGATACTGACTGTTGATGTTGTGTCTGCCCTTACAGTAGTAAACTGCTGCATCTTCAGTCTGGACTCCACTGATGGTCAGAGTGAAGTCAGAGTTTGATCCACTGCCGAAAAACGATCTGGAGTCCCTGATGCTCGCCGATTAGCATAATAAATGAGCAGTTTAGGAGTTTCTCCATCTCTCTGTTGGTACCATTCCACAGAGTCAGAATTAATAACCGTCTGACTGATCTTACATGTGATGGAGACGGAGCGTCCCACAGCAGAGCTCACTGCTCCAGGCTGAGTCACTGTGACCTGACCTCTAGACTCTGAGGACACAGAGACAAAAACATAAAGCAGCGTCATGGTTTTGTGGGCTTCATTTCAGAGGGACGGATGTTGATAGAGGAGAGGAGTTTGATTCTCTGGACTTTACCTGTGAAGCAGCAGCAGAGGAGAGTCCAGATGAGGACGCAGATCAAAGTCATGTTTTTGATGAGGAGGATTTCTGTGTCTTCTGTTGTCATGAAGGACAGCTGTCACTCATCCAGTCTTCAACTCTCAGGACTATAAACTCTCCCAGAGCACTGGAGCATGGTGCTGCTGATGCAAAGTCACTCTCTATGGAAATGCTCTGACTGACTCCAACAGGGACTTGGATTACTCTCAGGATGATGTTTATCAATGGATCAATCACTTTATCAGTCTATTGATTAGAAATGTGTCAGTGCTCATTTTTATGTGACTTTGTTTGAGTTTGATGAACAAATTTTCATCCAGAATATTTCATGAATTCCACCTAATTCACTACGAGACCAACATCACATTGGGATAAAAAATACTGTTTTATTCATCATGATCAACAATAAACATGTTTATAATAATTATTTATATTTGTCAGGATTTATTGGTGAGTTTTTCTTTCTAAATATTTTCTTTTAATTTATTTGACTGTAAGAGAAACTGATATTGTTTGTAGATGTTTAACATTTAAATAGAAAAATGGTTCATTACTTAACGAATATTTGTGAACTTGTTTTTAACACTTTAACCAGTTATTACTCATCATAAACTGGGTAAACTGGGGATGTTTTTGTTGGTTTTGTTTGTGTCAAAGTCAGAGAGCCGTGTCTCTCTACAGTCAGAGGTTTTTGTACGGCGGCTCAATGAGTTTGTATCACTGTGGTACACGTTCGGTGGAGGAACCAGACTGGAGTTTGGAAGTAAGTCAAATTTTTACCATTTTCATTAATTTTAGGAGTTATGTTTTCTTTTTATCGCCTTGTAATTCAATATGTTTTGAAAAATAGTTACTGTTCCATAAAAATTTATATTTTCCAATCATATTTTGCACTGCCTAAGTTTGCTTCAACAATAGAAACTTAAAAAATTAATTGTAACAAATATAAAATATTCAGCTAGACAGTAAATTTCAAACCTTAATCATGAGGCTTCATCTTGAGGGCTGTTAGGTTTATTTCAGTGTGTCAAAGTCAGAGAGCCGTGTCTCTCTACAGTCAGAGGTTTTTGTACGGCGGCTCAATGAGTTTGTATCACTGTGGTGGACTTTTGGTGGAGGAACCAGACTGGAGTTTGGAAGTAAGTTTTTTGAAAAAAATACTAAATGAAATATTGTAAAGTTAATATTTTAAATTAATATTTTGGTTACTTTACTCAGATAAATATATCTTCTTTTCTTCATTGATACTCGTATTTCTCCTCCTTTTTCATTGAGTTGAACTCAGAGCAGTTTTATTTCAGTTTATATTTCTTTAGACATTCCTGTCATACTGAAGTTTTAACAACCTTAACTAAAGGATAGATAAAACTTTAATCTTACTGGAAAAATGTTCACCAACACTAGATAAACTAAACTGTTTTTAAATGAATTGAGATTAAATTCTTCAAAAACAAGAAAAAAAAAAACTGAACCGAGTGAAGTTAAAATTTGTTAATTCGAAACGTGTAACATCTCTTCATTGTGTCATTTATTGTTTCAAATTTTAAAAAAATGTTTTGAACAGTTTGTTGATGATGATTTAAATCCAGATCATGAAAATTTAATCAGTCTGTGAATTTTCTTGCATCTTTTATGGTTCCACTAAATACATTAAAGTAATGTATAGTTGAGATTTTTGCTGATTTTCAGAACAAAGTTTTGTATATTTTCTTGTCAGTGTAGTTTGATATATTTCATCTCATTCTGTATGATGATTCTCTCTGTGCTGATATGCATGAGAGGCTTCTTAAAGGGAAGTGAAACAATGTGTGAGTGAGTGACTGGTGGAGCAGAAAAAACATCTGACAGAAACTCCTTAAAGGAGAAAATCAACTCTCACACAGTAAAGGTGTCCACGTGTCTGCTGGTTGATTGACAGCTGTGTGGTCCCCGTCCTCTAAGCTGATTGGTGTCTCCTAGGTGATGCTCGTCCCACCCTGACAGTGCTGACCCCTTCAGTGAGGAGCTGCAGCAGGGGAAGGCCACTCTCATGTGTCTGGCCAACAAGGGCTTCCCCTCAGACTGGAGTCTGTCCTGGAAGGTGGACGGCAGCAGCAGCAGCAGCAGCTGGGAGGAGAGCAGGAGCCGCGTTGTGCTGGAGAAGGACGGCCGCTACAGCTGGAGCAGCACCCTGAGGCTCCCTGCAGACCAGTGGAGGAAGGTGGGCTCTGTGACCTGTGAGGCCACCCAGGGCTCCCAGACTCCACTCTCAGAGACACTGAGGAGAGACCAGTGTTCCCAGTCCTGACCTGACTCACTGGGACTCTGCTGCTGGTTTTACTCTCATACTGCTCTCTGCAACACGCTCTCTCTTTCTCTCTCTTCAGATCATGTTTCAGTGAAATTTTAATTGCTTGCATGCTGATCATATCATCTGTATGTTAAAACAATAAAGAACATAATAATAAACTTCAATTCAATTGTGTCCATTTATGTGTTTGCAAGAAAAAGTGTGATGTGTTGTTGTCTTAACGAAAAACAGTAAATTCATTAAATCCACAAAGTCCCAGCTTCAGATTAAAATGATTTTTTTATTTCAGTGTTCATCAAATTAATTTCTTCCATGAATCTATAACAACACACTTATTACAGACTGAGAACTCAAAGAGTGGTAACTTTTTTTATCATTTTTCTGTAGTCTGTACAGTTGTAAACCAGTGCTGCTCTCTTGTGGAATTGTTATGGTATTACACAAGTTTACAAGTGACTAATACAGGCTTTTTCTTCACACTGCTATGGAGTCTCCACACTAATTATCTCATAAGATGGTACCCAGAGGATCAATCCTACTGATGTTTCCTCTGCTGCCACCTGCAGGTCAACATTTATGGTTAATTCTGTGAATTCTCTCAGCATCTACCAGACAGAGTGGAACAAAATCATTTATGGTTCCTCAGACTGGAAATTAGAATTTCAGAGTTATAACAAGGCAGCAGCTGGATAACAAAATGACCATCTGTGTTTCCAATAATGACTTTTGGTGTATATTCACTCATTCTTGAGAACAGGTCGACTTCCTGGTTGGAGTTGACGTCTTATGGAGCTGTGAAAAGTTTTTTCATTTCACAGCACAGTCATAATTAGTAGTTCTCTTAATGCTAATCAAAATACATGTTTTAAAACCATAATTCTTATTTAGCTTTGATTTAGAGGGGCTACAGAGCCGGCGTGTTATGGTTGAGACACAACTGATAGCGATATTATTTAATGAATATGTCAAAAAAATAGAAAGTTTACCAGTGATCAAGTAGTATTCCTTTCTTTTTTAACCTTCAGTGCATCCTTGAAAAAAAATCCTTCATTTACTCCAATTTTTTTGGCCTTTATGATTCATATGAATATATAAAAGTATCAAAATTACATACTCAGTTGTTCGACAGCAGCATTAGTAGCACAGGAGCTCTATAACAAGGAAAAACCTCTCATTGAAACTGATGACAGGTGAGAAAATAGTGCCATCTTGTGAAAAACAAAATAAATCACAATTTTCACAGCACAAGTGCAGGGAATGGTCTGTTGGCAGGGAGGTCAAAAAATGTGGTTTTAATGGAAGTCAGTGGTCCACAATTATTGGTCAGAAAACATCCCGCCAAGAATTATGCAATATGCACAAGGACAGCCCATATAGTCCTACAATGAAAATCCAACTGGCACAAAAAAGAGCCCAAGATGCAGGCTACACTGTTCTTCCTCTTTTTTTGTATTCACTTCCCTTTTAGCTCTGACTTTGGTCTGAGCTTCTAAGAATAATGACTTTTTTTTTCTCCGCTGAGCAGAACCACGAGCGCCGTCAGGTCATGGTGGATGAACATCAGTCATTGTGAGCTGGGATGCATTTCAGTGTTAGCAGGCTGGAACCCTGAAATACAAGTGATGGCTCATTATAACAGAATTCATATGAGAATACAAAAAAATCTGTGAAATAAATCTCTACCACTAGAAATGTAAAAAAAAAATTTATTTGAGTCTGCATATAGTTTCTCACCATTATTTTTCCTTCTGTAGATGAAGAATCCAGTGATGCAGACGGCTGCCAGAAACAGTACTGCACCGGCTCTGATCATTAAAATATCGACATGGGAAAGTGAACCTGGAATTGAAACAACACATTTACACTTTACAAGAAAGAAAGTGTTTCCATGGGCGAGAGCTCGGAGGTGGATATTGGAAAAAAAAAATAGCACCCTGGCTTGTAGTGCTATTTGCATCTAGATTGTTTCGGTGTGACTGACTGTGTTTTGGTGATGTCGGTAGATTCTACTGCAGAAAGAAAGTAGTTCCTCCAGAAAAAGGTTCACCACAAGGGCTGCGGATTCTCTTGAGTAACCGCGGTGTGATTTTTGGAAAGAGACACTGATTTGGAGTTTTTCAAATGTACCACTTAGACCAGTATCTCCAAAATTCTGCCAGTCACACAAAAACAGTCTAGATGGATAAAAAAAAAATGCACTTTCGATTTTGGAGTGAACTGTCCCTTTAAAGAATAGGCTCGGATTTGTATTGCTTTTTGTTCCTAGAACTAGCAACTGTCAAGATTAGCAATCACAACAAGGGTATCTGGTGATACTCAGTGTTTCATGTGTTTGTATGGTGGGTTGTTTTTTTTTGTTTGTTTGTTTGTTTGTTTTATTTTTGTCGTCTTTCAAAAGAGTAAATATAGAATAGAAAGCCCTGCAGTTCAAATATACATGACTTCTAACATGTCGTACGATCACAGACATCAATCTCACATTTTGAGCCAATTGACCATTTGATTGATTTGATTGCCCTCACCTGTGTCTTGGTATCCTCCCCCTCCATAGAGTATTTAAGCCTGTGTCTTTCCCTTCTTGGTTGCTACTTTGTCCTCATTGGTTTGTCTGAAGTCTCACTGTCTTTTTGTGGATTATTGCTTTGTGTTTGTTTCTTTTGCATTATTATTTTTCCTGGCCTTTGATTTTTGTGTCTCACCTGTTTCACCTGTTGCCAGCTCTGTAAGTGTTTGTGTTTCTCTGCCCAGGTTCTGCCCCTCCTTCCCCCTTGCAGGCTGCAGTGATTGGCAGCAGGTGCAGTCACTCTGTAATCAGGGCCTGCTGCTTAAAAGCCTGGAGAGTGCAGCCGGCCAGGGCCAATGGGCCACTCAGCAGACTGAGGTCTGCAAGTCTGCAGTCTAGTCCTCATCCCCATCCCCTAGCCCAACTTGGGGGTAGTAACACTTTCTTATTATACTTTTGAACCCCTTCCCCGCCCCCAAACTGTGACAGTTCCCCCCAGTGTTCACGCCAAATGCTAAAGAATTCAGTTCAACCACCTCTTGGCCCTACCTCTCCATTTTACACATGGCTGTGAAAGTTAGTGTGTCCCATTTCTTTCTTTGATCGAGGGGGTGGACATTCAAACGGCCCTCCAAAACGAGTGTTTTCAGATGCAGGCTCCAAACGAGATGAAAATGCCCTGAATGCATTGTGAACTGCGGCAGAGATATGCATCATGGCAACTATTGCAGGTCCCATATATGAAGTTTGAATTTTTTCCAGCAGCATAGTTTTCACACTTCCCCGCTAATGTTATGACGTTATCAGTGCTGGGCAGAAATTTGTTATGGGCAGGAATAATGTTATACTGAAATAGCTGACTGCTATGTCTACTACAACCACCTTGTAGTATACAGTCATTAAATGTGTATTTTGACTATATTACACAACTAATGAAGGAAACGAGAACAACCTGTCAAACCCTCTATTTGAACCAATTACAGTTCAGGACCAAGAGGTGGAGCAAGTGAGCTCCTTTAAGTACCTGTGGACTGTGTTAGACCAGTCTTTTACCTTTAAACATCATGTGGAATGAAGAACAGCAAAGACTCTTGACAGCACTACTATGATTCATACCTCCATACTTCCAGCCCCCTGCTCAGACCACTCATCTTGATCTGTGTCCTAGAGTTGGATGGTATCCAGCTTTTGATGCCTTTAAGCCTCACATGAATTTAACTTGGCTGAACGTCTCATAACATTGAGCAGTTAAAATGTTCCCAGACGTGACATAAATGGAGCCACCTACATCCTCACACACTGAAGTTCAAACTTTAAGTCTTGTTGGTTTCTTAAATTGTATCCTGTTTCTGTTTCCAGCAGAAATTATCACCTGATGTCAGTGAGCAGACTGTGGATGAGAGTGACAGACCTCAGGTAGTCAGATTATAACACACTACTTAATCTCTCAGAAATTAGACGGTATTGTTTATCTTTGTTGTATGAATTACCTCCCAGCATTTTTCTTATGGCAGCCCAAGTAGTCTGTGTCTATAAGTACTTCTCATGTCTGTATGTCTGCTGTTGGGATGGATTCTGTCAGTTACCACACCACAAGTATGGCTGGACTGATAAACTGGTGTCCAAAGGTTTCATCTAACAGACGTCCCCAATGTGTGTGTGTGTGTGTGTGTGTGTGTGTGTGTTTTGAACAACCCCAAAAGTATGGCTAGACTAACAGCTAAACTAAATTTAACTTGGTTGAACGTCTCTTGTTTTTTTTTTTTGTTTTTTTTTTATGCAGACTTTTGATTGTTCCACTTCATGTGTGCCTATGATTTTTTTTTTTTTTTTCAATTTGCTATAATTGATCTGTGTGTTTTTGCTGCACTCTTCCATATTTTTTAAAAAAAACAGTTAATCAATTTATTGATGGGATGTTTGCCCACCCCAGTTGTTGTTTTCTGGAGTTGGACAGAGTTTGAATTCCAGCTTTTGCCCTGTTTGAACGGCATGTGTGTGCATGTACATGTATGTATATGCATGTATGTAGATGTATGTATATATGTATATATGCACACACCTGACTTAACAGGTCATTGAGACTCCATTCTCAGCCTTCAAATAATTGTGTTTTTTAAAAACTTTTTCCCTTTAATACCTATCTGACATGATTATTTTGATATTGATTTATTGATGTCCCTTTTCTGGAGATTGATATATTTTGAAGCATGATGCACCAGATAAAACTGAGATATGTGTTGGTCTATGTATATATGTAGATATTTTTCATGTGTGGGGTGTTAAAAAAGAAAAAAAGAAAAAATGTTTACTGAGATTTGATGAGTTTATTGAGGTTTGATGAGTTTCCGGCCCTAATGCTGCACTGATGACACCTGAATGTGTTCCAGGTGTTGACCAATCTCAGCAGTCCTCTGATTGGATGTTTTTTTGTGGATGGAGGCTTTCGCTGTCTTTAAATGCATGTAGAAATGTTTGTATGCCTGCCAGTATACCCGATGAAGGTCGTTTGGACCGAAACGTCGGATATTCAATAAATCACTAGAAAGCGAGACAGTGTGCGGGAGTCTGCTATCTTTTTTTCAAATTGAACTTTTTCTTCCGACGCACCTGTCAGACATTTCAGGTGTGCAGAGACCTTCTCAACATTGCTTTCAAATTCAACAAATATTTTTTATATTTATACTTTATATAGACATTTTGTGCACTCCCTGTGACCTCTGGCACCCCAGACCCCAGGTGGGGAACCACTTCTCTAGAGAACAGCATGAACTTAATTTAATAAGCATTCAGTACAAGTGTAAAATCATTAAGTGCAGATTGCAGGATATCAAAATATTGCAATGCATAATCAACACTGCAGTACAATATTCTAGAGTCAAACTCATACCAGTTCATGTTGTCGACCTAAAACCACCATTTTTTTTTCTTCACATAGTGCATAGGGTCTAGGGTTTGATACATTTTCACATTGGTCAAAGAGTGATCAACTTCAACAGCAGCAATCCAGGGGCAAATAACAGCCACTTTTCATCTTTCAATGTAATCACTATTACACTATTGCACATTTTTGACTGTAAAGTGTTTTGTTTCCAGGTAATGTTTGCTTTGCTCAACAAGGTCTCATCTAATTTAACTGCTGCCCTCATAATCTCGAATGGCCAAACTGAGAAAGCACCATGAGGAATGCTTCAATCGACAAAAAATTGCAGAGGAGCAGCAAAATGCTAAAGAAAGATAACATACCACGATTCTGTAAAAGCGTGCACAGCTGGCTCAGAAACTGGCAGAAGTGGATGCTCTTGTGAGTAATGTGAACATTCCTGTCTGCCCAACTCTTTTCATCATGTGTGTTACTAGATTCACTGCAAACATGGCAGTATTGGATATCCTGTGTGCGCAAGGGAATTAAACTTGAAGTGATGATTTCAAAATTTTGCTGAAATATTTGCAATTAAATGTTTAATGATCAAATATAAAAGTTAATTTGAAGGTATAGGTACTTATTCAGTTAAATCAAATTAACCTCCTAATCAGACGTGTCCCTCTCTACCATGAGTAGCTGATGATGGCTGCAAATGCGGGGAATAGGTCTAAATTAATTTTTAAAAAATCGCTACTTAGATGCTGATGTAGTTAGTTCTCTGTGTAGCCACAATTCTGTAGTCTTGCTTAATGTCTTGAATACACCACTACCTTATTTGTTACATGCCACAAGTTATGAACCACACTGATGGCTGCTATGTCACAGGTACTGAGCAGCACTGAGAGCAGAGCTTAATTTTGAAAGGAAAGCAGCAGATTTTGCCAAAGTTGGAATAAACCTTACAATCTTATACTGTGTTTCTATGATCAGAAGCATGCCCGGCCTCACACTTAACCCGCTGACAATGTCCACAGTCACAACTTATGAGATTTAATCAAGACAAAAATGACAGCTTGCACTTGACAACTCAGTTATTGCACTTCTGGGTTGTACACAGTACACAATTGTCTTGTCTATCTTTTCACTGCAACTCTGCCGTTATAGAATCATAACTGTAGAAACTGACAGCTGTCAAACTCTGACATAGAGAGAGGACAGCAGGTGCTTACCACGCCCACTCTGCCAACTGAAAGAGACTTTGGTTTTTTGGGTTTTTTCGCATATGTCAGAATTTTATGCAGGGCCGATTTAAATAAACAGAACAAAAACAAACAAATATAAATGAGAATTTAAATTACATTGTTAGTTTCTTTGGCCCTGCCTCCTTTCACATCTAGAAGCTACCCTAAAAACGGCAGGAATATTGTTTATTATTGATTTATTACCTTGTTCCAGTGATTGACACATGTAGTGATGCTGTCTATGTGTTAGCGTGTTTGACATGTTTCCACTCAAAAACAACTGTTGAACAATGCCAGCACAGCATCCTTTCCCTTAGAGCTGATTTGAAAGCAGTGTGTGGGTCCTCCAGCTCCACTGTCTCTTGTGAATTAGCGATGGTGCAACAGTGTCGTCTTCTTTGTATTCATTTATTGTGTCATCTTTTGCTTTTTAAATTAAAAATGGCTGGAAAACAGCTTTGAGGCGCAATTTACTTGTGAGGAGTATGGATCAGAATTTTTACAATCTCACAGATTCTCTTGCCATTTGACAGCCAAGCGTATTCGTTGTATGAATGTGTACCAGACCATGATGTCTATATTCAGTTGGTGCAGGATAAACACCTGAGTCGTAACAGTAGTGTACAGTTTGATGTGTGAATCTGTTTTATTTAAATAAAATTTGGTAAATGTGCCTTATTTTTCCCATATACAGCTAAAAGAGAGAAAGCTGATGTAATAAAAGTGCAGTCCATCAACACCGTGCAATAACCTTGGCTTTTTTTCCCTCAAGGCCCCTACATATAAGGAACAATCCCCTGATTAATCTGATAACACAGACTGTAAGGAATCAGACTATGCTCCACACTCTGAAGGAAGTTCCTCTGACCCTGATGAGGACACAGAACTCTATCCAGCTGCAAAAAAGCCTTTGCTATCTCTGCGATATCCCCTTTTATCTTCAGCAAGCCAAGCCATTGATTCTGAAACTCCTGTAAAAAAAAAAAAAGACACTAGAGACAGTCCTAAGAAAAGGAGCTCCAACACTCCAAGGAAGAGAAAGAGCTCATCTCCTCATTTAGAGAAGAGCAACTCGAGCACTCCAAAGAAAAGCAGAGTCCAACATCTTTCTGACTCAATCAAAGTATTCCCTCCCTCAAAGTCTGAAAGTCGTCGAGTGTATAACAAAAGAAACTACTGTCTCTATTGCCTCAAGCCTTCTTCAAAAATTTCACGACACCTGGAAAATGTGCACAGAAATGTAGAAGAGGTTGCCAGAGCATTTCTATATCCAAAGAACTCAAAAGAGAGACACAATGTGTTAAATATTCTGCGACGGCATGGAAACTTTGCCTATAATGCTCTTGTTGTAAGTAAGGGAGCCGGAGAGCTCCAGGCCTGCTGCAGACCCCGAAAAGCTAGATCTGCTTTTGATTTTATTCATTGTTTTCATTGTCAAGGACTCTATGCCAAGAGGACTTTGTGGAAGCACATGAAAATCTGTGAAGCACGGGTAGAAACTGATGATGAATCCACGACTGGGAAGCAGCAAGTTTGATCCAAATGTGCCCTTAAAACTGCTGTTGTTCAGGAGATTAGTGAGGGCTTGAAGAGTGTGATTTCCTGCATGAGCTATGATGAGGTCACTCACACGATCCAAAATGACAAACTTCTGTTGCATTTTGCACAACACCTCCTTGATCTAAATGGGTCAACAAAGAACAGACATGACTTAATAAGACAAAGACTTCAAGAACTTGGGCAACTGTTAGTAGTTGCTCAAAAGAAAACTCCTATACGGAAAGCAGAGGAACTCATCTATCCATCCAGCTTCAACAGTGGGGGACAACAGCCTCGTGAATTCAAGAGGGGGAGAATGCATCCAAAAGTTTGCAAGGGAGAGTGGTGCTAAAAATACGGAGGTCTTAATTTAAGGTTGAAAATGACTTTTATGAGTTTGTCCTCAATGTAAAGGTTAAAATTGTTGTTGGACAAAAGTGTGTGTGTGTGTGTGTGTGTGTGTGTGTGTGTGTGTGTGTGTGTGTGTGTGTGTGTGTGTGTGTGTGTGTGTGTGTGTGTGTGTGTGTGTGTGTGTGTTCCAAAATCAGATCAATAATCAAAGATTGAGCAACAGACCTATTACACTGATTGATCAGCCATCAGAGGAGTTGGATCAGTGGAGCTGCTTCTGTTCCTGATGTCCACTGTTTCATCTTTGATCTGAGTTCTCTCTGCAGAGGAGACAGAAACAACCAATCAGAGACAAGACACCAACCAATCAGAGACAAACGCAGAGACCTGTATCTTCAAACTGACCTTTTACTTTGAGCCTCACTGTTTTCTCTCTCCAGATGAGCGTGATGCTCCAGCTGTAGATGAAGCACCTGTACATTCCTGTGTCTGTGTCTTTGGGGGATTTCAGGGTCAGACTAACGTCTCCAGTTCTCAGCAGGTCGTCCTTCATCTTTGTTCGGTCTCTGAAAAACTCGTCCTGTTCTTCAGGCCAGTCAGAGCTGTTCTTATACATGTGGACCCTCATTTCAGGTTTGGGTTCAAAGCGTCGCCACAGCACTCTAGTGTCCTCAGGCAGGTCACCTGTAGTTTTGAAGGGCAGCTGGACAGACTCCTCCCCCTCGTCCACCTCCACCTGACAGACTGAGAGGACAACAAACCATCAGCTGGACAGACAGCAGCAGCAGTTTTCAATAACTTTATTGAATTATCCCAAAGTTGTAGAGAAAGGTGAAGGACAGAAGCAGATGAGAGCAGCAGGTAACAGAACTACAGGAGGTAAAGCAGGTTGTCCAGGTGTTGGACATGATCACAGTGTTGATGGAGCTGTGATGTTTTTGTCCATGTCCTGCTTCACAGTAATGTCTCATATCAGTGTTGACTTGCTGTGTGTTGCTTTCCTTTGTCTCTTTGACATTTCTGGATGTAGAGTTGAACATTGAAGAGAAGATTTGACATGAAAACATGTTTGTTTTCATCTCTGTTCTGTAAATGAATCTCAGCTCCACACAGCATTTCAAACACATGTCCAACATCAGTCCTCAACACTTGGACACACAAACATTCATCAAACAAATGTCTCATTGTTTCTGTAGCAACGTCACTGAATCCACAGGATTCACTCCGCTCACTTCTACATTTCTGTCAACGTTGATCTGTTGGACAAATAAAGTTCATCTGTTCATCCACAGCACTGACCTTTGACCCGGAGCGCCACTTGTTTCTCCATCAGTGTCCGTCCCTCCCCGTTGTAGACAGTGCAGGTGTAGGTGTCTCTGTCTCTGTCTGTGGGGTATTTCAGGGTCAGAATGAGGTCTCCAGTTCTCAGGTTTCTCTTCATCTCTGTTCGACCTCTGTAATATCTGGACTGTTCTTCAGGCTGGTCAGAACTGTTCTGATACACGTGGACCTTCCTGTTGTCTCTGTCCGTCCACTCCACTGAGACATTCTCAGGCAGGTGAACTGTGGTTTTGCAGGGCAGCTGAACAGACTCCACCCCTGAATCCACCTCCACCCTATAGACTGAGAGGACAACAAACCACAACATCAGATGGACAGACAGCAGCAGCAACTCTGATGGAAACAAACCTCACTGTCCTTCTCTTATAATCCCAGACCTCACTGTCCTCCTCTTATAATCCCAGACCTCACTGTCCTTTTCTTTTAATCCCAGACCTCACTGTCCTTCATTTATAATCCCAGACCTCACTGTCCTTCTCTTATAATCCCAGACCTCACTATTCTTCTTTTATAATCTCAGACCTCACTGTCCTTCTCTTATAATCCCAGACCTCACTGTCCTTTTCTTTTAATCCCAGACCTCACTGTCCTTCTCTTATAATCCCAGACCTCACAGTCCTTCTCTTATTGTCCCAGACCTCACTGTCCTCATATAATCCCAGACCTCACTGTCCCATCTCTTAGGGAACTTTCCGATCTTTAGGCAACATGCTTAGGCCTTGGAGTCACTGAGAGACCTAAACTAACTTGTGATGGTTAACTGCCTCTCCTCCAGACAGTAGATGCAGCTGTATTCTCCTTTCAGATAAACAAGGGAACAACCTGATAGTGTTGCTATGGTGGCTGAGGTCAGAGAGACGTTGTCTTGTCTCTCTGAATTGAGAAGACGTAACTGTAATCTGGTTTGGATAACACTGACCCCGAGCTGTGGAGTCAGGGATGTTGAACTGTGGCCTCAGATGTTGTTTATTCATAATTCCTGTGTTTGGATTTACAGACGAATTCAGTGTGTTGGGTCTGACCTTACTTGGGGGTGGGTTCATCATGACCTTGTCTGTGAATGCTTAAAAACTATCCTGGAGAACTGAATCTCCAGACTTGAAGGGAACATCAGGACAGACTGTGTACTGATTATTTCTTCAATCTCCTTTGCCATAGATTATTAAACCAGTTTCAGCGTAAGACATACTGGACTCCTTTGTACTTCCTCCTTTTGATGTCTGGGCAAAAAGATTAATAAATAACATTACACAAATAACATCTACAGCACTGACCTTTGACCTCGAGTATCACTTGTTTCTTCATCAGTGTCCGTCCCTCCCTGCTGTAGACGGTGCAGGTGTAGATGCCTCTGTCTCTGTCTGTGGGGTATTTCAGGGTCAGAATGAGGTCTCCAGTTCTCAGGTTTCTCTTCATCTCTGTTCGACCTCTGTAATCACTGAACTGTTCTTCAGGCTGGTCAGAACTGTTCTGATACACGTGGACCTTCCTGTTGTCTCTGTCCGTCCACTCCACTGAGACGTTCTCAGGAACGTGAAGTCTGGTTTTGCAGGGCAGCTGGACAGACTCCACCCCTGAATCCACCTCCACCCTATAGACTGAGAGGACAACAAACCACAACATCAGCTGGACAGACAGCAGCAGCAACTCTGATGGAAACAAGACCTCACTGTCCTTCTCTTATAATCCCAGACCTCACTGTCCTTTTCTTTTAATCCCAGACCTCACTGTCCTTTTCTTTTAATCCCAGACCTCACTGTCCTGATTAAAGATGATAACCACTGGCATGATGGGTAGTGTAGTAGTAGTGACATACCTGACATGAAATACTGACGAAAATGAAACAAAAGACCCCCAGAAACAACAAGAACAACAACCAGGAGAACCAGGAGAACCAGGAGAACTTTGTTCCAGAATGAAAATCGTTCTGTGTGAACAGAAACATAAAGAACATGATCTCTGACCTCTGACCTCTGACCTTTGACCTGTATCTACAGTAGGTTTTAGTGTTTGTTCTGACCTTTGACCTGCAGCTGGATGTCTCTCACTCTCCATTGTCCTCTAAACGATCTGATGGTGCAGGTGTAGGTGCCGCTGTCAGAGAGGCGGAGTTTTGTCAGATTGAGGCTGAGGTCTCCAGTTTCCAGAGCGTCAGTCATCATGGATGTTCGGCCGCTGTAAAGCTGGTTTTGGTCTTTAAGTTCATCACCTTCCTGCTGACGCAGATGGACGGTTGAAGGACGGAGATCGTCTCGTGTCCACACCACTGTGGGTTTGAACAGTTCATCAGTGGGAAACTCACAGGGCAGCAGGACAAACTCCTCCCCCTCATACAGCTCCACAGCTGAGGCATGCTGGGAAACTGAGAGGTCACACAGACAGAGGGGTTCAGTCACAGCAGCCTTATTTCACGACTTTAGATCAGAAAATGCTAAAATCATTTTGTCTTATTTTCAGCATTAATGTTCTGAAAATGAGTTGAGAATGAAGTGAGTTCCAGTTGATTTTGTAGCGAAGTCTGCGTCTCTCATTAGTTTACTAGCAGACTTTGAAGGCTCTAATATGGCGACTGCACAGACACATAGAGTTCGTGGTGAAGAGAACAAAACAGAGATTTTACAGTCTTCTACATCCATCATGATTTACAGAAAGATTGAAAATATGTTCTTCATGTTTGTATGTGAAGAAAACATGGTCATGGAGCTTCAGCAGGCTGGTGGAGTTAAGATAACAGAAATACAGATTAAAGACATGATGATGGACTGAGGTGATGATCAGATCAGAGAGAGGAAGGTCATCTTACCGTGCAGGAGGATCACAAACACCAGCAACATCTTCATCTTCCTGTAAAAACTACAACAGCCACAAAGTCACTCAACAAACACTGACAGACGCTCTGAGGACGTCAGTTCACAGCCTCCTGATCAGACGGACACTCACAAAACTTCACTGGAAACAGTTTCACTTTAAACTAAAGACGATGTGGGTTTGTACAGGAAGTCAGGCTGAGCTGTGTGTGTGTGTGTGTGTGTGTGTGTGTGTGTCCACACAGGGGACAGAAGGACGAGGGAGCAGCTCTGACGTGTTACAGTCTGCCAACACTCATCTGAGACTGAGACACATATCATTCATTTAAAATACATTTTAAATCATCTTTAAAAGACAATCAAGTGTGAGACCAGACTCTGTCTCTTCCTCCAATCATCTGAAGCTTTGTTTCATCTTTCATGTTCTCTTGTTCTCATGTTCTTGTTCTAAGCACCTCATGTGTTCTTGTGTGGTGTGTTCTGCTCTTCATGGGAACACTGTCTGTGTTCTTGTGTGTTCTGCTGCTGTATGTGTCGTTTCCTTGTTCCTGTTTGAATGTATTTGATGTTTCTTTGTGTCTCTCATTCCACCTGATCAGGAACTAAAGTGTCACATTTACACAGATGTTCATTAATGTTCCCTGTCCCTGTAAATTTAAACATTATCAATAAAATAAACCAGCGGGTCGTCCAATCACAGCACAGCTTCTATATTTGGTTCAACAGTTTGAGACTGAGACTTTTAGTTCTCTGAGAACAGCCAGAACAGACTGCAGCAGATTTATTCTCCTGAAACAAGTTGATTTAGAATCAATTATACAAAAAAGACAACTTTATTTGTCTTTGTTGTTTCCACCTGCTGCCACAGTTTCACTGTAAAAACTGTTGTTTTAGAAAAGCTGCAGTGAAATCAAACATTTTAGTCCCAGAAACAAACAGAGACGTCCTGAAGGGACAGAAAATAACTTCACATGTTAAATCAACATCAGACCTGCTGATCTGTCTCATTTCTGCATGTTGTCCCTCAGGTGTGTCCACTCACCTGTCTGTCTGTCTGTGTGTCTGTCTGTGTTTTCTCATGAGGCTGCTGTGAGACAGGAAGCTCTCTGGGGAGGCTGAGACAGCAGGAGGGGGTCTGTGTGTGTGTGTGTGTGTGTGTGTGTGTGTGTGTGTGTGTGTGTGTGTGTGTGTGTGTGTGTGGGTGGGTGGTCACAGCTGTTACGTCCATTAAAGGACATTTTACCAGTTTGATCTGTTTAAATCTGAGTGAGTGAAGAAGAAATAGGAGGAGGAGGGTCAGAGGGTGCTTCCTGTGTCCTCTCCTTGTCTCCTCGCACATATTTATAATATGTCCTCATGAGGAACAGGGGACAGACTGTTTACTGTTTAAATGACACCATCAGATAAAGAAGAACAATCAGATGCTTCAGTCCAACAGCCAATCAGAGAGGGTTTTAAGGATGTAGCATAAGCGATGAGGACATTTTAAGGAAACTAAAGGTTTGGACACAGGAGACAAAGATAAAGTTGGTTAAATATCAACTCTGAATGGTAAAAACAGCAGAATGGTCCTTTAAGATGAAAGATGACAAACTGAGTTCTGTTCTGTAACATTTATCAAACATTTGATTTGATTTATTTAAAAAAAAGAACACAAAAAAACAATCAAATAAAAGGAGTTTGGTGTGAGTTCAGTTCAACAGCAGAAAGACAACATCGCCATCTACAGGACACACTGAACACACACACACGCACGCACGCACGCACGCACACACGCACGCACACACGCACGCACCAGGAAAATGTATTTAGGTTTTTAAGAAAAAATATTAATTAAAGTCTCACAACTGTGAAAAATTCACAACATTCAGGTGGAAATTGAATTTATTCTGAACTGTTTCTCTGTCAGGAGTTTTTTTTTCCTTCTGCTTTAACATTTGTGAAACATCAACCAATAACAAACCAGAACCAGCCAATTCACACATCCTCAATATTTCTACTCAAACTTACACCTCATATCATCTGCACTGTAAAAAGAAAAAAAACCAGCAGTAGATTTTTTTTGTGTTTTGAGTTCAACTCAAACTCTAAAGTTTTAAAATAAACTTCTGCTGACCTACAACCTTTAGTTGAATCTTTAAATAAACTCAAATCTTTGAGTTTTACAAACTGAAAAAAACCCTAACCCTAAAATTTAGGAATTTGAGATTTTGGGTTTTCTTAACTTTTTTATTTTTACAGTGCAGGAAGTTTCAGCTGCTTCATAAATGAGACAAACTGAGAGCATTCAGGTGAAATGAACAGGTTTGTGTTATTAATCTCATCAGTTTTTTATTGATTATTCCAACGTTCCTTTATTAAAGAACATTTTCACTGTAGGATTTTTACTGTTTTACAGTGTAGTATTAGTAGTTAAAAGCTAATTTAACATACCAGAATTAAAATGTTCAACACAGAAAATCTCTCACTAGTTAAGCACACAGAGGACATGGCCTTAGTGGCATGTCTTACCAGTATAGTCATTAAATGTGTATTTTAACTATGTTACACAACTAATAAAGTGTTTTGATGACAGTCATCTTTTACTGAATGTAACCAAAACTAAAGAAATGTGTCTACAGGAAACAAGAACAACCTGTCAAACCCTCTATTTGAACCAATTACAGTTCAGGACCAAGAGGTGGAGCAAGTGAGCTCCTTTAAGTACCTGTGGACTATGTTAGACCAGTCTTTTACCTTTAAACTTCATGTGGAATGATTTACAAAAAAGAACAGCAAAGACTCTTCCTGCTGTGTAAATTAAAGAACTCTGACATCAGTCAGTGCACTTTGAACAGAGTTTATCAATCACTCACTGAAAGTATTCTCACTTTTAATATTGTGTCCTGGTTTGAAGACAAAACTTTCTGAAGTAGTTAAACTGGGCAGAACAATTACAGGCTGTTTCTATGTAAATGTAGTTTTAATGTTTTGTTTGAATGTGATATTTTTAGTTTACATGTAATCACAGACAGATTTCTGTCATTTGCACAGAAATGGTAGACAATAGTGTAATTTCTATTCCTATCTTTTCTATTCTATTCTAGTCCTGCAGTTCTCCATTCAGTACTGTGGATGGCGCCACTCGACCAGATGTGCCAATTAATGTCATTCTTCAAGTCCCTGTTTAATTCAGCTCTGTGTGCAGCAAACTGAATAAAAATAATTAAAAGTAAATTAACTTAGATTTATTTATTTGTTTTTAAAATGCTATTTTTATTTTAGATATTTTTATGGTCTATTTCCCACCAGACATTTTGGCTGCTTATGTTTTTATCTGCCAGATGTCTAATTAAATATTTGAATGGTTTGAACCTTTGTGTTTTTTAGAGTGAATATTCTAACATTATTTGTGTCCAGTCTTGACAGCACTACTATGATTCATACCTCCATACTTCCAGCCCCCTGCTCAGACCACTCATCTTCATAATAAGCCCCATTATGATCTCAACTACACACGTGTGAAGCTTTATGAAGCTTTATGACTGACCTCTTGCACAGTTGAGACACAAAACCTATCAGATATCTGAGACTAAAGCTGCTGAAACCAGAATTTATATTCTTAAAAATATATTATTTTCAGGGGAAAAAATTTAAATATTTAGGAGAGAGAGAGAGAGAGAGAGCCTCTGCAGAAGCCTGACAACAACCTGATCATTTGAATCAGGTGTGTTGGAGCAGGGAAACATCTAAAACATGCAGGACAGTGGGCCCTGAGGACCAGGGTTGGGGAACACTGTTTTGGTTGATTCTCCTGTATTTTTTCTTTTTTTATCACAGTTGTATCTTATTTGTTATTATTCTTCTCCATGTGTTTCTTGTTGATACATGTATTTTGCTTGTCAGTGAATTTCCCACATCAACAGAACTGCTTTTCTTCTCCTCTGTGTCCATGATACAGTTGTCATCGATTAAAATTTGTCCTCTAGTAGTGCAAAGCTGAACTGTGTGACTTCACTGATTTTCTTTTTCACTGAACAAAACACAAAACAAAATATCAATATGAGGGGAGAGTACTCTTTACAACCTTATATATTGATCTATTCTTCATAGCAGAGACAGATTGCCATACATCTTTTCAATCAATCAATCAGACTTTATTGATTTAGCATACAAACATACAAATGTAACACAAAGTGTTTCATACCAGAGGACCTGAGGGTTCTCGAGGATTCACAGGATAAAAGCAAACCTGATAAATAGGTAGGACTAAGACCATTAAGAGCTTTATAAACCAATAAAATGATCTTAAAATCAATTCTGAAGCACACAGGAAGTCAGTGCAGAGACTTTAAATTTGGTGTAATGTGTGCTCTCTTTCTGGTCCTCGTCAGCACACGT